>NW_022196310.1:817500-1317872 GCF_008641045.1 Pistacia vera
AAACTCTCTCTACCCCCAACTATACAGTATGACAAAGCGCAAAATAACTTTTCACTCCTGTTTTTCTTCCTTTCTTGGAGTGTATTTGTGTATTTCTATATTTTGAGTAATAAACTAGATGCCATTTCATTAATTGATTGGCACCAAATAATTTTGCCCATTTCATTGATTGACACAAACATCCGTTTGAATGATCTAAAAGTTAGCAACAAATCAGCTTGACTTATCTAGATATTAGCTGAATCAGACTGATCTATCTGGAAGATAGCCCAAATCAGCTTGCACCATTTCAGACATCAAACGAATCACGAAATGGATAAATTGTTTATTAGCAGTGTGGTCCATGCACACCCTAAAAAGGTGTCCAGGCTCTTCCTGACTAATGCCATGCTTATCAGAGCAGCAGAAGCAAATCTCAGGTCTGTGAGATAATAGATTATGATGTATATATATTAATTCATTTATCAAGATGTCCATGGAACACAAATTTGGTTCTCTATATTTTTGGATTTGCAGTTAATTGTCCTTTGTATTTTTCTCTTTTTCTCGTTTGGACAACCTAAGAGGGAAAAAGATGTCAAGCCTATTTAGACCAGGAATATATAACAAAGCGCCCATACATATGAGATGAGCCAATAAGAGTTTACCGTCTGCTCTCCAACTTTTTCCACAAGTGTTCCATGAGGGTACATGTGTAACTGTAGCTAAATGGATAGCTTTGATGAAATAATTTGATCGGATTAAATTATTAAAGTTTATGATAAATAAAATGTTTAATTCAGGAGTACAGCGTTGTCCCTGTAGTAAAGTCAGACAACGCTAATGCATTCGGTACCTTACGTTTATGAGATGTAGGAGTATGGAACTGAATATATTAAAGCTTGTTATCAAACATTTCCATATGGGCCCCCCAGGTAGTCGATAAAAGTTATTTTGGACAATATGTGTGAAAATAAATTATTCTAATTTAATTTGAACTATTTAAAATAATTTGGGAATTAAATTGGACAAGTAACGGAAGGTCTCCGAAGATATGCATTAATTGTTTTACATAGTTTGACATATATGTGAAGAAAGACTTATACGATTGTCATGTCAAGTATAAGATAATAGTGGGTTAAATCATGATATGATTGGTGGAGGAATACTTGCATGAAAGTCATATAAAGTTTTGGACTAAAATTATATTGTCCAAATTTGACTAAAGGAAGCCAAAATCAGTATTACGTGCAATTTGAGTTTTAGATCAAAAAATTTGACCTCGAATTCTCTCATCCATGGCCGAACCTTCTTGGTTTCATTTCCTTTGATTTTTTGTGTTAAAATTAATTTTTAAACACAAATTTGTAAAGGATTCACACATACTAGCTTGGAAAGTGTTCCAGAAACGTCGAAGCCCACTCATTACATCTAGGAAGCTTTGGATATACCTTAGGAAGGTTCATTGGTGCTGAAACTTCATTGGAAGGTAGCTAATATTCATATATCTTGTTTAAATAACTCATTTTAGTTGATCCCGGGGCATAGTTTAGAGTTGGCCAAATTTTGCATGTTGTGTGTGTTTGGCAACTCCTTGTCTTCAACCCCTTCAGTAAGCTCACTTCCTTTTCTCCTTATATTGGATGTACTCATGGTTGGTGGTGGGGTCGTTCTTCCTATTACTCATATTGCTACAACTCTATCATCTCTTTCATTTAATTTGGATCTTAATGATGTCCTCGTTTGCCCAGATATAAAGAAAGATTTGTTATCTGTTTCTAAACTAACATCTGATTATTCTTGTTCATTTACCTTTGATTCCACTGAGTTGTATGTGAAGGATCTGTTGAGTATTCAGACACTAGCCATGGGACGCAAGCATAATGGTCTTTACACTTTGCATCAACCACATCATTGTGCTCTATTTTCTTTTCGACAACAAGAAGCTTCTGAAGAGATATGGCACAGATGATTGAGGCATGCAAATATGAAGATCTTGCATCACCTACACCAGTAGAAATTTATTAAAATAAATAAACCGCTCACTGGCTTATGTCAGAGTTGTCATTTGAGCAAGAGTGAAATCTGACAACCTTGTAATCAGAAAAAGTAAAAGGAAGTCTATTCAAATGTTTTTTTTTTTTTTTTTTTTTAATGTTTTTTGTGTTCTATACATATATAGATACATACATATAATTTTGAAAAATATTACACTTATAATCCAATCTCACAAACTTTCTCTCATAATCTCGACATGGCAACTCGCAATTGGGTAGACGAGACCCATTTGTGAACTGACCAATTGTGAACTACCACGTCGAAATTGTGAGAAAAAGTTTGTGAGATTGGATTGTAAGTGTAATATTCCCCAAAAGTAAATGTATATAAACAATTCAAATAATTTTTATAACTTCATTCGATCGAAAAACAAGTAAAGCAATTTGAATATGCAATCAAATATTATCCAAATCGGAAACGGAAGGACAAGTAAAAATTTGTATAAGATAATTTTTTAGAAACCAAAAGAACCAGGGCGAAACATTGAACAGTAAAAAAAAAAAAAAAAAAAAAAAAAAAAGGAAGAAGAATTTGTTAACGGAAATTACTTGGTTGTATCAGTGAATGGTCTTTTTGTTGCTGGAAGTCACAAAAAAGGGAAGCTAAACTAACAGAGGAAAATGGTAAGAGAGATGAGTTTTTTAGGGAAATCGTTTCACCCACGAGGAAGGAATGATTACTGTCGTAGGGAGGATTAAATGTTGTTATTGTAAAGAGAGCTGAAAACCAATTTACAAGAACGGATTGTCGCACGCGTGCGTGCTGCTGTCAGGTGACAATGGGTGCGTTTGGTTTAGTATTTTGGATAGGATTTTGAAGATAGTATTGGATAATTTGATAGGGTTATGATTACGAGAATAAAATTTTTAAATATGTGTTTGGTAGAGTATTTTGATCTTGATATTTGTGTTGAATATTTGATTAAGTTTATAAATGATTTATTAATATAATATTTTATTGTATTTAATTAAAACCCAATTAAAACAATTCCAAATAAAACAAAAACCCATCCATGCGTGTGCCCCACGAGAAATAAAACAGAAATGCGCATTCACAATCCATTCATGCCAAACAAAGACAAAACGCAACTACTTCCCTTTTTACAGATATGAGGTGGGTTTGATGGAGATCAGGGTGTCAGTTTGATCCAGATCAAGGTGTGGGTTTGCGACAGATCGGGTCACGGTGATGGTGGGTGCGTGGGTGCTCGGGGTGGGTTGGTTTGGGGTAGATGGGGTCACGGTGGGTGCATGGGTGCTCAGGGTGGGTTGGTTTGGGGTAGATGGGGTCACGGTGGTGCGTGGGTGCTCGGGGTAGGTTGGTTTGGGGTAGATCGGGTCACGGTGGGTGCGTGGGTGCTCAGGGTGGGTTGGTTTGTAGTACATCGGATCATGGTGGGTGCGTGGGTGCTCGGGGTGGGTTGGTTTACAATACATCGGGTCACGGTGGGTGCATCTGTGCTCGGAGTGGGTTGGTTTGCGGTACATCGGGTCACGGTGGTGTGTGTGTGCTCGGGGTGGGTTGGTTTGCAGTCGATCGGGTCACGGTGGGTGTGTGTGTGCTCAGGGTGGGTTGGTTTGTGGTACATCGGATCACGGTGGTGTGTGTGTGCTCGGGGTGGGTTGGTTTGCGGTAGATCGGGTCACGGTGGGTGTGTGTGTGCTCGAGGTGGGTTGGTTTGCGGTACATCTAGTCACGGTGGGTGCGTCTGTGCTCTAGGTGGGTTGGTTTGCGGTACATCGGGTCGCCGTGGGGTTGTATGTGACAGATTAGGTCACAGTAGGTTCACGATTGCGGATCTGACGTGGGTTCACAGTGGGTTTGTGTGTGAGGGATTTGCAAGTTGACGGTGGGTTTGCGTTGAGTTAGGATGTGGGTTTGTGACAGAGGGCATTGGGGGTTCACGGTGCGAAGTGAAGCATTGAAGCTGTTACTAGAAACTAGAAAGTGAAATGGTGGTAATGCAAACTGGGAAGTGAAGTACTGAACCTGGTAATGGATTATCAGAAACTGAAATGGTGGTGGTGATGGATACTGCGAGAGTGAAGCACTGAAAACGGTAATGCCAACTGAGAACTGAAGCACGAAGCTGGTGATGGATACTGAGAAAGTGAAAGGGTGAAGCAGTGAAGATGTAGTGATACTGAGAAAGTGAAATGGTGAAGCAGTGAAGATGCAGTGAAAAAAAATGAAAAAACAAACTGTAACGGTCAAAAAAACATTTGTCAGGATAGTTGTCAAGATTGAATTATCAGGACAGATTCTGTAAATAATAAAACAAACACTATTTGTAAAATCCGGTCCAAAATATGGATAAAAATACTTAGCCAAACGTGGCCAATATTATTCATATTTTCAACCAAATTTTAGAGATAGCGTTTAGTTTAATATTTGTGTAATAGAATCTTGATAATATTATCTCGACACTTTCTTACCCTTTTGTGACCGTTTGAAGATAGTTGCAGGCTTAAAGTTATTTGTGAGTTGACTTTTCTTCTTTCACTGCTTCTTCCACTTTCCTTCTTTCACTTTTTCTTCTTTTTTCTTTCATTGCTTTTTCTTCCACTTTCCTTCTTTCCTTCTTTCACTTTTTCTTCTTTTTTCTTTCATTGCTTTTTCATGTCACCTGTTCACTTATATTATATTAATAAATTACTTATAAAAAAATATATCAATCAAATATTCAACACAAATATCAAGGTTAAAATACTTTACTAAATATATATTCTATAAATTTTATTTCGTAATCATAACCCTATTCAACTATCCAATATTATTTCCAAAATTCTATATAAAATAATGAACCAAATACACCTATGGGGATTCTACCTTTGAAAATGGGGGATTTTTTTCTTTTTAATTTTTGCGTCCTCGCTGGTATATCCAGCCTAGAGGGTGTAAACCCGTTTTGTCAAGTCTAACCATTTGCTTTTTTTTTTCTTTTTTGGGATATTAAAGGTATAAATATCAGTTTGTACATATCTCAACTAATCCTTCTAAATCTTAAAGGAACCGAATAAATCCCTTTAATTACCTGACCACTCGGCACCCAGTGGTGATTTATTTGCTCTTCTTTTCCAATTTGAAAAACTGTTATCCGCAGGGCCCTCAATTCAAAAGTCTTGATGTAAAATATATTTTCATCATCGCTAAAAGTGTTGCTTCTATAGTCACTTGAAAAGCCCTACAATTACTCTCTCAGTTAGTTTCCGCTTGGGTAGCATTCGGATTTGGGCTTCGGCTTGGGTCACCACCATATCGTCCCACTATATGCCCTTCTAAATACACACCACCCTATTTGCATTCTAATTTATAAACATAATCTATGCACATTATTTATTTTAACTATACAGCTAATTAAACCTTTTAAAAATAATTTCGTATCAATTTTCAACTTTTTTTTTTCATCGTCTTTTCCATTAAATTAAAATTCCAGTTTATTAATTTTGTCTTAAATTTATAAAGATATGTGAAGCAAATATTTATATATATACCCACACCAATCTGCATTAAAAAGATATTTAACCATAGAGTCAATTTAAAAAAAAAATTCTATCAATTTTCCACTGAACTTTTTCTATTTCGTCGTCTTTTCCTTTAAATTAGTTATGTCTAAAAAATCAAGATTAACGTAAGCTTATATCAGCAAACACCAATTAGAGTTTAGGAAGATTTGCTTAGGAACTGTCACATTGCTCCAAGACAGAAAGAATACGGTTGTCATCAATCCAGTAGATTCAGGTTTTGTCTATGAATGAATGAGGACCGCACACATGTCCAAATCTCAGATAATTTGAAGATATTTTCTAAATTATTAGCTAATGAGAAGCAAGAAAGGACTTACACGGCACCTACCCACTTGCAAATTTGTAATCATTACCTTAAATTCAGCTATTATAAATAGAGGATTTCCCTTCTCATTTTCGAGATCTCTGATATTCACTTTCATAGGAATTAATTACAAAGATAACCTACAAGAAAGGGACTGACTTGATATTCTCTTTAAATACTCAATTATTGTACCTCTGCTCATTGTTTGCTATATGAGACCTCTTGTAAACTCTCATATATAAGAGAAACAGTGGATGTAAGAATCGCTTTAAGCATCTGAACCACTATAAAAATCATCTGTCTTATTGATAATTTTGTCTTTGCATTCAATATTATTGTTCAATCTTGTCCTCACTCTCAAAATCAGTTAATCACGTGTAATTTCTAAGATCGGCTTAACACTTTGTACATACAAAGTTGTTGGTGTCAAAATCCAGCATCAACAAAATTGAATGTATTATTCTATTAATTTTGTCTTACATTTATAAAGATATGTAAAGTATATATTTACATGTATGCCCCCATTTAAAACATTAAAGTCAGTCAATTATCAAATATATTAAACTGTCTGAACATATTGTAATAGCAAGACTGCCTCTGTCCTATTTATCGGCTTGTATTTTCTTTTTTTCTTTATGTTTGACGTTAATATTTCAAATCAAGATAATTTCGTACAATTTGATGATAAACGGTTCTTTTTCATTTCCAGGTAAATTTAGTTATTTAGATTGATCCTTTTTTATCTTTTTTTCTAACTAACTTGATAAGGACTTGATTTTAATAATAATAGTTAGAATTTTAGATGTATTAATATAAGATTTGAATGATATATAATGAGAGAATAAATACCGATTTAAGATTTGCATGAAATTAATCACTAAATTAGTCTGAGTTACTGCGGCTGAATGTTTGTAATATATGTTCTAATTTGCATGGTCTAATTACGGTGGTTATATATATATATATATATATAAAGCGTCAACCTATTTGGAAAACATAAAATATGGTTTTATTAATCTGTAAAATAGATACGAAATTATATTTGCCTTATTATTGAAATTATTTTTATAATGAAAAAAATGCAAGATATTAGAAGAAACTAAGAACTAATTATTAAATAAAACACATAAGACTAATAATAGTTTATGTACGTCATGTCTATCAACATTAGGACGGGTGACAAACCGATCTCAAATGGGATGATATCGATAACAGATTTCAGTTTCGTTAGAAATCATGATTTACCGATTTCAATTTCTCTGGAAACCATGATAATAAGTTATAAAGTTGCGCTTATATTGTGACTCATCAAAAAATCTATTAGGAAAAATTGATTGATAATATGTAACCTAGAGAAAACTAAAAACTAATTATTGAATAAAACATATAGCACTTTTAAATTGATCTTCAACCAAATTATTTATTATAATTTACAAAAGAGATATAATCAATTTAGGTACATTCTTTTAATGAAATGCTAACAAATGATATAAGTTTTAATTTGTTCAATTTAGGAACATTGGAAGTTACTTTGTTCAATTTAAAGACAGTTTATAATATTGTTAAATAGTAATTTTTATTTAGTAATGCAATTGCCTTATATCATAATATTTTTATGCATATTTTTTTTTAGCCTTTCCAAAAATAAATTTATGGTTCCACCCTGCATTCAAGCACATATTTCTTTTAACATTCTTTTCTTAAAGCACAAATTTTACTATTGAGATTATCTAATCACTATTATGAGTTTTAATTTTTTTATGGATTGGTTAAGACAACATATCAATTGTCAATTTGTTTCAAGAAAAGGATTCTCAAGAAGTTCATCTTTTAGTAAAATCTTCAAAGCCTATTAACAATTTCACATGTAAAAGAAGGTCATTTTGTTGGGTCCAGAAAAAATTATCACCTTCGAACGCCAATGCTTTTCTATCTACATGGAACCAATTTTTAATATGTTCAACTTAATAATAATATACACCAAATAATAGTTAAAAGAAAGCTTATAGAAACTGATTCCGGTAAAAAATAGTTAAAATGTAATGTAAAAACAGTTAAGAAATGACATGTAAAATTTAGAAAATAGAAAAAAGATGGTATTTTACCGTTTGAAACTATGATTACAGTTTTAAATTACATGTTAAATTTTAGAAATAACTTTTATGACAAATCACAAAGAAACATATAAGTTTTACTACATACTTATACATTGATACAAAAAGTCCATAATTTGTTCTTCGTTTTATGACTCAATGCTTCTTGAATGGAAAATTACAATTTTGTCTTTGAGATTTGGCTATGAATTTAGTCTTGTAAAATTGTTTTAGTAACAGAAGATATAAGGGTACTTTTGTCTTTCAATAAAAAGGCCACCTTATTAAAAAAAAAAAAAAAAAAAAAAAACATAAAATCCTCTCCGAATTGTTTGTTTGGCAACAGGCAGGGACTACAGTAGAATGAAAGGTGGTCCTATTTTTATCATTGGTACTTCCTATTTCAACTTTCAAGAGCTACAAAAATCCAATTGACCAATTCAAAAAGTGGTGGAATAAGGAAATTACATTGTGGCCAAAGGAACGTAGAATAGCAAAGAATTTTTATTTTTATTTTTTTTTCCTTTTTGAAGAAATTACATTTAGAGGGTTAAAGTGTAAAATTCAACAAATAAAGATAAATTTCAGGGGATGGAATTGATGTACTTACATTTAAAATTTTAAAAATTTTGCACTCCAGGCCTAAGCTATGATCTGTTAATGACATGAAATTTGTTAATTTCTTTTATAATTTTTTAATATAATTCTAAACAAGGACTTATGAAACTTTTACACAAACTCTTTAAACAATGGGACTTTTATTTGTTATTTTTTATTTAGCAGACCTAAGGTTTAGGCGTTTAGCCCAAAAAGGATCTAAAATGCAATTAGTGAATTGATATTCTATTTAGGAAAGGGTAACATAACATTTGCAAAATTATTAACACCAACTTTTATACATATTCAAACTTTTTGTAATAGTTTATTTAAAACATTTTACATTATTTATTTAATTAAAATATACATTCTTTTCTTTGGTTTCGGTTTTATGGTTATAATGATTGGTTTTCTATCGTAACAATATTATAGTTATGATTTTTGTAATACTTCTACTTCAGACCATGAAAAATAACAACTCTTACAAGAACCAAATGCTTCCACTAGACTTGCTACAGAAAAATATGAGACCAAAATTATTGAGAAGAGAATTAAATTTATTTTGATTATTTAATAATTGTAGATATAGAGACTTTATAAACATAAAAATTCTCTTCTTTTTAGAGTCATGTTCTACTTAACAAATTTTTACAAAAATCTCCATATAAAGTGATGTAGTAAAAAATAAATGAAAGAGTAAATATAATGAGTTTGTAGCACTCTTTTATTCATTTTTTGTCACCTCATTTTGTATAAAAATCTTTATAAAATTCTTTTGTAAGTATAGTATTATCGTAAGTTTCAAGTGTTAAAATAAGCTGTAAAATGATAATTTGGTAATATCTAATAACTCATAACATTACAAAAATTTAACAACTCACAAATAGTTTATTAATGACAGGGGGATTTTTGTTATTTTAAAAAATTCATAGAGATCTTTGTTATTATATCATATCTCAGGAGGTTAATGCTATTGATAGAATGATATTTTACTGATTTATTACAATTTAAATTTAAATATTGTTAGAAAATTACTGGTTAGTACCGATATCGACTGTTCCAACTTCCAATACCGTTAGGTTGCCACTTCTGGATGTATCCGGGCGTTGAAAAATTGAATAATGTTTTCCTAAAGCAATAAAGCAGACAAAAAGGGACTATGGAATTAGTGGCTGTGAGCAATATAGACATGGGGGCGGAATTTGTATTCTGAATTTAACATTGGGCTGGTCACAGTGACAGGTCTACCTATCTTCAGCGGCTCAGCCAGCCAAGATCGACATGTTCTTTCGCTGGAAATAAATGAGAAAGTGGACTTCTATGTCGGAAGTCAGCCGATGATATTTCAGCAGCGCAGTAGATATGAGTGGTGTCGATCATAATAGTTCATATCCCGATTTCTGGTCCTCTATGCTTAAAGCTGACGAAGAATCAGATGAACATAATCTAGAGGAGTTGCGTTTGAGCCAGTTGCAAAATGATGGAAAGTCAGATAAACAGAATCTTGCTGGAACATCCATGTCGGAATGGGACTTGCTTCAGAGCTTTGGCTTTTGCGATTCAAGTGAGGGGTTGCCACTGTGTTCGGGTTCAGAAGCACATAGCCGAATTTCAACTCAAGGTCCTGACGTGGGAATTATTCCAGGACAAATCAGGGATCAGTCTGCTCAGAGGTCCTTACTGGAGGCTCACAACAAGGTAACATAAGTGATTCTTCAAATATTCCGTAAATTCTGAGTATTGGATTTGAATTGTTGTATTCAGTTACATGGTGGCAAAAGTTTGACCAATTGGATTAAACCTCTAATCCTAATGGGCTATGGCGCAGTTACCCAGTACCCCCGCATGGTCATGGGAGACTGCCATTTTCAATTGGCAATTCAATTTCTAATTTACTTCAGAATTAATTCATTATTATTTATGCACAACAGCACCACCAGAAATACTGAACTAAAACTTTTTTTGTTAGAAGATTACAATTTCAGTACACGAAATCTGTCGTATGTTTTTCTCCCACAAAACTTTGGCCCTCCGTTAGACTTTGAGTTTATCCTGTTGAACCTGTCTTATAGTTTCTGGATAATTTTCGGTGCCACTTTGCATATTTTATAAATATCAAGCTGATTCCTTGGTGCTTGACTTGTGGATAGAAGTTGGCAAGACTTATGTTCATCATTATATCTTTACTGTGTATCAATATAATTGTTAAAAGTACTATGTTTTCTTTCAGTGTTTTCGGTAGAGAGCGAAGGTTAGGGGACTAATTGCTTTCTTAAGGAGCATATTAATTTCTGATATGGGCTACTTCATTTTTTTGTGTAGAGTGTGGAAAATTCAATGGAACGCCTTTTCATTTCCGATTTTTTTTCACTGCAATCAGAGAGTGATGAGGCTACTTTGCCATCACATATTGATAGGGATGACATGCAATCTGAATCAACTATCAATTTAATAGCGGGACCTCAGGAACTCAATTTTCAGGCACCAGAACTTGGGATGCAGTTTTCATCTGAGGATGAAGCATACAATTTTTACAAAAATTATGCTAAACAAAACGGTTTCAATGTAAGAAAAGGAAAGATACAACGGTTAGCAAATGGAATCATTAGAAAACGAGATCTTCACTGTTCAAATGAAGGGTTTCGATCCGTGAAGCAGTCTGACAAGACAAAAAAGTTTGAGAAGAAAGAAAAAAGAACAGGCTGTAAAGCAATGGTCCAATTTACAAACGACAATGGCATATGGAAGATAACCCGAGTTTTTCTTGATCATAATCATGCCCGTCAATGTTCTAATCAAGGACATATAATGTGTTCATCTTCTAATATCTCATTAGAAGATGCAAGCATTCATACTGTAGACGAAGCTGGGATGGTGAATGAGGAAGGTGTTGCAAATTCTGCAGGATCCTATTTGGTGGATAGTAGTAACTACTTGCGCATTGAGAAAATAAATGTTCTTCCACCCGAAGACGGCCAGAGCTTAATAGATCTTCTCAAACATTTGCAGTTGGAGGATCCTTCGTTCTTTTACACGGTGCAAGTTGATGGCAGAAGTCACCTAACTAATTTCTTTTGGAGGGATGGCAGGTCTAAGATAGACTATGAATACTTTGGAGATGTTTTGATTGTAGACAGAACTTTTCGAATCGAAAGATTTGATCTAATTTGTGCACCTTTTTTGGGAGTTAATCATCATAGGCGATATGTCTTATTTGGCTGTGCTTTTCTGCTTGATGATAGTATGGACTCATTTGTTTGGTTGTTTAGGTCATTTGTGGAAGCAATGGGCATGCGTCGACCAAAAACAATTTTCACTGATGAGTGTGAAGGAATTTCTGATGCATTAAAGGTGGTGCTTTCTGGGACGCAACATCGTCTTGGTATGTGGTATATCACCCAAAATGCCAGAAAAAACCTTTATGAATCTTTTAAGCAACCTGGTTTTGAGGAACTTTTCAACAAATACTTATTCTGCTCTAGTTCAGAGGAAGAATTTTGTTCATTGTGGGATGATTTGTTGGTGACATACAATCTTCAGGATAGCTCATGGCTCAAGACTCTACATATGATGCGGGGAAATTGGTCACATGTTTTCAGTAAGGTTGCTTTTTCTGCTGGAATAGAATCACTCCAAGGATGTGAGAACATTAATAATGTTTTCCACAACTTGATGACTGGAACAATTACTCTACCAAAGTTTGTTCAACAGTATTTGAGATCAGCAGAGCAATGGCGTCGAGAAGAACTAAAAGAAGATTTTCATTGCAGAGAAACTGAACCGACATTGATTTTAAGAGGCAATGACTTAGAAAAACAAGCAGCAGAAGTATATACTCTAACAATTTACAAATTGTTCCAAGAAGAGTTACTTGGGTGCCTGTCATTGGCTGTAGAACAAATTGCAGATGATGGGAAGATTTTATTTAAGTTAACAGAGGGAGCCCATAAGGAGAACATTGTGGAATTTAACTATTTGGAATCCAAAGTCACATGCAGCTGTAAAAAATATGAATCAATTGGCTTCTTGTGTGTTCATTCTCTAAGAATACTCATCTCAAAGAATATCTTCCATATACCTTCTGAGTATATATTGAAGAGGTGGACTAAATCTGCAAAAAATGGAATGGTGCCAGGTGATCATAAACAAGAAACTTCTACTCATGAGAGCCCAAGGTCACTGAATTTGATTACGGGTAGACTTATGCACAAAGCTTTACGTGTTGTTGATAAAAGTGTTGAAGTTGAGGGTAGTTGGAAGATGGTTGAGGACCATCTGGACTCGGCTCTAAGAGAGATTGAATATGTTAAAACAAAAAAGACCGGACATTTTAAAGGAAAAGATGCTGAACTTCATGATGGTGATATAAATGACACTGACTTTATGGAAATACAAACGAATGTGTTAAACCCTCCATCTTTCAGTCAACAGGAACTGTCAAAGCAAAGTATGACAGCTAGATTAAAGCGGAAACAAGAAAATGAAGTCAGACAGACAGAAAAAAAATCAAGTGATGATGCCATAGAAGCAACACAAGGTTAGAAGTACTATCACTTCAATTTGATTACAACACATTTCTTAATATATATATATATATATATTGTTGCTAATATGCATTATCCACATATTTAATTTGATTTACGGAACATTTCTGAGTTTTTTTTTTTTTTTTTTTTTTCGGCTGCTAATATGCATTACCCACATGTTTAGTTGGAGATGATTTAGAACCAAGGGCTAGATTTGGCATTCCACATTGTGTTGGAGAATCTTGGCAACAGGCTACACAATTGTCATTCAGCGTTACAGGGAATATGCAGGTAATATCTCGTATAGATCATACACAGATCAATAAATTTGAGATTTCTTATGACAAATGTCCTTTGTTCGCCTACTAAAGTGATGTGTTATAATGTTATAATTAATTACCTATAAAAGAAGGTGAGGAGTCTTGTTGCTAGGGCATGGTGTTGATTGGGATGTTTATTCTTGAATGAGTTAGGACACGGAGAGTTTTTCAGTTCATAGTTAGATGCATTTTAACCAGTACCCCATTGATTCGAAAATGACAAAATGAAAAAGTGATATTTTTAGATCAATAAGTTAACAGGTACAACTTTCAGAATTCTTTTGACAGACTAAACATATATTTGGACATTTTTGTTTTCCATTAATTGAGTCTATTTCCCAACTTGCCAACACCTTAGATTTCTTCTGACAGATGATAATTCCTAAATGAATGTTAAAGCTTCCAAATGTTCATTCAATTGATTGGTCTTCAACTATGAGTTGATGCAGGAACGTATGCCAAGGCAGAAGAAGATATCAAAGCTTACTGAAGAGATTGGACAATCGTCTAGTTAATAAATGTAGTCTTTGTGTACATATCTTTACTTGAAGATAAAAAAATTATACCTTACAAAATTGGCAGTCAAACATTTTACATTGGCAGTTGATCAAGGTACAACTGAATCTAGCTGGCTTGTACAAATACAAAGTCTCATAAACAACTATCTATAAGGAGTCTAAGATTTAGTTAATTCATATTCTTGATTGATGCTCTGTGAATTATTTTAATTGAGATGTTGAATGTCAACTTTAGTATTTAAAACTATAGTTTATGCGTCACATTTTTAGAATAGTGTTTTTGTGAATAGAAGTGCTTAAAATTTGCGTCAGTGTCCAGTAGGTATATCAATATCTTTTCATGTAAAATTCTATGTTGTGTGACTTCTGTTACTTTTTTTAAATTTAATTTTCCTCTTATTGAATTTCTTTACAAAGAAAATGTGATGCATGCTTTGGAAAGGGAGTTAGAAAATTGTGATAGAATTATTCTTGCATTATTTTTAGTTTATAATGAAGGAAAGTTTTGTTTTTATTAAATTTCTGTATTTGGATTTATTATTTTTCATCATTTTTATTGTTTTGTATATTGCTATCCTGAAATACTAACAATTGTCACCACAAAGGTTGTGGACTGCAAATTTTTTTTTTTTTTTTTTTGGTTGTATTTGTACAACTTCTAAACTCATCCATGTTCAGTGGATAAAACTATGTGTTCTCTCAGTTGGAAACAGAGTTTTGTTGCGTGTGATACATTATTAGTCTGATCAAAGTTCTATAGTAAACAGATCATTAATACATGTAAAAATCAAATATAAAAAATTGAATATAATATTTCTTTAGCTTGAAAAGAAACTATACTTGGAAAGAATCGAGCATGGCTTTCAAAACCTTCTGAGATGCCTGCCACTGTTTATCATTTGCACTTGCAACAAACAATACAACAGTGTTCCCTTTCGCTGTCGCCTTCGCAAGATTGTGCGACCCTGTCAGAGCAAATGGTGTCTCAAGGACATATTTGTAGTACTGCAAACGACATAATACGAGAAGTTAGTCTTCAGTAGCTTAAAAAAAGACAATACTCGTCTGACAATGTTCCTTTAGAAAGAAAAATGGAAAACGAAATAACACTCATGGAAAATTATAAGAGTTATATGCATAGTCCCAACTGTTATGAAGTCTCAATTCTTTAACAGTTCAATTCCTACTACTAACACTGGCTATCACATCTATCACCACTCTACTCAAAACTGTCTTTAGTCCCCCAACTACACAGTATAACAAAGTGCAAAATAGCTTTTCACTCTTGTTTTTCTTCCTTTCTTTGAGTGTGTTTGTGTGTTTCTATATTTTTAAGTAATAAACAAGATGTCCATTTCATTAATTGATTGGCACCAAATCATTTTGCACCATTTCATTGATAAGACACCAAATCCGTTCGAATGATCTGGAAAATTAGCAACAAATCAGCTTGACTTATCTAGAAGATTAGCATGAATCGGACTGATCTATCTGGAAGAATAGCACCAAATCAGCTTGCACCATTTCAGTACACCAAACCAATCACTGAAATGGATAAATTGTTTATTAGCAATTGTGTCCATGCACACCCTAAAAAGGTGTCCAGGCTCTTCCTGACTAATGCTCATGCTTATGCAGAGCAGCAGAAGCAAATCTCAGGTCTGTGAGATAATAGATTATGATGTATATTATATTAAATTCATTTATCAAGATGTCCAATGGTAACACAAATTTGGTTCCTCTATATTTTTGGATTTGCAGTTAATTGTCATTTGTATTTTTCTCTTTTTCTCGTTTGGACAACCTAAGAGGGAAATAGAGAGTGTCAAGGCTATTTAGACCAGGAAATATATAACAAAAGCATCATACATATGAGATGAGTCAGTAAGAGTTTACCGTCTGGTCTCCAACTTTTTCCACAGATGTTTCTAAGAGCTCATCAGGATCATATGAGTTTCCAGTGACAAAAGGGCCAAGAGAAGCAATCAATTTCTCAGGGCTCCCAATTTCTTCAATTGTTGCATTTGGTTTGTTGGTAAGGCGTATCAAAGGAGAAGCCACTACTTGGACTTTTCCCTGCTTTTCATCTTCAAACTTCACTTCAACCCAAGGCTCCGCACACTTTGGTTGACAATAATTCCCTGACAATATATTGGCGACACGCGACTGTTTCCAAGTCGGTGGGAGAATGAACTCATAGGGCTGCACATTTCCTGCAAGAAACTAATTTTCAAGTATTATCAGCATATACAAACAAGAATAGCCAATAATGAATGCAAGAGAAACAAAATCAATTAGAATCTGCAGTAGTAAGGACCTGATCTGTGTCCCCGATGAATATTTGACAAATATAGATTTCCATGAAATCTTAGAATGAGATACTGTGGTTGTGGATTACTGATTGGATAATTCCACCAGAAATTTCAGTCTAAACATTATCCACAAACAGATGCATTTCATATATCATAAGTTTCATGACCAAAGCAATAATGATTTTGTTTTATCTCAACCTAATGCGTCTCAACAATTACACACCCCCCTCAATAACAAAAGGGACAAAAACGAACTATGGTAACAGAGCTCTGTATTATGAGACACATTCAACATCTTAATATGGATATAGCTTAAAATTTGTTGCAATGAAATTTAAGATTCAAATAAACCTTCTGAGCATACATCATATTTAATTTCTGGGCTGAATGTGAAATATGAGATAATTTACTAGAAAAACAAGGAAGCAATACCAACAATTCAACCCGTTAATATATGCAAACGCAGAAAAGGTTTTATTGTGCTACTTCTTTAACTTCCTATAAAAAGTACTTAAATGTCAATTGTAATTAATAATTACTAACAGCAACGAATACTTATTAACATAAAAAAAAACAAATGCAAGCAAATGTACGTACCAGCCCGAAGAGCGGGGGTGTCTTTAGGAGAGGCTTTAAAAAGAACGAAAGAAGGATCATATGAAGATGGCGGGAGATAGGAGCCCACTTCAACCTCTTTGGCTTCTACAGAAGAAGGTTGTTTGAATAGTGTAGATGCAGTAAGTGGAAATATTGCAAGTCCTTTCAAGATTTCTCTTCTGGGAGTCAAAGTGCGAGTAAAGTCTTTGCGATTACTCTGATGGAATGTTCTTTCAGGTGAATGTGAAGGTTTAGGTGAGTTTGAGGCTGAGAATATGGGTGAAAAAAGAGAAGCCATTCTGGAGAGACACTGCAAAGGCTGTGAGTGCTCGATATTATCCGTTTTGGATGAGACGCTCAACCGCTCTTAATTCGATGGGGTCCACTTCTTGCACTGTGGGTCTTTCCGGCTTTGCCATGTAAAATTTATTTATTTTTTTAGAAAAATTTTTATATAAAGGTTTTTTTTTTTTTTTTAATCAAGATATTCAGTCAGATTAAGCTGACATAAGTTAATCTTATAAGACTCTAAACCTATCGATTAAGTTAGAGTTTCAATAAATATTTTTATTAATAATAAAAAAAAGAATTAAACTCAAAATTTCTTAAATAATATATTAAAAGTTTTTATTTAATCAGTTCACCACTCAAAAATAGTTTGTTTTTATTTTATATTCTTTACTAGTACCATATTATTTGACGTTGACTAGTCAATAAGTAACCACAAACAAATATAGAACCTAAGAGTACGGTTGGAATCATAATATTATACCTTTAATTTGCAATTAAATTTTTAGCAAATATTCATTAAAATTTAATATTTCATTTTAATATTTTTTTTACTGTTAACTTCAATTTATACCAGTTATAGAAAAATTACAAAAAAAAGTTTAATGAAATATAAAATATTTTTATTATGTTATTTTAAAACTGTCAAAGCAAATTAGAGGTGGGAAAGGCCTGGCCCAGTCAGTCCTAGGCCTGGGCCCTCAAGGTCGAGGCCTAAATAATCAGGGACGGTCTTGGACCCATAGGACCCGATAATTTTTTTATAAAATTTCATTTTAACCCTTATATTTATTGTCGATTTCATATTAGATAGGGGGTTTTGAATATTTTATAAAGGTTAAAAGGAAATTGGGGAGGGGGTTTTGGGCCCGGTCCTAGGCCTGAGCCTTGGAGGAGGGATCGGCCCTGAGCCTTGGAGGAGGGATCGGCCCTGAGCCCGACCCTCCTCCCTTGGGCTTGGTCTGGTCCTAGGACTGGTTTTTTGAGCTAGGTTTTTTGGGTCTGGGACAAATTCTCACATCTAAAGCAAATGAAATAATACAATACATACCTTAACTCACCCTTTTACTTGGTATTAATTAATATAACCTTTTGACTGTATGTTGATTAGTACAATGACGATGCATTTAGATTTGTACATTGCATTAGCAAATTGGTTAATGAGTAATACTACATTTACACCATTTTTATTACATCATGATGTGACATGTGCTACAACCACACAAATTCTATTATAATATTAAAAATTCAAAATAATTAAAAATTTGTGTGGTTTAGCATATGCCACATCATGATATAATGAAAATAGTGTAAAAAAGTAATGTAAATGTAACATTATTCATTGGTTAATACAGTGTAAAATTTACGCCCAAACGTTATATAGATTTATTTAATATAATAGGATCCTCCTTATTCTTATAAAAATCCTATACAAAACATACACTAAATGACTTATAGATACTAACATAGTCATTGTTTTTTACTTTTTATGGTAATGCTAGGTCCACAATTCAATCTCACAACTTCAACGTAGTAACTTGCAATTAGTCAGCTCGCAAATGGACAGACGAGATCCATAGCAAGCAGACATGACCCATTTACGAGCTGATCGATTATAAACTGTTATATCAAGTGTTATGAGAAAATGTTATGAAATTGGGTTGTGACTTAATTTTTATTTTTTCCTAAACTCCCTAGTCTCTATCTCAGTATCTTATATAAACATGATTCAACCTCTGAACCTTTGGTACAACCTTAAGATATTTGATTAGACAATCACTCCAATTAGCCACTACTCACTGAGATGGCATTACATAACATTAAAACTTCATTAAATAAATAGTAGTAAAGATAAACCACATGTTCCCACCCAAGGTTTAGCGAAGCGGCAAGTTCCCAACCCTGATCTCATAAATTACAGACTCTCACCCTTAAAGTAACATTGTTAATAACTGTTGGATTCTGACACAAATGCAAATGGTGTTATTACTAGGGGTGTACAAAACCAGATATCTGATACGATTTTGCATTTTTTTTTTATCCAATCTGAAAATTTGAATCAGGATGAAACCTGATCCAAAATAGATTCGGATTTTATCTGATCCGTTTTGATTCGATTCAAATATTCAGATCAGATAAATTGGATATCCGAATTTGAAACATGTGAAGTTGGAAGTGGAGCAAAAGGGAGACTTGCAGGCGTTGGTTAAGATCAAATTAGAACAAGACCAGAAGGGAAACTTGTAAGTTTTGCTTTAGAATATGGGTAAATTTAATACAAATAGAGATTGAAGATTACTGAGATGGTTGGTAATGGTTCAACTATGATTTGAAAATTACTAGAACATATACCTGCCAAGAAGACTATAACTCAGAAATGTTTAAGAAATTGAATTTGCTACGTCATTCGCCTTCCTTTGCCAATCTCTTATTAGGTTTTCATGCATGAGAATGAGACACCCACTAACATAAAATATGATAAAAATATCCCTATAGTCTTATTTACTTATCTACTAATAAGAGTAATGTTACATGTACAAACAAATCTTACAAAGATTTATATATAAATTGATATGACACAAAATAAATGAAAGAGTAAATATAATAAGTTTGACTTTTTGTATTTACTCTTCTATTCATTTTGTGTCACATTAGTTTGTACACAAATCTTTGTAAGATTTATTTATACATATAGTTTTATTGTTATGTGTAAACTAATATTTGTTGTTGGCCATCATGAATCCAGCATAAATGTAATTTTACCTCCGGGCTTTGTGCTACAAAGTTGCCTTATTAAGCAAGGACCCCAAAATATCACTTCTTCTATCTTTTGTTCCTATAAATAACAACCAATGTTATAAGATGAAGAAAATCGCTCCAAATAATTACTACCCTAAATTCTCTGTTTTTAAATTAAATACAACAACAAATGAATTCTATGTAATTTGGAGGGATCAATCAGAGACGACGTAGACAAGAGTTTTAAAATGTACAAAAAGAGATAATTAACAATGATTCACGGTTAGTGTTGATAGAAAAATCTAAAAGATTCATACAACTAATTTTTTTTTTTTAATAAATTTAAATTAAGTTTAGAATTTTAAATTAACAAAAACCAAAAAGAAAAAAAGAAAGGATAAATCAATGGTCACCATCGGAGGACCATGATTTGGAGTTGGAGGACACTATCGCCAATGACCATCATTTGGACCGACACTATTGCCAGTGACCATGATTTGGCCCGACGCTATCGCTAGTGACCACGATCTGGCTTGACACTATCACCAATGACGACGATCTGGTCTGACGTAGCCAGAATGCCAGATCAGAGCGATGTCAGGCCACCATGGTAGGCATAGCTGCGATATGGCAATTGTACCTCAAAGTTGGAGAACGCGTCGACACCGCCCTTGATCTCTTTCTGATCAAGGGGCTGGATGGAACTCTGCCCCAACGCCAAGCTCATGCCAGCCTTGTCTAATTAGTTAGAATACTAGTTGATTGATATAAACAAAATTGTCTATTTTGATTAATTTACATACAGCACGTCTTCTCTTCTAAAAAGTAATTTAAGAATTAAACACTAACAAATACCTTATAAATGTTTATTTGATCTTGATTATTTTTAAAATAGGGTGATAAGTGATTAAAGTAAAAGCTACAAACCTAAACTTAAACAAATTTAATAGAAGACTGACTTAACCTAAATCAGTATTTAACAAACACAAGAAAATTAATATAATTTAATACCCCAGAATCAGATAAACAAATCAATTAAATATTTAACAAACATACGAGAAAAGTAAAGCTTCAAGATACTTTACTAACTTGTAAGTTTTGGTTGCATTTCTTATTTAAAAATATTTAATAAGGCTCGCGATCAAAAAGGAGTGTGCATCTTCAATTTAATTTGCAGGGGACCGCACATCGCGAGAAACTTGCGAGGTGCCCAAGAAAGGTATGCTCGTAAGACACATCACGAGTCTATCAGAGCGATGAGCGTGGCACAGCGACCACAGAAGGTTCGACGGGAAGAGGAAATTTCCTTCTCCGAAAAAGATGTGACCCGGTTGCATTATCCTCACGATGATGCCCTTGTGATCACGCCCCTCATAGGGCGCCATAATATCCAGAGAATGTTAGTGGATAACGGAAGTGTCGTGAACATTCTGTTCGCTTCAACTTTCGAAAGAATGAATTTGGACGAGGCAGACCTGAAGCCTGCCTCGTTCCCTCTATATGGCTTCACAAGGGACCACCTGCTCTTCAAGGGCACGATCTCACTCCCAGTCACGTTGGATGACTTCGACGAGGTGACCAGAGTAATTGAGTTCTTGGTAGTAGATTGCCCATCCGCCTTTAATGGAATTCTGGGGCGACCTCTGCTGAGACACTTCAAGGCGGTCACTTCAATATATAATTTGAAGATGAAGTTCCCCACCCTGACGAGGATTGGGGAAGTTAGCGGGTCTCAGCGCGCAGCTCGGGACTGCTATGTGAAAGCAGTACAGATGGCGTGCAAAGGCAAAGGCACCTTACGCGGCGATCACAACCAGACAATGGCGATTAGTCGGACCAAGCCACAGCCTGGCCCAGCCGAGGATAATATAGATCCTCGCATTCAGGACTGCCCTTCTAGTGGGCCAGTTGAGGACCTGACTGAAGTACTGGTCGATCAGACCAAACCAAGCAGGGTGCTGAGGATCGGTAAAAATCTCAATCCCCAGCTCACTACAGAACTAATCAGCTTCCTCAGGGAAAACATCGATGTGTTTGCATGGTCGCAAGCAGACATGGTTGGGATCAACCCGAATGTTATTTGTCATGCATTAAACATCGATAGTGAAGCCAAGCCAGTTCGCCAAAAGAGGAGAGCGATGGACCCGGAGCAGTATGCTGCCTTGAAGCTTGAGGTGGATAACCTCCTCCGAAATGGATCCATTCGAGAAGCACTCTATTCGACTTGGGTTGGCAACCCAGTTCTAGTAAAGAAGCCTAACGACAAATGGCGGACCTGCGTCGACTTCACCAACCTCAACAAGGCATGTCTGAAAGATAGTTTTCCCCTGCCAAGAATTGACCAGCTCGTGGATACCACCTCGGGGCACGAGTTGCTAAGTTTTATAGACGCGTACTTGGGATATAATCAAATTCTGATGTACGGGCTAGACGAAGATCATACATCTTTTATTACAGATCGGGGACTATACTGCTACAAAGTTATGCCCTTCGGCCTTAAGAACGATGATGCAACTTACCAGCGACTGCTTAACCGGATGTTCTCTGAACAGATAGGCAGATCGATGGAGGTCTACGTAGACGACATGCTGGTGAAGTCGCATGTCGCTTCAGATCATGTAGCACATCTCGCTGAGATGTTCGGCATCCTCCGATAGTACCGAATGAAGTTGAACCCCCTCAAATGTTCATTCAGAGTATCCTTGAAAAAATTCCTAAGGTACATGGTTAACCAGCGGGGAATTGAGATCAACCTCGAAAAAATCCAAGCTCTCCTCGATATGAAGAGCCTGACCAACAAAAAACAGGTTATGAGCTTGAACGAGCGTATAGCGGTGCTAAGTCGCTTCATATCGAGGCTAACAGATCGTTGCTTGCCATTCTTCAATGTACTCAGGGCCAATAAGAAGTTCGAATAGACTTCCGAGTGCGAACAGGCCTTCCAGAGAATAAAGGAACACCTCGGGAAGCCACCACTTCTGTCCAAACCTCTCCCACAAGAGATCCTCCTTTTGTACCTGTCCGTCTCGCAGTTCGCAGTCAGTGCAGCTATGGTTCGGGAAGAGAACGGAACGCAATGGCTAGTATATTACACGAGCAAGCGTCTGTTAGATGCTGAGATGCAGTATCTGAAAATAGAGCGATTAGCCTATGCCCTACTGATCGCTTCCCGAAAGTTGCGACCTTACTTCCATGCTTATACAGTTCACGTATTGACTAATTACCCACTTAGGCAGGTCCTCCAAAAATCAGAGGCGTCGGGAAAATTGCTCAAATGGGCCATGGAACTCAGCCAGTTCGATCTCCATTACAAACCAAGAGCAACTATTAAAGGGCAGGCTGTTGCTGACTTCAAATCAGAGTTCTCGCATCATCCAGCGAACGAGTCGGAACAACCCAACGAAGTCATCTAGGAAACTGTTCAAAATCTCTCGACCTGGACCCTCTAAGTTGATGGATCATCGAACAGAAAGAGGGTCGGAGCTGGCCTTCTCTTGTTGAGTCCCGAAGGGGCCCGCATTCATGGCATTCTCCGGTTCGGTTTCAAAGCAACTAGTAAGGAGGCCGAGTATGAAACTCTGCTCGTTGGACTCAGGTTGGCCAAGGAAATAGGCGCAACTGCGATCAGCATTCACAGTGACTCCATGCTGGTTGTTAACCAGATTTTGGGAGAGCATCAAGCCAAGGAAGATAACATGATCAATTATCTGAAGAAAGCTAAGGCCGCACTCGAGCCGTTCAAGCACTTCACGATCACTCAGATCCCCAGAGAAAACAATTCTGTGGCGAACGCCTTGGCAAGGATAGCCTCATCATTAGACTCGGATGCACCAGAGAACATTCCTATTCGATTCATCAAAATCCCCAGTATCAGCCCAATCGAACAGGCCATGAGTGTAACGGGTTCAGACTCATGGATGACCCCAATTACTCGGTATCTCAAGGATGGGATCTTGCTTGACGATAAGGTTGAGGCAAGGGTTCTGCGAACAAGATTTACTCGTTACACCCTCATCAGAGACTAGCTTTACAGGCGAGGGTTTAGTGCCTCTCTCCTCCGATGTGTAACCAGCGAAGAAGCGGATGCGGATTATATCACGAGGGAGATACATGAAGGGATCTGCGATAATCACACCGCTGTGCGATCTCTTGCGAACAAGGTTGTTCGTCAGGGGTACTATTGGCCCCGAATCCAAGATAACGCCTACAACTTTGTCAAAAGGTGTGATAAGTGCTAGCGGTTCGAGAATATACTGCGAGCTCTCTCCCACGAACTGATATCCATGATTAGCCCCTGGCCTTTTTCTATGTGGGGGATCGATCTCATCGGTCCCATGCCAGTCGGTAAAAGGGGAGTCAAATATGCCATGGTCGCGATAGATTACTTCACCAAATGGGTGAAAGCCGAACCGCTAGCCGCGATCACCACCAGAAAGCTCAAAGACTTCATTTTCAAGAATATTGTGTGCCGCTATGGAATTCCCCATACCCTCATCTCGGATAATGGAAAGCAGTTCGACAACGAGAAATTCAAACAGTTTTGCGACGAGCTTGGCATCCATAAAAAATTCGCCTCAGTCGCAAGGCCATAAGCAAATGGCCAAGTTGAAGCTGTCAACAAAACCATCAAGCACACTCTGAAGGCCAAACTTGGTGCAACCAAAGGGAATTGGGCCGATGACCTCCTCGAAGTCCTATGGGCGTACAAAACTACTTCAAGAACCTCCACCTCAGAAACACCTTTTTCGCTAGCATACGGATGTGAAGCGATGATCCCTGTAGAGGTGGGAACTGGTTCACTTTGAAGGGACTTGTACAATGAGGCCAACAACGAAGCACTTATGAGAGCAAGCCTAGACCTTGTTGAAGAACATCGGAGCAAGGCTTCGCTAAGGATAGCAGCCTATCAGCAACGCGTGAAGAAGTTCTTCGATTCAAAGGTCAGGCGAAGAGACTTCTAGGTCGGCGACCTTGTGTTAAAGAAAGTTCTTCTCGATACCAGGGAACCAAGTGCGGGAGTGTTAGGACCAAACTGGGAAGGTCCATACCGCATCGACAAAGTGATAAGACGGGGGACTTATCATCTCAAAAGGCTGAACGGCTCCAAGGTACCCTGAGTTTGGAATGTTGAGCACCTTCGACCATACTATCAGTAATTCTGAACTCAGTTTTCCTTGTAAATTAACTTGCGATTTGTGTAAATAATTTCCTTGTAAAGTGTCATTTTGTGGGCTTGTAACAATTTTCGCATGTAATCTTGTTTGTGTGAATATGTTATCACACTTGTTTCAGAAAATGTAAGTAATTTGGAAGTACTCATGTATAATAAAACAAACAGAAATTGTAAAAGCAGAAATGTATTTCATTAATGTGGAGTACAACAGGCAAAATGACATGACTATAAGCCCTAATCTGGCTCCTAGAGGGCCGACCTCGTCATCCTAGGGCTGGTCAGCTAAGGATTTATCCGAGGCGTGTCTCGAATCACCTGCTCGGGAGGTTGCCGCTTCATCATCCTCCCACGCCATGGACATAAGTGTATCTTGCCAGTCTTCCGGAAGGTTGGACATGTCAAGTCGTGGATTCTTCGGTTGCAAGGCATAGATAGACTCAATCGCCTATTCGGCAACCCTCTCCTCGATCTTCGCTGCTTGATTCTGCATCTCTTGTGTCAAGGAAGCCACTTTTCATTGACTTGCCTGAAGTTCAACTTTGAGAGCTTGCCTTTGCTTCTCGAAGGCGTCCCTCTCTTGTTTTGTTCGCGAGGCTTGCAGAGAGGTCGCTCTAAGCTCCTGGTCCTTCTCCCCAGCCTCCTTGGAGAGTCTGGCTATGGTCCTTTGTAGCTCCTTTATTTCCTCTCCATACTTCTTGAGCTGCATTTTTTGGAAGTCCACCGTACTAAGAGCCGCGACTCTTTCATTCAGGTACCTACTCTTCGACTCAGAAGATAGGTTTCTCTCTGTTTCGACGGCTTCCAGGCTTCGCTTGAGCGCTGCGTTCTCTTCCTTGAGAGCAATACCTCCCTTTGCGGCTCCCAGTTGAACTTTCTCTATGGACATTCGCATGGAAAGAAGAGCTTGCAAACAAAGAAATATAGAGTTAGCTGGAACCGGTGAACTGTTCGAATGATTCTGAGAGTCCGCATTCCAATAAGGTGTAGACCATCGGCTGTAGGTACTCCGGCAGGTTCCCCAGCGGGTCCAACACTGGAGTATCCTTCTTCGTGGCCTCAGCGGTGATCGTATCGTCCATAGGTTTCTTACCTGACCTACTTATGTTCGGTCGCGACCTCTTTGATTGATCGCTCTCAGATTCGATCTTTGACTCTTCGACCTGAATCTGTTTCCTCTTCTTTCGCTGGGCCGTTGTCTTCAGCCTCAGGCGAGCAGGCGACGGCTGGGAGACCTTCACGGTTCATATTGGTACATCCTCTGATGGTTGCACCTAAGAAGTTCTAGAAGGTCACGCCAGTGGGCCCGATGTTGCGCCTTTAGTCGGTGGAACGGTCGAAGCAGCTTTGGCCGTTTTGGCTTTTCTTGTCCGAGGGAAAGTGAGCGGCCTTCGTCGCGACTGCTCTGACTCCTTTGGAGGCATGGTCGCTGCATGCAAAGCATCATTAGCACATATATCTCATTTCACGACCAGGAAAGGACCAGTTAGCAGGACTTACTCAATGGGGGCTCTAACGACGCGTTTGCGTTGAAGAAACCATATTTCCGCAACTTCGCGGTCATCACGAGTTTCTTCGCGTCACGCTTGTCCTCGAGTAGGTTGCCAAAATACACAATCCTACTTCTATCGAAGAGCAGCCTGAGGTCGGTCGTCTTGTTCACTGTCAGAAAGGAACCATGTCGTTAGAAAAAGCACATTTCGAGCGTAATGAATTTGTCAAAAAAAAAAAAAAAAAAAGGCCTACTCGGATCCTGGAAGCGGCAATGGCCGTCATAATGAAAGAAGAAAAACTTCGTTTCATAGGCCCCCGCGTTGCTCAGGTAACTATGTATCCTGTCGGCGATAGTAGGTCGCCTAGACAAGTAGTAAAAGTCCTTGTCCTTGCTCTTTTTCAAAAAATACGAGAAGCCGACCTCCATCACGGTCAGCTTGCCCAACCCGTTCTCGTGGCACGCGATGTACATTGCAACGGTAATGACATACGCGTTCAGAGTCAGCTGCATTGGCATGACTTTGAAGTGGTCCAAAAGCGACCTGATAAAAGGGTGGAACGGGATCAGTCCCCCACCCTTGATGATCTCTTCGAAGACCGCGGCCAGACCACTTAGCGGGTATCGCGATGAGTATGCCACGTCGAGGAAAGCATCCACCTTAATACCGTACTGTTTTATTACCCTCCCAAGCTCATCCCCGGTAAGTACCGAGAAGACCTCGATAGGGATGCTTGGAGCACCCTGTTGGGATGAACTGGTTCCCTATTCGGATCTGGTTGTTGAGGGGTCCATTTTGCTGGTTTGCAAAAGTGACAAGTAGAAAGGTCATTTAGCCGCCGTACGCTATTTCATACGATGATGTGGGAGGAAACAAACTCCCTAAATTCCAAAGAAAACCCTAACGACATGATTCAAGCCACCATTCATGGCTCGAACCCGACCTAAGCATCTCGTCTCCAATAGGCTACTGGAAGACAGACGCCATTCAACCATGGAAAGTAATGAAACAAAAACAGGGATAAGCTCTTACCTCTCGGAGTATGAGAATAGCTTCCGCTACGAATACTGGAAAAATGTTGGTTTGAAAGGCAGAGGTTCCAAGTTTGCGAAAATCTTTTACTATCTAAGAAAAAGGCTCTGGTGACATTGCCTGAGAACGACTCGAGGTTTTATAGCGTATGAATCGGCGTTTCGATTTCTTAGAATCGAAATAGCGTTTGGGCGGCAAAGGTTTCTCACCGTTGATCATGGCCACGTGTCGCGCATCAACGGGGAAGGGTGAGCGTCACAACTAGATAAAGTCAAACCTTCATCTCTCCCGTTGAAAAGCTCAAACGACGTCCATCTCTCTTTCTCAGAGCATTAATTGCGTCTCAAATATACATTTAATGCTCTGATAAGGGGCGTCGTTCCAACGTACAACGCATTTAATGTCCTGATAAGGCGTACTATGTCAGCGTACAACGCATTTAATGCATCTGGCTGGCACTTATCACGCACAGGGTACATCTGTCAGCGCAGGGACTACTTCGTTAAATGCACCCATATCAAAAGAACAGGTGACATCTAACAAAATCAGATCGCTCGTCCTCTGTAAACAATGAACATGCGAGGTCGTTCTCGAAAAAGTGCCATCCCGACCTACTTTTAGACAGGTCGGAATCACCAGAATTTCTAGGAATCATCCAATTGTGGCATGACTTGTATTTTCCAAGGTTGATTCTCAAACTTTAAAAACTAGGGGACTTCTGTTATGCCTGGAAAAATAGGGCTGACGTGACACCCAGTTAAGTGCGAAAGGTCAGACCTCGGGAAGAGCTTACTGGCATTCTAGTGCAGCCGCGTTGTGTGATCATGGTAACACTCACAGCTTGCTTCCTTCAGAATAATGGGTGCACGTCAGGCCAGCCAGGAGTTGTGATGATCCCGCGTGTCCAATCCCTGCAGCAAATCACGTGAATTACTCTAAAAGGAGGATTTGCACGGATCATCCCACTAACTTACAGATTCAGTGATCATTACCTCAAGGCATCCCACTGTAAGAAAGCTCTTCTTTCATTAAGGGGATTTGCACATTTTACTCCTGACAAAACTCTCTCTCTCTCTTTAGAATAGACAGTCTTTGATACCTTGTATCATCAGTGTAAAGTCAGTCGTCTAAAACGACCTGACCCTTATCATTAATAAAAACATAAGTGGACGTAGGATTTACTTCCTTAGCATCCGAACCACTTTAAAACCCCTTTCTCACTGCATTTATTGTCATTTTCCTTTCCATTCACGTGTGTCTTTTGGGCTAACACAACATTTCACACGTGCGTTTCATTAGTGTCAAAATCACGCATCAACAAAAACAAACAAAAATTTCAATTTGCTCAATTTAAGGACACTAAATAGAAACTTTGTTCAATTTAGAGACGTTTTAATTTAATGGAAAAACAACAAAAAGACTTAAATACCCCAAGTTATTTATTTGGTTTTAGTACTGCATTTTTAAATTTAAAAACTAAAAAAAATTAATAATTGTTTGATTTCAAAGTTTAATATTAAAAATAATAAATTAATTTAAATAAAAACGAGAAAAACTGCTTTTAAAATTAAAAAAAAAAAAAAAAAGACTGAGAAAAAATGTTACATAAAAGAAAGTGCAACCATTTTTATTTTTAATTATAAATATAAAAAATAAATTAAAAAACATAAAATCCTTGTCCGTTGCGCCGCTCCCCTGGGGAAAGCCAGCGACTTCTCCTTTTTTGTTTTTCAGTTTTTTAAATATTATAATGTGAACAAATTGAAGCTTATATCCGTTTTTTAATATTTCATAAAATAATTGTACCTAAATTGATGATATCAAAATTATAATTGTGTTTAAAATGAATGAAGAGATAAAAGTGGATGTAATATTGTTATATAAAGTTTTGAATAGAATGATGAAATTCAATAATGAGGTAAAAAGAAAGATCCATATGAAAGAGACAAGGAATATTGGAAGGAAACATTAATTTAGTGGTGAAAGCAACAATGTTGAGCTTTAAATTGAAGGAATGTTTGGCCGCTCTCTATAATTAAATTAAATGCTTTGATTTGAAGCAGTTAGTTTTTTAAGCTTTATAATCAACACACAACAACTTCCAACATCCTCGTTTAAGCCGCTTTGTCACAAAGCTAAATTAATTAATTAATTAATTCATATAATTATTTATTTTAAAAACTTAAATAATATTAAGGCTGGAAGAAATTAATCGCACTTTTTTTTCACAATAATATTTTATAACTTATTTTACATATTTTGTTTTATTATTAAGGCATAAAATATTAAAAAAAAATGAATTTCCAAGTGCACTTTAAAAAATTAACTATCTATGTTTTAAGGAAGAAAGTTAACTATAAATAATAAATGTTGTTTTATTATTTAAAATACTAAAATATACCTATTTAACATGCGCCTTTAAGAATTTTATTTTTAATTGTAAACCGACGATATTACCTTCAATTTCTGTACTTATGTTACTGGCACTGAGAGATTTATTGTATTTATATAATATTAAATTAATTAAGATATCCAGGGTTGAAAGCAAAGCAAACTATAACAGAAACACAGCACATAGTTAAAAGTGATAGGTTTTTTATTAAACCGAACATTGAAAATTTCTCATTAGCATTAATCTCATTTTCTTGCTACGTTTATACTCTCTTCCAAGGAGCTAACACTTCTTTAATCTCCTGTAAGTCTCTATCACAATCACAACTTTACTTTCATTGCTTTTTACATCTGGGTTTCGTTTCGTTTTGATTATTTTATTCGTTTGGGTAGAGATGATTAATGTATTTGTTGAAATGAGGATTTATATCTTCTTCTTATTAGTTTTTGTGATTGATTGATTGATGNTGTTTTATTATTTAAAATACTAAAATATACCTATTTAACATGCGCCTTTAAGAATTTTATTTTTAATTGTAAACCGACGATATTACCTTCAATTTCTGTACTTATGTTACTGGCACTGAGAGATTTATTGTATTTATATAATATTAAATTAATTAAGATATCCAGGGGTGAAAGCAAAGCAAACTACAACAGAAACACAGCACATAGTTAAAAGTGATAGGTTTCTGATTAAACCGAACATTGAAAATTTCTCATTAGCATTAATCTCATTTTCTTGCTACGTTTATACTCTCTTCCAAGGAGCTAACACTTCTTTAATCTCCTGTAAGTCTCTATCACAATCACAACTTTACTTTCATTGCTTTTTACATCTGGGTTTCGTTTCGTTTTGATTATTTTATTCGTTTGGGTAGAGATGATTAATGTATTTGTTGAAATGAGGATTTATATCTTCTTCTTATTAGTTTTTGTGATTGATTGATTGATCAATGTATTGTTTTTATGAAAACCCATTTCGGAAATGCCCATTTCATATTCGTTTTACTATTTTTGTTGTGCTGTTTTTGTCAAATATATTGATGAATTTATTTAAATTTAAATATGGTATGTGTGTTGAAATCTTCTTAAATGTGGTTATTTCCGTCTGTTTATGGATTTTTTGTTTGAGTTTTAATTTGTTTTTGGGTGATATTAAATGCTGGAAATGGAAATATGTTAACACTAATATCTGGTATCCATATAACCGGTTACAGAAGTACCCGTTTGGATATGTAGATAAATGTTTTGTGGTACATGCTTTTCATTTTCTTGTTGTTTCAAAATAGGCAATATAGAGCTTTATTGGTGTTGTGGACTTAATCTATTTGATTTTGGAATTGAAGGGATTCATTGGAATAATGGATGCAAAAACTAAGAGGAGAAATGTAGCTGAGAATGGAGATACAGGAGAGGACTTGGTCCTTGCAACTTTAATTGGTAATGGGGATGATTTGGGACCTATTGTCAGACATGCATTTGAAACGGAACGGCCTGAAGTACTTCTTCAACAACTCAAAAGTGTTGTCAAGAAGAAGGAATCTGAAATTGAGGAGCTTTGTAAGACCCACTATGAGGAGTTCATTCTTGCAGTTGATGAGCTTCGAGGTGTTTTAGTTGATGCTGAAGAGCTGAAAAGTGATCTCTCAAGTGATAATTATAGGTTGCAAGAGGTTGGGAGTGCCCTATTGATCAAACTTGAGGAGCTTCTAGAATCTTATTCAATTAAAAGAAATGTGACTGGGGCTGTTAAAATGACAAAGATTTGTGTACAAGTGTTGGATCTTTGTGCGAAGTGTAACAATTACATTTCTGAAGGGCAGTTTTATCCTGCTTTGAAAACTGTTGATCTGATTGAGAAGAATTACTTGCAGAATATCCCTGTTATGGCACTCAAAATGGTGATAGAGAAGACAATTCCGATAATAAAGTTGCATATTGAGAAGAAAGTTACAAGTCAGTTTAATGAATGGTTAGTTCACATTAGGAGTTCTGCGAAGGATATTGGACAAACAGCAATAGGTCGCACTGCATCAGCTCGTCAAAGAGATGAGGAAATGCTGGATCGCCAGAGGAAGGCCGAGGAACAAAATCTTTCAGGGTTTGGAGATTTTACATTTACTTTAGAGGTCGAGGAGATTGATGAAGATTCCATTTTGAAGTTTGATCTCACACCACTTTATCGGGCATATCACATCCACGCTTGCCTCAACCTCCCAGAGCAGTTCCGTAAATATTATTATAGGAATCGTTTATTGCAGCTCACTTCAGATTTGCAAATCTCTTCAGTACAGCCATTTGTTGAATCATATCAAACCTTTTTGGCTCAAATTGCTGGGTACTTTATTGTGGAGGATCGAGTCCTAAGGACTGCTGGTGGGCTCTTGTTACCTGATCAGGTTGAGACAATGTGGGATACAGCTGTAACTAAGATGACATCAGTGTTGGATGAACAGTTTTCTCATATGGATTCTGTAACACATCTTCTCCTAGTGAAGGATTATGTCACTCTTCTTGGTGCAACTCTTAAACAGTATGGTTACCAAGTGGGCGCTGTTCTTGAGGTGCTGGACAAGAGCCGTGACAAATACCATGAACTTCTTCTTGAAGAGTGCCGGCTGCAAATTACTAACGCTCTCTCCAATGATACTTATGAGCAGATGGTAATGAAAAAGGATACTGATTATGAGAATAATGTTCTGTTGTTTCATCTCCAGACCTCAGATATAATGCCAGCTTTCCCATATATTGCACCATTCTCCTCAATGGTGCCTGATGCCTGCCGCATTGTCAGATCATTCATCAAAGGCTCTGTTGATTATTTGTCTTATGGAACACATACTAATTATTATGATGTCTTGAGAAAGTATTTGGACAAACTCTTGATTGATGTGTTAAACGAAGTCATGCTTAATACAATTTATGGTGGTGCAATTGGTGTATCTCAAGCCATGCAGATTGCAGCAAACATAGCTTTTCTTGAAAGAGCTTGTGATTTTTTTGTCCGACATGCAGCCCAACTATGTGGGATCCCAGTCCGATCAGTTGAAAGGCCTCAAGCTACTTTGACGGCCAAGGTAGTCTTGAAGACTTCTAGAGATGCGGCATATATTGCTCTACTGAGTTTGGTGAACACCAAGCTAGACGAGTTTATGGAACTTACACAAAATATCAATTGGACTCCAGAGGAGACGTCCGCGAGTGGGAATGAGTATATGAATGAGGTAATATTTTACCTTGACACAATTCTGTCAACAGCTCAGCAAATTTTGCCTTTGGATGCTTTGTATAAGGTTGGGAGTGGGGCACTTGAGCATATTTCCAATTCTATTGTGGCAGCATTTCTTTGTGACAATGTCAAGAGGTTTAATGCTAATGCTGTCATGGCTGTCAACAATGACTTAAAGATGCTAGAGAATTTTGCTGATGAGAGGTTTCATAACACTGGTTTGAGTGAGATGTATAAGGAAAGTTTCGGAAGATGTTTGATAGAAGCACGACAATTGATAAACCTTTTGTTGAGCAGTCAGCCAGAGAATTTCATGAATCCTGTGATAAGGGAGAAGAACTACAATGCTTTGGATTATAAGAAAGTGGCGAGCATCTGTGAAAAGTTCAAAGATTCGCCAGATGGGATTTTTGGAAGTCTGTCAAGCAGACATGTGAAGCAAAGTTCTCGGAAGAAATCTATGGACATGCTGAAGAAAAGATTGAAGGACTTCAACTGAGCATGATTGCTAAGTCTGCATTAGAATAATGTTTTTATGAAAACCCATTTCGGAAATGCCCATTTCATATTCGTTTTACTATTTTTGTTGTGCTGTTTTTGTCAAATATATTGATGAATTTATTTAAATTTAAATATGGTATGTGTGTTGAAATCTTCTTAAATGTGGTTATTTCCGTCTGTTTATGGATTTTTTGTTTGAGTTTTAATTTGTTTTTGGGTGATATTAAATGCTGGAAATGGAAATATGTTAACACTAATATCTGGTATCCATATAACCGGTTACAGAAGTACCCGTTTGGATATGTAGATAAATGTTTTGTGGTACATGCTTTTCATTTTCTTGTTGTTTCAAAATAGGCAATATAGAGCTTTATTGGTGTTGTGGACTTAATCTATTTGATTTTGGAATTGAAGGGATTCATTGGAATAATGGATGCAAAAACTAAGAGGAGAAATGTAGCTGAGAATGGAGATACAGGAGAGGACTTGGTCCTTGCAACTTTAATTGGTAATGGGGATGATTTGGGACCTATTGTCAGACATGCATTTGAAACGGAACGGCCTGAAGTACTTCTTCAACAACTCAAAAGTGTTGTCAAGAAGAAGGAATCTGAAATTGAGGAGCTTTGTAAGACCCACTATGAGGAGTTCATTCTTGCAGTTGATGAGCTTCGAGGTGTTTTAGTTGATGCTGAAGAGCTGAAAAGTGATCTCTCAAGTGATAATTATAGGTTGCAAGAGGTTGGGAGTGCCCTATTGATCAAACTTGAGGAGCTTCTAGAATCTTATTCAATTAAAAGAAATGTGACTGGGGCTGTTAAAATGACAAAGATTTGTGTACAAGTGTTGGATCTTTGTGCGAAGTGTAACAATTACATTTCTGAAGGGCAGTTTTATCCTGCTTTGAAAACTGTTGATCTGATTGAGAAGAATTACTTGCAGAATATCCCTGTTATGGCACTCAAAATGGTGATAGAGAAGACAATTCCGATAATAAAGTTGCATATTGAGAAGAAAGTTACAAGTCAGTTTAATGAATGGTTAGTTCACATTAGGAGTTCTGCGAAGGATATTGGACAAACAGCAATAGGTCGCACTGCATCAGCTCGTCAAAGAGATGAGGAAATGCTGGATCGCCAGAGGAAGGCCGAGGAACAAAATCTTTCAGGGTTTGGAGATTTTACATTTACTTTAGAGGTCGAGGAGATTGATGAAGATTCCATTTTGAAGTTTGATCTCACACCACTTTATCGGGCATATCACATCCACGCTTGCCTCAACCTCCCAGAGCAGTTCCGTAAATATTATTATAGGAATCGTTTATTGCAGCTCACTTCAGATTTGCAAATCTCTTCAGTACAGCCATTTGTTGAATCATATCAAACCTTTTTGGCTCAAATTGCTGGGTACTTTATTGTGGAGGATCGAGTCCTAAGGACTGCTGGTGGGCTCTTGTTACCTGATCAGGTTGAGACAATGTGGGATACAGCTGTAACTAAGATGACATCAGTGTTGGATGAACAGTTTTCTCATATGGATTCTGTAACACATCTTCTCCTAGTGAAGGATTATGTCACTCTTCTTGGTGCAACTCTTAAACAGTATGGTTACCAAGTGGGCGCTGTTCTTGAGGTGCTGGACAAGAGCCGTGACAAATACCATGAACTTCTTCTTGAAGAGTGCCGGCTGCAAATTACTAACGCTCTCTCCAATGATACTTATGAGCAGATGGTAATGAAAAAGGATACTGATTATGAGAATAATGTTCTGTTGTTTCATCTCCAGACCTCAGATATAATGCCAGCTTTCCCATATATTGCACCATTCTCCTCAATGGTGCCTGATGCCTGCCGCATTGTCAGATCATTCATCAAAGGCTCTGTTGATTATTTGTCTTATGGAACACATACTAATTATTATGATGTCTTGAGAAAGTATTTGGACAAACTCTTGATTGATGTGTTAAACGAAGTCATGCTTAATACAATTTATGGTGGTGCAATTGGTGTATCTCAAGCCATGCAGATTGCAGCAAACATAGCTTTTCTTGAAAGAGCTTGTGATTTTTTTGTCCGACATGCAGCCCAACTATGTGGGATCCCAGTCCGATCAGTTGAAAGGCCTCAAGCTACTTTGACGGCCAAGGTAGTCTTGAAGACTTCTAGAGATGCGGCATATATTGCTCTACTGAGTTTGGTGAACACCAAGCTAGACGAGTTTATGGAACTTACACAAAATATCAATTGGACTCCAGAGGAGACGTCCGCGAGTGGGAATGAGTATATGAATGAGGTAATATTTTACCTTGACACAATTCTGTCAACAGCTCAGCAAATTTTGCCTTTGGATGCTTTGTATAAGGTTGGGAGTGGGGCACTTGAGCATATTTCCAATTCTATTGTGGCAGCATTTCTTTGTGACAATGTCAAGAGGTTTAATGCTAATGCTGTCATGGCTGTCAACAATGACTTAAAGATGCTAGAGAATTTTGCTGATGAGAGGTTTCATAACACTGGTTTGAGTGAGATGTATAAGGAAAGTTTCGGAAGATGTTTGATAGAAGCACGACAATTGATAAACCTTTTGTTGAGCAGTCAGCCAGAGAATTTCATGAATCCTGTGATATGGGAGAAGAACTACAATGCTTTGGATTATAAGAAAGTGGCGAGCATCTGTGAAAAGTTCAAAGATTCGCCAGATGGGATTTTTGGAAGTCTTTCAAGCAGACATGTGAAGCAAAGTTCTCGGAAGAAATCTATGGACATGCTGAAGAAAAGATTGAAGGACTTCAACTGAGCATGATTGCTAAGTCTGCATTAGAGATAGTAGTTATGTTTTCACATAAATTTTTTCTTATATATATATATATATTTGTTTTTTCTATATGATGCTAAACAAAACTGATTTTTTAATTTTCATTCTGAGTAAATTCTTCTAGTGTAGTTCCTATAAATTACTTTTCTTTTGCAGTTGTGCCATCTTCTCTTCATGCTACATTGCCTCCATGTATATGCGTGTTCTTTTTAGTACAATAATTAGGTCGAGTGTTGCGTGTAAAAACATTTGTGAGAGCCTTTTGTCCCATTGCAGCCAGAATCTGCTTGGTGCTTGTTACAGCTCATAACTTCAGTGGTTCTTTACCTACACGAACAAGAAAAAGAAGTAAGGTTACTTCACTTTTATCAAGGTTGCTTATGCTTCTTGAATAGATTCGGAGATATTTAAAACTATAAGGAATTTGAAATTTCTTTAGGTTGTTTGGTTGTATCTCAAAAGTACTAATATGATTTAAAATAAGCTATTTTGTGTCTATTAGCATAAGCTATTTGTACAAAGAGTTTATACAAATAGCATTATCCCTTAATTAATCGCCCAAAATCGCTCACCTTGCTGCTCATTCCTTTGTTTTGTACCCTTCTTGCATTCTCATATTTTTTTTCTCTTAATTATTCTTCATTATGTTAAATTTTGTATACAAGTTCATGGGCAATTTCCATCATTATTGAATTACAATGGATAGCCATAAAAATATTTCAACTTTATCAAAAATATTATAAAAAAGCACAAGTTGGGCTTAGTAGTTTTGGGAGCCCAAACTTAAAAAGGAGATTATTCCTTAGTGGGCTCACCCTTGACCCAATAACTCATTGGACCCAAAACTTTGAGAACTAGCACGTGCAAATCACACTATTTCCCAGCCGACGCATGATTCATAATCTTCCCATCGGCTAGTTGGTCGCGTCTGGTATAAAACGCTGAGTTTTGAATCTCCTCCAACTCTTGGAAGTTAGACACACGGAGACACAAGTAAATCAAATGGCGCGAACAATAGAAGCAGATGATCATAAAGAGTTGCAGAGCAGTGATTGCTTTGTTTGGGACGAAACATCCCAGCTCTTCTTTCATGCCAGGTTTTTCCTTCTTTTCATTTTGTAACTCCATCACAATCACCTACAATTAGAATCAAAATTCGATGTTCCTGTTACCATTCCAATCTTACAATACTGTTTAAATCCTTCAGTTTAAGTTTTTATATTCCTTTTTAAGACTTTTATGCATGTTGAGATATTGTCTTTAAATACTTTTTTTTATTAATTTGGTTATGTTTCATTCTTATTTTGTGTTCATTTGGTGCAGTACTGGATTTTACCATGACCCCAACGCTGACTGGTACTATAGTAGTAGGGATGGTCTTTATTACAAGTTTGAGAATGGGAATTATGTGCTTTTGGAGTCTCAAAAGGTAGCATTTTATGAGGCTGTTAATTTTGTCTTATTGGATTGAGATCCTAAGCTTTGGTATCACAATTTTTCAGGTTAATGAATGTGAAATAAGTCGATGTCAAGGAACTGCCAAGGATAATCCGGTTCACGACGAGCAATGTAAACAAGAATATTGTGACAATAATGCTTACTTCTCCATCCAGCTTGATGAATCTAAAGCTCATCACTGTGTAAGAAGTGGTCTGGATGAATCTACTTCAGGTGAGCCATGAATCGGTGTGATGTGAACCACTACAATGTAATTGTATGCCATGTTGTTTGTATCTTAAAAATTAATTTTCTTCTAGAAATTCTTGATTCCTATAAAATGTGGTAAGGCAACAGAGTGGAAACTACAGTGCTTGCGTAGTGATTATTCCTTAAGAATAACACAGTAGCTGAGGGGTGGCTTGGTTTATTGGTCTGTGCTTGTTATTATAGGGATGCATGCTGGATCATTTGATCATTGTCATACATTCAATAACATCTTCATGTCATAAATTTTTTAGTCCAGTAGAAATGATTGCATAACTTTAAGAATTTATTGGTTTGGAAGTTGTGCATATTTGGAATCTAAGCTTGTCCAACTTGGTAATGAGCTTGGAGATTGAGAGTTTTTGAGGGAGAAAGAATTTTCTGGTTGGAACTTTTAGATAAAAAGGGACTAGTTGGGTATCCACCCGATGCCAATAAAACAATTCCTCTAACATTAGAAAATTACTTCAAATCTTTGTATTATGGAGTTTTGTAAAGTATCTTGTATTTCTTTTCGAATAATAAGGGACAGGCACAACACTCCAAAAAATTAATTAGTCTTTTATTAGCAGGACATACAGAGGGCACTAGCAATCAAACGCCTGAAAATCCACCTCCACCATCAGCATGGTAAGCTACATTCTGGTGCTGCATGCTCTTTCTTTTAATCAGTTACCACTTCAATATATCTTTCTTAACAATTCTTTTTATTGGATTTAGGTTAGAAGAAACACTTATTGATCTTTATCTGTCTGGTTATAATGGACCGGTCGATGCTGATAATGGTGCAGTGATGCCTTTGGAAACAGATGAGGGGGACAACTTTAAGTTTTCAGCTGATGGTTTGTCACAATGAATCTTTGCATTTTTCTACCAAAATTTTTGTGTTTTAATAGTTGGAGCAGGCATAAACAGCTCTGTATTGTTTGAATGCAGAAAGTAGTGATACTCATAAGCTAGAGGAATTGAATGCAGAGAGTAGTAATACGCTTGAGCTGGAAGATGGGGAACTGATCGTGGAGGACTTAGGCGAAGGTTTGTCCTGTATGACTATCATCAATCAATTGCTTGATGTCCTATTCATTCAAGATTGTCACATGAGAGAGAGAATTAAAGAAATTTATGAACTTATTGAAAGAAGGCCCACAAATTTCACATATTTAGGTGAAAACTATGAGCATTTTTACATACAGGTGTTTCTTGGGAGGAAGAAAATTGGCGATCACAATATGGTCAGGTTATTCAACCTGAGCAAGAGCCAGTGTTGACAATCCCGGTGGTTGAATTATGGGACTGGTCAATGGTCAGAGAATGCAGAAAGGACGGGAAAAATCAGGTAGCTAAATTGGTTGGGCATTTGGTGAGACGATCTGCAAAGCTCCATCCCTCCATGCCTTCTGGTGGTGGTCTTCTGAAAACTGCTCCAATTTGTGAAGTTTATCTGGATCTGGTACGAGTTACAACAGGTTTGCTTTCACCTTTTTTATTTGACAACAACTTCAGTGCCTGTGTTTCATGTTTGATAAAATTTAAGATTATTTGCAATTCTTGCAAGCATTCTCTGTGTGGTTGTGCATTTACAGCCCATATTTGTGAACTTGTATAGCTGCTTGATTATTGCCTCCTTTCAGGACAAGTGTATAAGTTGCGGAGCCCTAGTGCAAAATATTTAGCTTTCTTGTCAAGTTATGATTCTTCTAACCCAACAAAGGACTGGGGCTTCCCTGAATTTTTCCCACAATCTAAAACCATTCAAAGAACCAAACCGGAATCATCTGATGGAATCACTAACTGCATGGATAGGTCCACTTTTGCGGATCAACTATCTGCATATGAAAAGGTATTTTTTGCTGCCGAAGTTATACCTCTTGTCATCTGGTTGATGAAGTTATGTCAATATAGAAGCCCATAAAAAGTACTTATAGATTTTTCATAATTACGTTAATTATGACATGTTCACATTTCTAAGAACATGCTTTTGAGTGGTAATAAATCCCTATAGCCTCACTAATTATGTTGTTGGGGATGTTCTTTATTTATTTTTATACTGCAAATTATTGCTATAGAACTCTACAAGAGTTAACTCTATAATAGCCCAACCTCCCATATTACATTGTCCAAGTCTGTATCAGCTAATATTATTAAGGTTGTGAATAGTTTTTTCATGTTCAGTTAGTGAGGGTAATATACAGGTATGTAAATTCAGTTTTTTCATAGATTTCCCTTTTTCTTGTTTATAGATATATATGTTTACAACTTATTTTTGTATACAAGGAGAGGGCTAGTAATGCAACCGCAATGTTATCAAGTCTTGAGTTTTGAGCATTCATATATAATCTGGTGAATCATGTACATTTTTTTCCTTGTAATTTGTTTTATTGTTGTATTGCCAGCATAAAAGCCATGCATATAGGGATAGAGCTGCAGAGAGAAGAATTTTACATGGTGGTATTGGTGTGGGTCCAGGACAAAAGAGTGTTTTGGTCGGTGACAATGGTGGGGAATTGTATCCTGATTCTGCTAGTACAGAAGATGCAGCAGCTGAAGCTTTGGAAATGTCATTTGCAACTGGTAGTTATGCCAGAAGAATTCTAGAAGGCATGGGCTGGAAGGAGGTTGGTGTCACATCACATTGTTTCCTTGCATGTTATGTACAAGATGAATAAAAAATTAGAGAGCCATATCTTTATTGAAACCGATTATCTCCATATCTCATCTCATTATTCTAGACGACAAATAGGGCCAATATGAATTAGAACATGCATTATAGTTTTATCTGTTTCTGATGCAAAGATGTGAGCAGGGAGAGGCACTTGGTAAAACGACAAAGGGATTGGTGAAACCCTTGGAAGCAATTGGAAATGTTGGCAGTGCTGGACTGGGATGGCCTCAAGGAAGAACAAAGCACCGCTGAACGATTGGGCTCCCTCCGTCACCGTTAACTAAAGCCTTTACGGAGGCATGGTTTTGATTTCAAATGGAATATGTGTTTTGACCGTTTGCGTGCACTATAAATTTTGATGATCACACCACTAAATATATATAGATATGAAATTGAACTTATTTGTGACTGTTTTACGCTGCTCTTGCCTCTTCGTAATTCCTAGATACTATCTATTAAATACATCATTGAAATATCGATCTTCCATACAATTGAACCTCTAGACTCTGGACTGGAGCACCAAATTCTTGACGAATCAATGACATGAAATTCACCACTTGCATCATTTTATTATAGGAACACTTGAAATTAAGTCCAGACACTGCGTGGCGGGAGTGTCTCAGGTCTCACAAGCTTGGTAACTTAGTTATCCTTGGCTCTGGAATTTCAAAATAAAACTTCTGCTACTGCTACAGAATACAGCTTCCCATTGCATTAACCTGAAAGAGAGGGAAGCATATTGTACTCCTCTCACAATGCGGAGCTACTCCACAAGTAGATTCAAGAAACTATTTAATGTACATTGTACAGACATGGGGAATAAAGAAAAAATATAATATCCCACAAAATTGCTTAAGTCTACATTTCAGTTTTTACAGCTTCCTCAGATACGGTTACATCGTTGCTAATTTTCTTATCAGACACTGGATCAGTTTTTTCCTCTTCCATTATGCTCTTCTGCTGCAACTCTTGCTTCAGCCTTTCAATTTTACGATCCTTCTCCTCTAGCTTCTCTCGTAAGATCAGCACCTGCCAAAAAAATGTTCTCAGTATAAACCAGTCCCAAATCTTTTTTTTTTTTTTATTAGATATTCATCTTTAAAATAATTATGTGATGCAACCTTAACCCTAGGTGATGATGCTCAGGAGCCACCTTTGTTTTCTTTGAATTTCTGAAAATATGTTTTATCATCATCTCTTTAAATAAATCAGAAAACAAATTCGAAACTTCCCCATTCATGGAGTTACATTCCTTGATTCCATCAAGCCCAAAACTATCCACCAAAAACTTTCGGTTGAAATTTCATTAAACTATTTAACCAAGTTAAAGGCACTACCGCATAGTTCTTATGCACATGGTACTGCTATGCTTCAACACAATTAAACTAATAAAGAAATGGAAAAAGAATGGAGCAAGATAAAACCATTTCATTTGATCTTTCAACATCATCTGTCAGCCCCTCCATATGTTTGTAGAGTCCTGCATACAACAGCATAAAAAGGATTAAAATGGATTGGACAATTTTTAAACCATAACAATTTGGTAGACTGGAATAGGAAAAGCAATAAAAAGTTTTGAGTGGACAAAACATGAGAAGTGCGAAAGTGTCCATATTCCTTAATTATGCTCCCAGAAAAAGGGGCAACCAAGCTATAATTATAAACACAAAAAGCTCCGACATTTGGAAAACTGTTGCTCAATATTAAGATGCAATCAAAATCAGAAAAACAGAAGAATTGCAATTCCAACGGGTTACTAATTCTAGTAAATAAAAATTAAGAGAAAACTATGGATTGCACTTCATCAGTCAGAAATCACTACTATAGCCATCAGCTGATACCATTCTGATTTCTCTTCTCACAATCATGGTAAAGCAAAAGAAAGTACACTCCAATTATTTCATGAATTATTTTAGCGATAGTGCAATGTAACTCTTTTCTCCAAAAGCATTTGATACCCACAGAACATGCATTCCATGTGAAGTTGAGAAGACATTCCAGTCATTCACAAAATAAAATTCTGGGTAAAGATAAGTAACAGAAATACAACTGGAATATGTTGTTTGGATTAGCCAAACATCATATTTCGATGATCAGAATATTTGATGCTACACTAAAAAGTGACAACGAATTAAGGATTTTCAGTTTCAATACAAAGTCACAAACTCAATGTCAGGTTCCATACAGGCAAGTCATTTGACTAATAAATGTCCCAGCTTCCATGGTTTAAATTAAAAATCCTTTGCTTCCATAAAATGTAAAATCAAAGATACCATATCAAAGAGAAAATAAGGGACAGTCCTAAAAACTTAAAATTGGTTAGCCAACCAGATTTCAAATTTAAACTTCTCAAGAGATTCCACAGTTAGATGGGAGAACCACAGCAGAGATGTCCATGAAGTTCTACTCAACGAATTGCAATACCATACAATTTACATATCACTAACCTTCAAACTGACTTCTAAGCTCTGCATTCTGAGATTTCTGCAAAGCAAGTTTCAATTGCAACTGATGCGTCTGCAGACCAACATTCAGAAAAGCAAATTAATCTATTGAAAATTTTGATTTAAAAAAAGGTCTAACAACTGGGAAAATGAAAATTGCTCAACAAAGTCTTCACTGAAATAATATGCACGCATAAGTAGGTCAGGACACTGATTCTGGGAGCATGCACTAATCATTGCATATACTTACTTTCAACAAAAATAACTATAATAATCATTGTATCAACATAATATTCATAATCAGCAGAAAGATGTTTCTTATCTACTTTGAGATCTGGTGTTTGTGTATTATACTGTATTAGTGAAGGAAAAAAGGCAGTAATGGATCAAATATCCACTGAAGAAGCTAGTTCACCCTAGTGGGGGGCGGGCAGAGGAAAAAAAGTCATTAGCCAATCTGTATAGGCTGTGCTCAGAGAAAGCTAACTGAAGTAGAGCTATACAGACCAACCCCAAAAACTAGATCAAAAACCAAGAGTAAAGCCCAAGATCCCATTCCAGTTAAGATGATCAACAGTTCCAACATGCTAAAAATTGTACCCAACCTCCCTTCACCTTCAGTATAGGCAAACTGTCATTTTTGCACATGGAACCCAAATTGTCCATCAATTTTCCAGGGGAAAAAAACATTGAAAAGAGAAACAAAAAAATCTGTGAAAGAAAAACTCCAAGCCAGAAAGAATAAATACAAAATATAGAATGCAGAAATAACATGATACACAATAAATAGCAGTTGCAATACCTCCCCTTCCTCATTTTGACGGCCAATCTCATCATTTTCCTCTTGCAGCGTTTTACATTTTGCCATCAATGCTTTACCCATCTTGCTATTTGCAGTAAAAGCAACAGCAGCTATATTTTCCTCCAGTTCCTTCACCTTTTTGTCCTTCTCCTCGACCAAATTCTATCATTATGGAATGAAAGAGACCACAAACAACATACCCTATAAGCAAATAACATACAACAACAAACAAAAAAAGCTAGGCCTAAGGGTTTTATGCACAATTAGCACTTGGACATTAGTCTAAACTCTATAAGGGCAATAATAATACAAAAAGTAAATATATGACATGGGGAATTGAAACATTTACTTCGAGAACATTTTCAAAAGCTGACATTAGTATGAAATGCTTAAGAAGTTCATTCCAGAAAATGCTTTAGCTGTTATGAAAAGACAGGAAGTGGACATTCCATATATTTCATTTAATATACCATATCCTCCCTCTTTTCGCAAAACTCTTTGGCTTCAGCACAGAATACACAGCTACACATTCTTAAAAATTCCGGATAATTTACCCATCCGACAGTCAATATAGGATAATAATCACCCAACCTGATTAAAATATGGTAGCATACATGAAAACTAACTTTGATGGATTTAAATTGCCATAAGGATTTCTTAAAGTACAAACCTTTAGACGTCTAAATTCTTCATGAATGGCTGGATCTAGTAGTAACCTCCTCACCTATCAAATAAATCACCATAAAATTAAGCTGCTGGAAAAATAATTTAAAAAAATTAAAAAAAAAAAAAATTAGATGCATTGTTTTAAACAGGTGATAAAGTATGTTATCATTCCAGGCCATAGCATTTTACAGTTGAAGGACCAAATAGCTACAGCTGATAAAACAGTAAGTTAACACACATTTTAGCTACACCTCGAAACATTTGGTAATATTGCATTTGAACCACGAAAACCAACTTCTTGTCAATACAAACACAAGAACATCTCGTATATCATGTTTGATAACTAAATATAAGCACAAGCAAGAATATCCTATTTTTAAGAAAAGCATCCCCAAGGGATGCCAAAGCTTGCCCGCCTACCCACAAATGAAAACAAATACTAAGAAAAGTTTCGCTTAGATGGTTTGCCAAACATAAATTTTCTTAGGATTTGAGACCCCTGTTTAAGACAGGAGTTTTGAGCCACCACCAAGTTCACATCAGAATTCACAAAAAAACAACTTAAGAAAATGGATTCATCCATGAAATTGATGACGCACGAAGTATTGGTATTATCTTGGCCAATAAACAAGCATAAGCATATTGTTTGTTCCTTTATTGGCTTTTAATGTTCCGAAAATGATTCATGTGACACAGGAACACTGTATTATGGACGAGTAAAGGTTCAGAAAATGTCCCAGAGAAAAGGCTAATGTAGAATTCCATTCTACAAGAAAATGCAACATTAAATCCCACAAAAATTGCAAAGAGAAAGACAAATAAAATAAAAGAAACAAACCAATTTTGAATTCCATAAATACTGCAAGCCCCAATAACAGATTCCATAATACCTGCATCAATGGTGGCTTAAGCTGAGCCTTCAAATCCCGGACAGCAGACTGAAAAGTTTAAATATATTCAGTATTAGGCAGAATAACACAATGCCATTAATAACCATGCAGTATGAAATACAACAAAAGAACGATCTCAGGAAACTTTGCCTCAAGTTACAACAAGCTCAGTTCCCATAAAGTAAAAACACCATAACAGCACTTTACTGCTATCTCTATCCCAAAGGCAAACCGACTATGTATCTCTCTCATATACTTCTACCAGAAGATGCAACACAAAATTATACTCTGTATACAAACAGGAGATGCAACAAAAACCGTACAATGCATATAAAATATAATTTGAGGAACAGAGATCCCAAACAAAACAGAGAAAAAGAAAGACTGACCTTCAAGTCTCCTATCTCCTGTTCCCGTTTTGCCAATTGTACAATGACTGCAGCTTCCTTTTTCCTTAATTTTTCTAGCTGATAATAAGAATAAAACACAGATGAATTCATGCATAGAGATAATCACTTCTTCCATCACCTGAAGAAATGACAGTGAGCACTAACCTGTTCTTTCATCACCTCCTCAGAGGACTTTAGGGTCTGAAGATAATTGATGACTAATTTAGGTTCTACAAAGAATAGTAGAATTCCTTTGTCTCAAAAATAAATACAGAGCATATACTATATTCATAATATGACTACATATAGAAGATATAAATGATTCAGTTAAACATAAGGAAAAGGCTAACCAGGAGATGTCCCTGCTGGTATGAAAGGCTCATTTTGAAATGAAGAATGCCACTTTTGAATCTCCAATTTTGCAGCTTCAAGCTCCGACTGAAAACATGCTCATGATAAGATTTTGGAAGGCAGTAAAAGAAGGCAAAAACATATCTTAAGCCTATTTGCTAAGCATGTTTTGGTATAAGATGTGTACATACTTGGCATGTTGCTAGCGTGTCCTTACAGTTCTGAAGACTGCAAAACAAAATTACAAGAGGAACACACAAGGTTCTGAAGAATTCTAGATATAATCATTCGTACATAAGAATCCTAAAGTAAAATACAAACCATCCCCGATAATACTATACCTCTCACGAAGAGACAAAATCATCCCAGTTGCAACACCAGGAGCAGTTTCTTCTACGTTTGAATTACTCTGCAATGTAAACAAAGAAAATTTCTCCCATAAATACACAAAATTTGCATTCGCTACTCAATATGTAGCATATGTTCCAAGAACAATGAGATGAAAAACCAACCACTGCCGAATTAGATAAAGTTTCCATGAAGAAACCCATAAATTCTAATTTAACTTTCTCAGTAATAAGGTCACAGGACCAACCACTAGACAGGTTCTTGTAACATTTTCTCTAATAAATACTTTATATACTTCTCAAACAAAAAGAATGACATTTCTACAATCCAGCTACATCTTCACAAATCTTTGTGGCTGAAAGCAGAACGTAGAGGTAGATGCAGAAACCATAAGCAGCAATAGAGCTCTTCTCTTAATAATTAGTTCATTTTAAACTACTCATTGCTTGTAAAAAAATTTAGTACTCCTTAAACAATTTCATTAAGCATAGTCTAAACTCGTTATCAATTCTTTTACCAAGTAAATATCAGTTTGCTTAAACTCTTGCCCATAAAGTTGTAAAGAAAAAACCAAAATCCTAAGTTTCAAAATGCTTCACTCATAAATATCTCCAATTTCATTAACCATAGTCTAAACTCATGTATTATCAAATTTTTGGCATAGTAAATATCAGTTTACTTCGAACCTTGCCACTTGTAAAACAAGTAATGTTTCAAAATGCTTCACTCACAAATTTCTCCAATTTCACATCCCATAGAATTCAATGTGGCTGCAACTCAAGTAACATACAAATCTAAAAATTCAACAGCTGTAACTATAAAACAACAAAGTAAATGAAGCTTAAGGCAACTAAAGAATTCAACGTAATGAAAAGGTTTCACCAACTGTCCCTAAATAATTCTGCATGAATCGCTCTAATTCACACAACATTGAAAAACTCACAAATGCGAGCATTAAACAAATGAAAATACCTTTTTCGAACCAAAGATATCGTCCTCATCATCCTCAATATCACCGAAGCTTCTCTTGTTACCTACCAATTCTCATAAAAAGTAAAAATTAAACAAAAAACGACAAAAACCAATCACATTTTACACAATTTAGCCTTAATCAAATGAAATTCAAATTCACCTGAACGTCTCGTATTGTGGCTACCAGAAAAATCGCCACCGAAATCGTCGTCCTATATTCAAGAAAAGAAAACCAATAAAACCCTAAGATAATTAAAAACTATATATAAACAAATATTTATAATGTGAGCAGGATTATGGTATAATTATGATATTGATTGCTTACATCGTCGAGATGAGCGCGAGAAGCCATGGGAATGAAAAACCCTAGAGTTTGATTTAGGTGAAGCTATGTGACGCACAATATTTTTGGCTCAGGAAGACAAAATTCGGTGTAAGTGGTTTCAGAGTTACGCGTTGTATAACCATGACGTGGCGCGTGAGGGAGTCCGAAGGTCTTTAAAGGTTCGTCGTATTTTAAATTCCTGATAAACCACTGAACTTTTTGATACACCATATATTTCATAAAACAGCTAAAAGCACCCTATGGTAAGGGAAATCAACAAAATTAGCTTAAATTTTAGGGGCTATAACAATGTTTTAAAAACCAATATGGGGATAAACCCGACAAAGAAGTCGGGTCTCAGGTTGATTGGTTTGACCGATGGGTCAAAACAGTGACATGTCTATAACAAAATTTCAAAATTTTTATATCGGTGCACGTTAATACAGTGACTGTTTCCAGCGTATATTAGCACGCGTCGACGTCAGCCTTCTTTCCCCATTTTTCAGTTGTTTTCTCACTTAAAATCACCCTTGTCACTACCAATAGAACCCCCACACTCTCCTTTTCAAAACCATACACTTTATCCCGTCTCATCACTCGCCGATCGCCAGCCACGAAAACCGCATCGATCATTTGTCCTTTGCCAGATTTTGACCGTTTTGAGCAACGACAACTCCAACCACCACCTGTCGAACTGGTCATCACAGCCACAAATTAAACTTAAATACTGTAGTTAGCAGTAAGCAAAGTCGAATCCACAGAGAGCAAGACTAATGTCCTAATGCATATTTGAGTTAACGAAAGAGAAATTGGAAAAATGATTGATTAAAACTAAGGAAACTAATTAATTGCAGGAAATTAAAAGTATCAAATAAATTGCTAACTAAAACACAATATTAAAAGCATTGCCGCTACAAATTCGATTTGACTCAAGACCAACTCTCACAATTCCTCTCTTCGCTAGGGGTGGGATAAAAAATCTGAAAATCGAACCGAACCAGTAACCGAACCGAAAGCGAACTGAAAATTAGGTTTTTTTTAAACCGGTTTGGTTTTCGGTTTGGGGATTTCAAAAACCGGAAAACCGGTTCGGTTTTCAGTTTGAAAACAAATTCAAACCGGTTAACCGAAAACCGGTTTTTAAACTGGTTTAACCCTAAATATAAAAGCAAAAAAAATTTAGCCTCAGTCATTGACCCTCACGTAGACACAGTCACGCACTCAACAACCACTCACGCTTTCGTCTTTCTCTCGTCCTCTGCCTCCATTCTCCAAAGTCCAAATCTGAAAATTTCAAAACTTCCAAAGACCAAATTCCAGACTCAAGTTCGTCAGTTTCCCACCGTGTCCATCCACAGACCACAATCCACTCCATCCACAGTTCGTCAGTTTCCCACCGTGAGCTACTGAGCAGAGCAACTGACTCAATCCACTGTCCAGTCGTCATGAGCTACTCCATCCACACCGTGAGCTTCGTTCATCGTTCGCCAGCACCCAGCACTCCAATAGACTCCACTGTGAGGCGTGAGCAGACCCACCGTCACCGTGAGGCGTGAGCAGATCGAAGGTTTTCTGTTTCACTATTTCTGGTCTCAGTTAATCAGTTTTGGTGTATTAATGGTGGTGTTTTGAGGTTTTAGTAAATGATTTTGAGATTGGTATAATGGTATTTTGTTAAAGCATTTTTGGAGATGTGGATGTGCTATTACTTGCTTATGGTTGAAAAGATATTGGCTGTTGAAACAAAACATGTACAATCTTGTATATATTTGCAATATGTCATCAATGAGGGAATGTTTTGTGGGTGGGCTAAGAAGGCAGGAACAATCTTTATATCTTATATGAACCTGAAGCTACTTAGAACTGTGAGATGGGTTTGATTATACAAATAAAAATTTTTGCCGGATAAATTTCAGGTGCTTAGGCCGATAACAGGTGCTTAGATTAGCACATAACAAACATTAGGCCCTTTGATAAATAGTGGAGTTGCGTAACATCACTGAACCCTTTTCAGCATCTTGAAGTCAAAATAGAGATGACCACTTGGACAAGCTTAACAACAAATACATGGGCCAATTTACAAGTTTGCATGTTGCAACCGGCAAACTATTGGCAGGGCCTAAAGGGCTATAGGCCTTTTGATAAACTTCATAAAATCCAAAAAAAAAAATTCATGATATAGTTTATTAATTAGCCCCATTAAAAGGTCAGCCATCGTTTTCAATAGGAAGTTAGGAATGAGTTGCTATAAGAAATGCATGTTTGATTGAATGAGAATGTACTAAATTTCTGTGAAAACAAATAGTCCTTGCAATGAAGTCTTGATAGAATTTGATTGTTGGTTGATAGAATTTGAGCTCATATTCCTTTTGAGGAGTCTTGAGTTCTATTTTACAACATTTCTCTAAAGTCGTGATGTGTACGTTATTGTTTGATAAAATACTCTAGCTTATTCACCCATTAGATTTTTATAAAATCTTTAGCATATATGCAAATAATAATTGGCACAAACATTGTTAACATACCCTAAATTTCTTAAGATTATAAATTTGTTATACATACCCTAAATTTCTCTTTTATTTTTAGTTACTGCAATAAATAAAGAATATGATTATATAGGAGTCATTATTTACTGCATATTTACTAAATGAATTGTAGATGTCATCGGCCGCGGACAATACTGGTGAGACACTGACAAGTATAACTCCAACTAACTCAACTGCAACTCCAACTCAAATCCATGGCACCAGCCGCACCACCAGCTCCTTTAGCCCCAAACGTGCAAGGGCAACAGTTCTAGGAAGAATAGTTCTCAAGTGTGGGATCACTTTGTTAAGAGTGATTGTGAGCATAAGGATGATTTGAATGCGAGTGTAGTTATTGTGGGAGTGTTCTAGCAGTCCGACTAAGAGTGGTACGAGTTGTCTACGTAACCACTTAAATAGATGCAAAAAGTATCCTCCAAATGTGGCGACAAGAGACAGAAGACTCTAATTTTTCAACAAGGAAGTGGATTACGTGATCTCTCAAGCGACATTGCTCCCCACACAATCTGCATTGGTGTCATGGAAATATGATCCAGATTGATTAGAGAAGCTATAGCAAAAATGATCATTGTTGATGAGTACCTTTTAGTTTTGTGGAGCATGAGGGGTTCCGCAACTTTATGAAGGTGACATAACTAGGTTTCAAGTACCTTGTCAGAGAACTGTGACTAAAGATTGCTGAAATATTATTGCAGAGTGTCAAAAGTTGAAGAAGTTTTCAATAAGTTTGCATAGAGTTTGTCTAACGACTGATCATGGACAAGCATTCAAAACCTTAATTATATGTGTCTTACTGCGCATTTCATTGATGATCATTGGCAACTACAGAAAAGAATTTTAAATTTCTGTCCAATCACTAGTTATAAGGTATAATGATTGGCAAGGGAGTGAAGATGTTTGCTTGATTGGGGTATTATAAGGTATTCACAATACAGTAGTAAGCTAGTTCGAATGATGTTGGGGTAAGCTATCTGAAGACTAGATAGCAAGTTTGGAAGGAAGTGTATTGGACGGTGATTTCTACACATGAAATGTTGTGCACATATTTTGAGTTTAATTGTGAAAGAGGGGTTAAAGGAAATGGATGACTCCATATTTAGAATATGTTTAGCAGTGAAGTATGTAAGGTCTTCTCCAGCAAGGTTACAGAGATTAAGGCGTGTGTGGAGAAAGAAAAAAATTGCAGTAAAAGTATTTGGTTTCTTGATTGTAACAACTTCTTTCTACTATCATATTCATAAATTATATTAATAAAAGAAAAGTATATTTATCAAAATAGTGGGCCCAAAATTTTCTTTACTTAATAAATACATTCCTTACATAGTAAAACATCATTTGTACAAAAAGACTCTCAAAAACAGGACAGTGCAGCCAAGTCTCCCGCTTGCCGACGTCCATCGACCACGTCCTTCCCTATGTCCTGTAAAACATAGAAAACAACGTGGTGAGCACAAAGAGCTCAGTAAGTAAATCTTTACTCTATAATTCCGTGTATTATCCTTCATTTCTTTTCATACTCTGTCACTTTCTCTAATTCAATCCTTTGTCTTTTCCTACTTCTAACTCTCAATTCTTTTCTTTCTTTCTATTCTCATCGCCATGGAAAATATCATAAAATGCAGGATGAGACACTAAGCATAACAATATAGTTTCTTTCTTTCTTTTCTTTCTATTCTTCTCTAATTTTTATTCTTTTCTTTCTTATTCTTTGCCGATGGTCTTGGTCGATGCATGGATTCGGAACCTTGACCATGTGAGTGTACTCTCTCTGTGTATAGCTCTCATCCGTAGATTTCTCAGGCTATACAAATTTTTTCTCATTCTCATTCTCATTTCGCTGTCTCATGGGGAGACCGCTCTTTCACGGTGGTTTACATGCGGGACATTTCTACACTCATGGGCTCCCCATCGCACAACCTATTCTCTTTTCTCTTCTGTAGCACTATTCTTCATTTTATTCTCTAGTGTACTTTTTCTTTCCTTTATTCTAAGAGAATTAGTTCTTTCTTTATCTCTATTTAGAGTGTTTTCTTCTCATTTCTCATAATTCTTTCTTATGTGATTACTCAATTAAAAATATGTATATGGATGGCTCATGCCTAAAATCTTTCTTAGATGCATTCATGAAATGCAAATATGCTATGTTGCATAAAGTAAGGTTCTCTACTTCTACTCATGCTTCTTTTAGGCATTTCATCAAATAATATGTGTGCATACATAAACTATATTCTAACTTTAATTATACTTCTTTCAACATCCAAATTGGAGTTCAACTCCTTTAAATCATCACACATCCTGCAAGAAAACACACTTCAAATATTCCTCTCAAATTCTTCTAATTCTATCCATACTTCTACCACAATTTATCAACAGATTCCACCCTTCTCATGGTGGAATTCTCCATAAATCAATATAAACTATCCATAAATTCATCAACTCATTTCAAATATAAAAATTCAAGCATTAATCATATATAATCTCTACACATCATTCAATCATGCAAATCACAACTTAGGTGGATTTACTACCTTAGGCTCAAGTAGAATCCACTTAAGCTCTCTACTCTTGATGGCTTGATACTTTTCTTAAACCTCAACACAAACTTAATAAGGATTACTCTTTCAACAATAAAATTCACATCCAGAGTAGGATTCTCACCTTTAAGTGCTTAGGATAACTTGTATCAATCTAGTCAAAAGCCCTTCAAAGATCCTTGGAAATTTGAATGAAAGTTTGAGAGAATTGAAGGATGAAAGAGGCGGTGGAGAAGAATGAATGAAAGGGTTTCAAAGCTAAACCCGAATATCTCATATTTTCTCCACTCTTTCCCAATATACCCTTGCTCCTCCTTTGAAATTTCACCTATGCCCTTTAATCTTGGCAAAAACATCCCCATTCAAACTATTTCCATGCAATTTCCTTGCATTTCACTCCCACTTTTCCTGCTAATTAGGGGTAGAATGGTCCTTGAGCCAAAAAGAAGAATTCTCAAAACTCAAGGGAAAATTTCAGCCGAGTTTTCGCCGTGGCGAAGTATTTCTTCGCCGGCGGAAACTCACAGCAGCTACACGGGGGTTGTAGCACTTCATCGCCTCGGCGAAGCTTCTCTTCGCCCAGCGAAGACTGTAATATCAAGATTTCACCAAGTTCTACAAATTTTCAAGGCAACCACTAACCAAACCAATACACCCTTTCAACCAAGGGCCAACCAAACAATATTAACAACATACAGACTCAATGAAGATAAATCAATAAACATTCAAGTCATTCTCAAATCTTAAACTACGTACCTCAAGTGGGGCGTTACATTGATTTAGAAACCGCGTGGAACTCTACATACTTGATGTTGGAAGCGGCATTAAAATTTCAGAAAGCTTTTGAGTTGTTGGCATGGAGAACCAAGTATGCAGATGAACTTACCAGTGGTGAGGTCACGAGTTTGCCTAGAGTACTGATGGGGTATGCTCATTATTTGTTACCTTTCTTGCAAGTATTTTACGATGCTACTTAGTGTCTTTGGGTCTCTTTATGTACTGGTAATGCAATATGCGAGAGATTTTTGGCGTTGGGTTGAAGATTTCAACATAGTGTAAAAGTCCTGATCTTGGCTTACAGAATTGGCTACACGGATGAAAGTGAAATTTGATAAGTATTGGTCAAATGTTGATAACATCAACATTATGTTATTCATTGCAGAGGTGTGGATCCTAGGCACAAATTGGATTATGTGGATGGATTATTAATGAGGCCTATGATGTTGTTATAGCTGACAAGTGATGAAAAGAGTGAAAGAAGCTTTGTTGTCTTATTTGAGCAATATAGTTTGCTTATGGTGGATGACATGAGCAATCAAGAGAGAAATCTCAAGTCCCAATTAACGTTGATGTGCATAATGTAAATGTTGCTAATGAGGATTCATAAGGGTTATGTATAAGAGAGAAAAAGGCTGCAAAGAAAGTTGTTCAGATAAGAACAGAGTTGGATAAGTATTAGCGGATGATTGTGAGGGATGACGACGGCAACACTTTGATATCTTGAATTGGGGAAGACAAATTCAAAAAAATATGTTGTACTCTCTATGATAGCACGAGATGTGTTGGCATGCCTGTTTCAACGGTTGCATCTGAATCGGCTTTTAGTAAGAGGTCATGTATTGATCTATTTCGTAGCTCCCTTACTACTAAGACGGTAGGACTCTATCTGTACACAGGATTGGATTAGGAATGCGCGTGGTCCATTGCCATTGAGGAAAGCTTGGAGGAATTATCTCGACTTGAGTCAGGTGACATTTTTTGTTAACTTTCAATTATAATATATTTTCTTCATTATTTAGATCTACTAACTTGTTGTCCAACTTTGTGTAGAGGTATTCTCTTAAGAGCGGAAAGTAGTATAACCCATCTTGATGATTGAAGGGTATTCCAAATTTTCAATATATGAGGTATATTATCATAAAGTTATCACAGCATAGTTTTTGTTTTAAATTTTTAGAGAGTTGTAACTATAAGCTTATTAATGAGTTTTGACTATTGAGTAATTGAATTACATTAGTTGCTTTTTTAGTTTTTATTTTAAATTTTATTTTTTGATGGTGAGATTTTGTGTTCTTGTTTTCAGTTGCTTTAAGGTAGTTTATGGGTTTATTAGAATCAATTGTTGGTGATTTCTTTATTTATTTTGGTTTTGTTTGTGGGATATGGAGGGTTAAGTGTATTTGGATGGAGTGCATAGAAAGCATTTGTTTGGTTTTTGTTTTTTAATGTTTGGTGATGGAGTGCATATTTTGCGTTTGTTTGGTATCTTAGTGATATTGAAGTGCAAATGTTGATAATGTGGATAATGGATGAGTGTAAGCCGTAATGTTTGGTGATGGAGTGCATATTTGCGTTTGTTTGGTACTTAGTAGATATTGATGTGCAAATGTTGATAATGTGGTAAATGGATGAGTGTAAGCCGTAAGGGGGCTATGAGTGTTATGATTTTGGACTTTGGGTGGAAGCTTTTGGATGGTTAAATGTTCATATGTTTTATTATTTTCATTATAGTTGGTAATTGCAGATGATGATCTTCTTCGTGTGTCATTAACAAATCCGAGGAGTGCGGAATCAAGAAACTTCACTAACACCAACATTGTGGGATGAAGATGATTTATGTTATATTAAGTTTTTTTACTTGTAATTTATGTTATGTATTTGAGTTTATAATGATATGACTATTCAATGATGTTTAATGAATTCTTTATGTTTTTATTTCATATTCTGGATTCAGTATGCAAATAAGTTATTAATATGTTAATGTATTTTTCATATAAAGAATACAACAATAATACAAAATAAAAGAGAAACATAGTATGAAATATTATATATAAAATAATAAATATTTGAAATTAGGGGTTTGATAAAAACATGAAGAATTTTGGATTTAAAGGGTAATTTGAAAACCGGTTTGAAAACTGGTTAATCGGTAACCAAACCGAAAATTTGGTTTGGTTTACATAGTTTTAACTGAAACTAGTTCGGTTTTCGGTTTGCATAAACCAGTTGGTTAACTGGTTTATCCCACCCTACTCTTCGCTCTTCAATTCTTAAACCTACAAGGCTAGGCAAATGAATAAAAACATCTCCCCTCAGTCTAGGTATATCTATCAGTTCCGTCTTAATTACAGATCAGGTAAGACTATATCGACTAACCGAAAAATGCTAAACCCTTAAACACCACTAGCTGGTACAACGTTAACAAGTACAACTTATCAACTTGTACGTCCAATCAACTAATTACACAACAAATGCATTCTAGTAGAAATGATATAAACGCTATACACAACTGATTGCAATCAAGTAACGAGAAGCAATTTAAAGCCATAATCAACATTCAGTAATCTCAAACCAACATTCAATTATGCGAAAGGTTATAAATCAACAAACGTTCTCAATGGACATTATGAATTCAGCACATCGAGCATTAGAATAATATTAAAGCATCGCAAACAAACTGAAACAAAAACAAATATAATCTGAATACAAGAAACTTAACCAAATGTCTAACATTCGGGCTTATCCAACTAGTCGAGAACTGTCGAGAACATCCATGAGTGTCGATCCTGATCTCGCCTACACCGTAACAAGCAACTAGAAGCTCAGCCGCTCATGGTAGTGTCGACGAAGGCTGGAATGTCGGGAATGGAGCTGGTCATGGTGAAGAGGACGTAACCAATGATGAGATGATGTGAAGAAGGGATAAAAATCACCAAGGGAACTCCTGGAAGACGAACAGAAGCAACTCGCCAGAATCCGACGGCGACTCACGATGGCTCACGGCAGCGATCAATGAAGAGGAGATCTAAGGGTACAAAAAGATAGATCAGGTGATGTAGATGATGGATTTGCTGGTTGGAAGGTGAGATGTCGCCGGAAAGTGAGCGAAATCATGGCCGGAAGATGAAGAGGTGCGGCGGCAATTTGGCGAGATAGCGACTGAACGGCGGCGATTTGGCGAGATGGAAATCTGACCGTGGGAAGGGTGGTCGACACCAAGAGAAGCTAGATCGACGCCAGAAAAGCTCAAAGGTCACTGAAAAATGAGGATGAGTGATGGTAAGAGGTGTACGTTGCCGGCGTGCGTTGAATGGCGGTGGAGGGTGACGATCGATGGGAGAAGGTGAAGGGTCGTTAGCCTAGAAGATGAAAGGTCGCCGGCCAACAACCAAACTCCGGTGAAGAGGCTAGGGTTTTTGGGTTTGGCGCGTCCCAATTTTACGACCTTTCACCTGGAATTTATACACATTGCGGCAAATATCCATTTGGTCTCTGCATATTGAAAAATGACAAAATCAACCCCTAGTTTTATGACAATTTGACCCCTTAACAACATAAATGAGACAAAATCAACCCTAGAAAATAATTCACATCCTAATATCAACTTACGCAATCTCAAATTTCAATCCAAACATGCCAAATTAGTAAGAAAAATTCAAAATATTTTTTTTTATACATAAATTCATAATTTCTCTTAATTGTCTCAATATGACTTCAATTTAATTACACATAAGATCTTTTTATCAACAACATAGAGTCACTTTCATGACTTTAACACCACCAACCTTAGACTCACCGGCTTCTCCCATACAAAACCCCCAAAGTTCCCAAGCCATTCCACCCACCAATCGTTGATAATCAGAAGCTAGGCTTTTGCCATTTCTTGGCCAAATTTTGACGATTCGGGTGACTAAAACTTAATCAAACACCACATCTCAACTCACTATGATCCACCCTTCAAAACCATATAAGCCAGATTCATGTTTGCCTACCGGACGTTGACCAAAAGTCGTCGTTTTTCTACATTTTGATTCACCCAATTTTTTTCAAAAACTGGTTAGACTGGCGGGTTGCTACAGTACCTGCCATCCAACCCCGAGTGAATCTGGGTGAAATAGCCCCCTGGTTTGTAAGCTCTCTCGGGCCCAGCTCATCAGTCGAACCAGTCCACCTAGCTGGGCTGGGCTGGGAATGTTTTAAAACAATGGCTATAACAATTAACCTATTAGCCAACACTTACATTTTAATACCAAAATATCCCACCCTCTAAACTCTTTCACAACTAAGCAAAACCTTCACTTAAACCATAAACACCATTCAACTTTTCGTAAAGCTTCGAAATGAAGAATCTCTCACATGATTAAGCTAACATCTTTGATATAAACAAATATTATTGTAATTTATGTAGTGTGTTATAGAGTTAAAATAGGAAAGTTTGTTGAAATTATTGAGTTGTGATGATTTGAAGTTTGTTTTAATTATATGTTATGATATTTATTATATTATATGCTTTTTAGTTAGATTCCCATGTATTTTAGTCTTTAAGTAAAGGGCAAACAACATGAACCCACCCATAATTTGCTGTAAAGAATTTAGTACACAAAAAATTTGGAAATGACAAACAAACACTTTCCATCAGGTTCTGTTAAGGATTTCTGTTTGTTGAAGGACAACAATGTTGGAAAAGACTAGAATGCCTTTGGAAGTTTGATATTATAGTTTTTTTATTAATTTATGGCAAGTCAACTCAATCAATTACGTAAATACCCACATTATTTACATTAAATTACTTGTATGCCATCAAGTTGTTATAGGTTAGTGAAATGACTAGTTTGTCTCTGTGAGTTTATAAAAGTTATCATTGGGATTTTTAAAAATTGAAACACAGTAAATGACCAATTTGTCCCTATTTTGGTAGCAAAATTTCAAAGTGAAGATATATAAAGAAAGAAGCAGAATGAAATTGTTCATTTGTGGCCGAAGCAATTTGTAATGAAATTCTTCATGATTCAAAAGAAATCCTTCATCCAAAAGAACATAAAATTTGTAATGAAATTCTTCCCAAGTTACAAAGAAACACAAACTATGAATTCAGTATAGCAAAATGTGTTTACAATGAAGGCATACAATGGAAAAAAAAGAGCAATTTCCAAGATGCTTCTATTACCAACTCCTAAATGTTGCGTTAATCTTTAACAACTTTGTATTCGTTGAGTTACATCTTCAATAATTCAACTGCTCTTGAAGTCTAGCCTATCGCTCTAACATAGGCTTAGAAATTATCTCCTCCATGGGCTTCGCAAATCTGATCTCCGAAAAAGTGTAGATAGACAAAAAGATAAACCATGGTTTTCAATAACAAAACAAAAAGATGATAAGAAAATAGAAATATAGGCTATATAGCAACAACAATTAAGATTACAAAAGAGAAAACAAACAAATAAAAACACAAAAAGTTTTTTTAGAAAATTTACCATGCACAACTGTTGCCTACCCAAACTAATTAGGCCAAAATCTGACCATAAAAAACAAGCAGCCGAATTTACCAAGCCCCAAGTGCTTTTATTAAAACATATTATATCAAAATTCAACCACCAAAAAAAAAAAAGAAAAAAAAGACAGAATCAAACAATTTTACATGCACAAGAGCTACATACCTAAATAAGTATTGCCAAAATTCAACCACAAAAAATAATCAAACAAGTTTACCATACACAAGTGTTGTATACCCATACAAATATTGTCAAAATCCAACCACCAAAAAATAGTATGCCCAAATTTCATACCACTAGTGTTGCATACCAAAAGCAACCTATTGTTGCACCAAACAAAAAAACTCCCCCATTGCATCACTAACTTGGTCGACCTATTAAGAGGAGTAAGAATAATGTTAGGGAAGGTAAAAAGTATGATGTAAAACAGTTGTAAGTACCTCTTGATCTTGAAGCTTGTGAAAAGGTTGACATCTGAGTTGAAGAAGGCATTGAAGATGCTGCAAACCAAGCTGCTGAAGAGGGTGCAATCATGGTGGGCACAAAAGTTCACTGCAAAATGAAAAAATGGAAAACAATATTAGTATGATAATCATTAGAAAAAAAAAATTATGATGAAATGGACTTTTTACTGTTACCTTCTGCTTCTTCCTTTTATCTGTATTTGCTAGATTTTTTGCAAGACCTTTTGTTATGCCCCATGACACTATAGACACTACACCTACACCTAAGTGTAGAAAACCTTTTAGTTTTCAACTCTTCAATTGGATCTCTCTTTCTTGACTTCGAAGGTTTGCCAAGCTTGAGCTACTTATATGGTGGCCATATATATATTCATCATTGACCACTGGCCAACTAGTCTTGTAGAGGACAAGGTGGATCATGTCTACATAAGTTTGCAGGAACATCGAGAATCTAAGCTTATGATCAACATGATATTCAAAGTTGGAAATGTTCATGGGTAACAAACAACTTATAGCATGAACACAAAGACTTCCCGTTGGCTACCACCCACAATCACACACTTGGTTACTTAAAACCAGAACATGTTTTCTTAGCACATTCTTACTAAGGACTTCAAACTCATCAAATCCAAGGTACATGATATCGACATTTTTTGCTGACTTAATCAACTTGTTAATCTTTTTGTGAATCACTAGTGGAAGATGTGTAATCCACTCCATACCGGTTTTGAATCGTCACTATAATTGCTTCATTACCCTACATCCGTAAAACTCCAGTAGACTTAGTATGGGAATTTCCCTGTCTTCACCAACCATGAATTGAAGCATTCACTCATGTTGTTGGAAATGTGGTCTGACTTTGTTACTGTGTCAAAGGCATGTCTAGACCATTAGTTAGATTCATTTTCAAGCAACCATTTGTATGCAACCTCATTTACATCCTTGACGCTACCCATGGCCTCAACAAAATCTATCTTATTTGCAACCTTACTCATTGAACAAAACAATTTCCTGGCGTGAACACTAGGAAAATTCTTTTTGAAGTTAGCATACACATGTTGAGCACAGAATCGACTTCTTGCATTTGGCCACTCAACTTCTAATGCATTTAGAATACCCTTCTACCTATCACTCATGAATGTGACATGTTTTAAATCACCCAAAAAATCATACAATAGTCGAAGGAAGATGCCCCACGAGTTATTATTCTCCACCTTAAAAACACACATTGTCAAAGGGAATATCCCACTGTTTACATCCATCGAGATTGTTGATAGAAGTACCCCATCATATTAACCTTTCAAATGACACCCATCAATCCTTATAAATTGTCTACACCCCTCTAGAAATCCTTTTTTCTAAGCAGCAAAACTTAGAAAAAATCTCTTAAATTTAGGACTTTCTAGGCCTTGTTCTCTAATCAACCTAAGTTCTGTCATGGATCCAAGGTTGATAACCTGAAGAACGTGGGTGTACTTGTTCAACAAGGGAAGAGACTCAGTATTTTGTTTTTGGGTCATTTTGATGGCCATTCTCCTAGCCCTATACAACTTTCGTTTATGTATCTCCAAAAAATGCATATTTCCTAATTCAGCATCTAAGAGCTTCTTAACACAACTCCCTTTATATGACCTGATAAAGTCCCCCACGAACGCTGCTTTCCATAGGTTTTTTTTTTTTTTTTCCTTCACCGTCCTCAACAGTTTTCCAACTGAAGTTGCTACTAACAGTCTACACTTGTCCATTATCGCCAACGTTTATCAGTTGACATCCACCATCTTCACTTCCCGATGGTTTTCTCCCTCGCTCGTCTATGGTTTTCATTTAGGTTGATTGTCGTTCACAACCTTCACTCTACCATTGCCTCGGTTTTTGTTTTACTGTCGTCGTCAGTTTTCCTACAGATTTGCTCAAATTGCTTTAGAGACATAGAACGAAGAGGTAACATACGAAAAGTCATTCTCTTTTTTTCTGCCAAAGTCAACTGTAGCGAACCCTAATATTGTTCGACCCATATTGCTCGAAAATGAAGGTTTATATCCTCATCATATCTAATAAATATTTCTCCCCTGACAATGGTAGGTTTTCATTGTTCACTTTAGTTGATGATTTGCTACTGTCACGTACCTGTACAGAAAAATGACTTCCTTTCTTTTCTTTCTAGTAGTCCTAATGACTAGTAGTTTGAAACCTTAAGAAACTGTTTTTTTTTTTTTTTTTTTTTTTTTTTACACCTCGGTTCCTATGTCTTAAGTTAAGTTCTGTTTACTTTTTCAAATTGAAACTCTAAGTCGAGCTGATGGCAAGTTTTGTTCAAGGTTCAAGAGAAAACAGAAGAACCAATGCCCAATGGTGCTTTTACGAAAGTATGGTCACCAATGGCTAATACCTTCTCGACACTATCGAACCTGAAATCCACTCTCAATCGTTTATTTTACCACTGTAATTGACCTTTAACTCGACTCCAACATCTCGTTTGGGACTTAACTATTTGTGCTGCAAGGCAAACACTTCTTCTTGAGAGAAAGTTCTGTACTAGGGCTGGTAGGGTGAGGAAGGCTAGTTGGGATGCTTCAACAAAAGTAAATTATCCAGTAGCAAATTATCAACCAGATGCTTTGCTAATAGGTCTTTCTAATGCCTAATGAATTTGATAGGTGGTTGTTACCTAACGACGATAAATCAACTTCCTGTCTTGAAGCATAACACACCCAAGGGCGTGAAAGCAACATAGTTAAGCCGATCTTTTCTTTGACTTTCTTTTACTCAAGGAATCCTTACAAAAAAAAAACTACAGCTTTTGCCACTATCAAGGATTTCCCTGGTGATTATGGAAATGACATTTACCACGCTACTTTTTTCTATTGACCAATACCAAGTTCTGAAAGAAATTAATTGGATTCATGAACTTGTTGTTGAAGTTCTTCAAGTTCTTTCGGACTCGACTCAGACCTGGTATTAAATTTATAAGGTGCTCATTATTGTCGCTATCCTGGGTTTATTTTTCTCACTTGTCGCTTATTGTTTGTCCAACGTTATTTGTCATCAATAGCCTTCCCTCCTCACTCTCCAAATTGTTCCTTCTACCTTAGACCATGAATGTTGCTTCCTTAGGTTTTTTTTTTTTTCCTTTGAATGACCTCGACAATTTTTCCAACATCAAGTTGTTGCTAACAGTCTACACTCATCCACTATCATCGATGTTCGTTCAGTCTTCCTCCATCGTCTTCACTTACCGATGGTTTTCTCCCTTGCCCGTCGTCTATCACTTCCATTTAGGGTTGGGTGTCATTCATAGCCCTCACTCTACCACTGTCGTCGATTTTTGTTTTACTTGTCATCGGTAAATGGATTCTCGCGAATTTGCTAAAATTGCTTCAAAGACATAGAACGATGTGGCAACATACGAAAATTCATTTGTTTTTTGCCTACCAAAGTCAACTGTAGCGAACACCTAATGTTCTTCAACCTATATTGTTCGAAAATGAAGGCCACATTCTTACTAGTATCTAATAAACATTTGTCCCCCAACCAACAGTAACCTAGCCTTCACCCTAAACTTCTTATAAGGATAAAGCTGAACGACCTCATTCTCCTCTACAACACATTTTTTTCATATCCTTTATCAACACTATGTAGCTAAATTCATCGAGGTCCTTCCACATCTTATAATCAATACCAAAATACTAAAACTTCAAATTAAAAAGTTGCAGTTTCATCCTACCACCCAAAAATGTATAAGACAAGTTATTCACACAAGCACTCCCAATAATCAATTCAAACCAAAACAGCCCCACAATTTGGCTAGATTTTTCTATCATTTTATAAACCTTATAAGGCCCACTGTATTAGGAACATGTCGGAAACTTCGTCTCCTTAATGTTTAATATTGTATAGCACAATAAAGCTCTTTCCAACAACCTAAAACAATGTAGTATTGATCAAGTTCCAAACAACATAACAACTAACATGTAGTTTAATAATCTCTGAGAAAAATCAAAGTTAAATTAACAGTATATTTATTTCACTATAGGCATGTCTAAACACTAATGATATGTAATGACTCTCTTTCTAGCTAGTATACTCGTAAAATAACAGTAAAAACTCATTAAATACATATAAGAAAAGTATATAAATGAGTATAAAAGTATAGGCCCATATTTAATTTTCTTTATACACAAAACTTTACATAATACAAATAAGTCTCAAAATATTAGCTTGACAGTTTTGCCCAACCCTTTCCGCTGCGTGATGATCCAAATGACCGCATTTCACCTGTTACCTGCAAAAACATTGTAAACAACGGGGTGAGCACTAATTGCTCAATAAGTAAACCCGATATGTTACCCTTCTCTTTCCTTTGCTTAAATTCTGAATTTCTTTCCTTACTTCACATTTCCCTATTCTTCTATATTCTTTCTCTACTCTTATTCTGTTTTTCTCTCTGTTATTTCTCTTTTCTTTCTCTATTCTAATTTCTCACTACTCAGATAATGGGCATGATATTATGCATAAATAAAATGCAAATGCACAATTGTATAAAAGGTGCATTTTCTTTTCTGTTTTTCTTTCTTCTCGGTTCCTATTCTGCTTTTCTTTCTTTCTTTTTTGTGCTTCTTTCTTTCTCTTTTTTTTTTTTTTTCTTTCTATTCTTTCTCATTCTTTTCTTTTCTTTTCTTTCTTATTCTTTTCTCTTCTTTCTTATTCCTTTCTTTTCTTATCCTTATTCTTTTCTTATTCTTATTCTTTTACCGATCGGACTTAGTTGAGGCATGGATTTAGAACCTTAGCCGTGTGAGTGTATTCTTCTTTCTTGGGTACAGCCCTCATCCACATGCACTCTTACGGACTGTACCAATTTTTCTTTCTTCTTCTTAAGCCGCTCACTAAAGGCGGCGTGCATGTGGGGAAAATTTTTCTTGTCACTCACGGTTCCCCATCGCAACAACCTTTCCTTCTTTTTATCTTTTTACACTTCTTTAACTAAAATTCAAATTTGGAACTTTTTAACATTCTCATTTCTTTCTATTTAATCTTTGACATTCTTTAGTGCTTTTTCATACTCTTATGAATTTGCATGCATGTAGATGGTTTCATGCTTATACTTCTTTCTAAATTCACATGTTTAAATGCAAACGTGCCATTCTCTACCATCTAAAAACTCATCTCAATATAATACATAATCATACTCTTATAAACACTTCTCTTAGACATTTCATCAAACACCTTATGTGCACAAAGTAACTCTAATTTGGCTAGATTTCTATCTCTTTTCTAAGCCACCAAAATTTGGGAATTAAACCCTCCATATTCAACACCAAATCTTCCCAAAAGAGACACTCCAAAATTTCCACTCCACCTCTTCCAAATTTCATCCAAACATTCATCAAACATCCAATACACCAACACAAATACTCATGGACAAGTTATAATCATTATTCAATACCAAATCCATCAACAGTTTCTACATATAAGACATATGTATACATAAAAGAAATTATCTACACCACATAACTTAAATCATACTTTGGGTAGGATTTACTTACCTTATACAAGAGCAATCCAACACTTTAAAAACCTTCTTGGATCAAACTCCCTTCCTCTTAAATCCTATGAACATAAATCATCAAAATTCAACACTTTAAAAATTAAAACTCACTTCTTAGTGCAAGGATTTTACCTAAAGATGCTTAGGATTAAAAATCCACCCAAACGTACCCAAAATCTATGAATTTTCTTTGAAGAAAAATTTAAGAGCTTGAGAGAATATGGAGGTGAAAATGGCGTGCTTATGGTTAAAGAGTGGCTAGGGTTTCACTCTTCAATTTGATATAAATATATATATAGTTTCCCATTTTGCCCTTGCACTTTCTTTAAAATTTCATTTATGTTCCTTAGTTAATTACCATAATGCCCTCATATTTATTACATTCTCCATGAAATTCTATCTCTTTTCACTCCCTACAATTTCAACTAATTTTGAGTGAAAATACCATTTTACCCTTAATGCAAGTTTAAGACATTTTCTTCACATTTTCTCAAAATAACTTTAACAAATCAACTAAGGGGTATAAAAAAATAAATTAAATTACGTACCTCCATGTGGGTGTTACATGATCCAAAAAACTATGAAGCACTAACAATCCATAATAACATAAAATAATGCAACCAAACCACATATGTCATCTACTCGTACACGCAGAACACTAGTTCTCCTCGGATACAGAGAAGCCAAGAAAATCACCTTGCCTTACGTCTTTGCTTCAATGTCTGCTTTTGATCTCCATCACTTGCAAATCCTATGAACCAAACACATACCCATTTAGTAGTGCACTCAAATATGAAGAACCAAGAAACACAACAACTGTTTCTCAGTTACTTTCCCTCAGCAAATACTTATCTCAAAACCATATAGACATACACACAACTACAACAACCAGCAAACCATCAAACAACTTTTGATATTTATTCTGTTACAGCGTTTTTCTTCACCAAAAAAAATAAAACTGATGAATATTACCTACTCCGTTATCTCTAGGGTTTTCCTTTTTTGGTCTTTATCGACGATTTATCTATAGTCAACGTACTTGTACAAGAAAAAGACCTCATTACTTTTCTTTTCTAGCAGTGTTAATGACTAGTAGTTTGAAACCTTAAGAAACCATTTGTTTCTCGACACTCGGTTCCTTCTTCTAAAGTCATGTTCTGTTTACTTTTTCAATTTGGAACTCTTACTCGAGCTAATGGTGAGTTTTGTTCAAGGTCAAGAGCAAAGAAAGGAACCACCGCCCAATGGTGTTTTTACGAAAGTACACTCACCAATGGCTAATACCTGCTCGACACTATCAAACCTGAAATCCAATCTCAATCGCTCTTTTTTACCACTGTAATTGACCTTTTGCCCGGCTCTAGCATCTCGTTTTGGACTTAACTATTTGTGTTGCAAGGTGAACACTTCTTCTTGAGAGAAAGCCCAGTCCTAGGGCTGGTAAGGTGAGGAAGGCTAGTTGGGATGCTTTGACAAAAGTAAATTATCCAATAACAGATTATCAACCAAATGCTTTGCCAATAGATCTTTCTAATGCCTAATGAATTTGATAGGTGGTTGTTACCTAACGACGATAAATCAACTTCTTATCTTGAAGCATAACACACTCAAGGGCATGAAAGCAACAAACCCAAGCAGGTCTTTTCTTTCACTTTCTTTCACTCAAAGAATCCTCACAAAAAAACTATAGCTTTTGCCATAGTGGAGGATTTCCATGGTGACTATGAAAAGGGCATTTATCACGCTACTTTTTTTTATTGACAAAAACCAGGTTCTGAAAGAAAATAATGGGATTCATAAACTTTTTGTTGAAGTTCTTCAAGTTCTTTCTTGGTAATGGGCTTTTTAGGTAGACTTGAACCCAGTATCAAATTTATATGATGCTCAGATCTATCTCCTTCACCGTTACTTCATTGTCGTCGTTATCCTAGGTTTATTTTTCTCACTCGTCATCTACTATTTGTCCAACGTTATTCGTTGTCAATAGCTATTAGAGTAGGTGCCCTAGAGCCAATCAATTATTGCAGAATTGACTCTTTGTAATAATGTTCATTGATCAATAAAAGACATTTTATTCTATATCGCGTAAATCATATTTTATGTATTGATATATGTTCTTAGAATGGTAGAACCGTGACAAGGTTTCAAATCTTGATGGTGAGGACCTATGAGCACATATGGTGGCCATTCTAGAAACATTCATAGCCCCAGTATTATTTTGAAGTAAGGACACATATAATACGGTAAGGCTATCATAGTGTTGAACAACCCTGTCGAAAGGCAGTGACTAATCTCACTTGTCAATGTTGTTTGGTGACAACCTGGTGCAACACATGGGTGCTTGCTGTAGGCAAGTTTACTAGACTGACCCACTCGAGGATTTCATATGGATGGTAACCCCGTGTCTATGAAACAAATCCTCTAACAAATGGTGGTGCATGTGATCCTTAGACTTGAGATCACCAGAGCATCATGTGCATCGATTGGTGTAGTTTGACACTAGTCTAACGCAGTTCTATTTAGAGTTGTCAATATGGTAGTGATTGGCTGCATCAAGGAGTGTATCAAGACTATGGTAGATCAACAAAGGATTCATCACTCACTAGTACGGGAGAAGTTATCTCACAGCGCAATTCAATAAATGATAATGACATTTAAAAACTGTGGCCATAGTGGGATTGAGTTATTACTCAATCCAGTTTATTATTTTGGTCATTGGTCCAGTAACAGAATATATACATATCAAGAGTAACTGAGATTAACACTATTGTTGTGCCTCAGTCTCGATGAGATAACAGATGATGAAAAGATTGAATTGCACGATAACCATATCGTTGTCAGGTAACTACTTCGCAGAATCTGAATCTATGGAGTGGCCATGATGCCTTGCTAGGGGCCAATCTTAGTCTGTGTGTAGTGAGACGATTAATTGGTGTTAATCACGATACTACACACTGCTGATATGATGAGAAGTATACGGGTCACACACATAGAAGATAATTTAAGAATCAGTTTGTGTTTGGACATAAAGGGGTTGTTTGGGTTGATGCCTAAGCCTATTCCTAAATGGAATAAGGGTTTCACATGCACTATATAAGTGCATGTGCTTTATGAATTAAATGAGTGAATTCATTTTATATTATTCATTGAAAAATCTCCAACCCCATCTTACTATTCACACCACTTTACTTTTGTTGAATCAAATTTTATTGAATTCTTGTTCTTGGTTCTTGAGGCAAAAGAGGATCTAGCAAATCTCTCTTTAGCTCTTCAAGTTACCTTCGTATGGACTACCACTAGTTCGATTCTGTTTTGAATCGATAGCAAACCCAGTCAAAGACAAGTTTGAAGAAGCCTCCAAACGTGCGTATGAACTCTAATCTTTACTCTGATCATTCATATTACTGCAGAATATTTGATTTGACATATCATCTGTAATATATGTATCATGATCTTGGCTTAAAATGGAATCGATCGCTATTTTATTTTTGTTTTTTGGCTGCCAGGGGTTAGATCATTTCCTAACAATAGCCTTCTTTCCTTACTCTTTGAAGTGTTCCTTCTACCCTAGACCACGAACACTGCTTCCTCAGGTTTTTTTTTCTTTGCACGTCCTCAACAGTTTTTCTAGTGTCGAGTTGTTGTTAACAGTCTACACTCGTCTACTGTCATCAACATTCATTCAGTCGTCCACCATTATCTTTGCTTCCTAATGGTTTTCTTCCTTGCTCGTCGTCTATCATTTCCATTTAGGGTTGGTTGTCATTCATAGCTTTTGCTCTACCACTATTGTCGGTTTTCATTTTACTTGTCATCATAAATGGTTTCCCACATATTTGCTCAAACTGCTTTGGAGACATAGAACAAAGAGGCAACATACAAAAAGTCAATTCTTTTTTCTACCAAAGTCAACTGTAGTTGACACCTAATGTTTTTCAACCCATATTGCTTGAAAATGAAGGCCACATCCTTATCAGTATCTAATAAACCTTTCTCCCCCAACCAACGGTAACCTAGCCTTCACCCTAAACTTCTTATAAGGATAAAGCTAAACGACCTCATTCTCCCCTACAACACATTTTTTCATATCTTTTATCAACACTATGTAACTAAATTCATCGAGTCCATATTCCGCATCTTACAATAAATACCAAAAAACTGAAACTTCAAATTAAACAGTTGCGGGTTCATCCTACCACCCAAAAATGTATAAGAAAAGTTATTCACACAAGCACTCCCAATAATCAATTCAACCAAACTAGCCCCACGGTTTGGCTGGATTTTTCTATCATTTTACAAACCTTATAAGGTCCATTGTATTAGGAACACGTCGGAAACTTCGTCTCCTTAATGTTTAATATTGTACAGCACAACAAAGCTCTTTCAAACAACCTAAATAAATGTAGTATTGATCAAGTTCCAAACAACATAACAACTAACATGTAGTTCAACAATCTCTGAGAAAAATAAAAGTTAAATTTACAGTATATTTATTTCACTATAGGTATGTCTAAACACTAACAATCCAAAAGACTATGAAGCACTAACAATCCATAATAACATACAATAATGCAACCAAACCACATATGTTCATCTACTCGTACACGCAGAACACCATTTCTCCTCGGATACAGAGAAGCCAAGAAAATCACCTCACCTTACGTCTTCGCTTCAATGTCCACTTTTGATCTCCACCACTTGCAAATCCTACGAACCAAACACATACCCATTTAGTAGTGCACTGAAATATGAAGAACCAAGAAACAAAATAGTTACTTTCCCTATGCAAATACTTATCTCAAAACCGTATAAACATACACACAACTATGACAACCAACGAACCATCAAACAACTTTCGATATCTATTCTGCTACAGTGTTTTTCTTCACAAAAAAATAAAGTTGTTGAATATTACCTACTCCACTATCTCTAGGGTTTTCGTTGTTCGGTCGTCATCAACGATTTATCTACTATCAACATACCCATAAACATCCTTATGTTGTCGTTTGTCATTGTTGTTCCTTCACCCCTACTCCATTGTCATCGCTATCCAAGGTTAATTTTTCTCACTCGTCGTCTACGGTTTTTTCAACGTTATTTTCCATCAGTAGGCTCCCTCCCCCCCTCTCCGAAGTGTTCCTTCTGCCCTAGACCACAAACGCTACTTCCTTAGGTTTTTTTCCTTCACTCTTCCTTGACAATTTTTCCAGCATCAAGTTGGTATTAACAGTCTACACTCATTCACTATCACCGACGTTCGTTCAGTCATCCTCCACCATCTTCGCTTCCCAACGATTTTCTTCCTCACTCATAGTCAATCGTTTCCGTTTAGGGTTGATTGTTGTGAAAGATGGAATGCATGGAGAATGATGCATGTGATACTATAACATGTATATTCATATTTTGCAAAAAAAATCAATCAAATTGAAAACAAGTAAGGTATAACTTGTTACCTTAAGTCCTTAGCAATCTTGAAGACTTTTAATTTCAAGAGAAATTAAACAAAAGAGTATCCACACTAAGGTAAAAGAAGAATTAGGCCAAGAGAGACCTTTAGGGTTCTTAGAAATTTTTTATCTCTATCTCAAAATTGATATATCATTTTCTTTATATATGTAGCCTTGTAAACAATTCAATAATTGTTTTGGAATTTCTTAAACAATTCCATAGTTGTTTTAGAATTGTAAATAATTCTATAATTATTATGAAGTTGTTAAACTTCTTTAAATAATAACGTTGGATTAACATTTAATCACAATTAACAATTTAACTCTTACATTGTTTACATAACAATTTAACCCTTAAATTGTTCATATGTTTACAATTATAACTCATTGTTAGATTCAGTTTAATATAAAGAAAATGATTAATTATGAATCAGAATTCCATTAATTCCAATTAGCAATTTAACTCTTAAATTATTCATAATAACTAATATAAACCTCCATTGAATCTAATTCAATGATAATAATATAAATAACTTTATTAACTTTGGTAGGTGCTAGCCAACCTTGGATAATCAACTATTTTTAGCTATTTCTCCATTCTCCTTAGTTTTTATATGTAACCTCTTAGGTTCACTGTGGCCTAGCCATGGGCCCAATATCATAGTCTATTCTGATATGTTTTGTCATAACTCTTTATGAACAAAACTCCCATCGATTATGGTAGGCATCTAGCAATGCTCCATAACCCCTAAGTCACAATGAAGATATACTCCAACGAACTCTATTATAATCATACAAGTTGTATAATCAAATCTTTCTGTTGTCTAATCCCAATTAAGAATGGATTCACGGTATGTCAAAATCTTTATCTTAATTTTATATCAAATTGACAATCAATACATATGGAATGTGTCACCATGAAACAACCTTTCAAGTAACATTTTATATACCTTGGCCGAAGATTTCCCTTTTCCAATGTATCTTGACATTTGTCTAGAAACTTGATATCAATCTATACCAGGTCAACGAATCTCATCTTGACTATCACTTGTCCTCACACATAAACAATACGTGGCCAAATCGGCTTATTAACACATGACATGATTTCCCTCGTGTTTATACACCATATGAACCATATGCATTTATGCAGAATCCAACCGTGATATCTCAGGTTTAAGGATTAATAATACACTAGTACAATCTTGTGATGAATTATTGACTACATTTTAAATGTCTATGTGATTCATCATAAATGGTCATATTCGATAAACAGTTCACTAACAGTTTATCTATGCTAACGCCCTAGTGATATAACTTTTATAATCACCCACATCATTTTCATACAACATTTCTCATACAACATTATGTGGCAAGATATGATTAGCTAATTTAAAGTTAAAATTAAACTTTCACCCAACTATATCTTGTCATATAATGTTGTATGAAAATGATGTATGTCTAGTATTATTCATTAGTTATGTCGTCATTTCCCTTTGTTGTTGTGGTACTTTCAGCCACAATCCAACCCCCCTGCAGTGTCGGCTCAAAGTAATTTGGAACTTAAAGCGAAAATTTCAAAATACGTTATTTCATATATAATACAGAATAAAATTATTTAAATTATTTTAGTTTAATTTCATTATACAATATATGCTCTTAATCCAAGGGAAATGCTACAGACACCGGTGTTTTTACACCGAAATTTTGTATCGGCTTACGTGTGTGCTGACTCAAACCATTCAACGCATTTTAGTGTTATTAAATTTTGTCTAACGAAAGGCCGTCCATTACATATGGACGAGCGTCCTGATTTAGAGGACGCTCGTCCATTGCTAAATGAAATAAAAAATATTAAAAAAAATATACATATTGGGCGGGCGTTCATCTGTTAATGGATGCCCGTACCTTAATTTTGGACGAGCGTCCATTAAATAAGGGATGCCCATCCTTTTTTTAAAATATAAAAATTTTTAAAAAATCTAGGACGCCCGTCCACAAATTGTGGACGGGCATCCGTAATGTGTGGACGGGCATGCGTATAGAATGGACGCTCGACCATAATTTGGTTTAAAAATTTTAAAAAAAATATTTGGACGGTCGTCCATAAGGTCTTTATTTTAGGACGGGCGTCCCTACTCTAATTAAAAACAAAATTTTCAATTAAAAAAGTTTTAGGTTAAAAACTTTTGGGGAAAGCGTTTAAAAAAAAAACGGCACTTGTCTTCTTCTTCTTTCTTCCATCTGCGCTCTGGTCCATCGTGTTCTTCATCTCATCTGCGCGCTCTGGTTCATCATCTTCTTCATCTCAAAAAACAAACCAGCCGCGGTAATTAGACACTTCCGTTTTTCAATTTTTTTTATTTTTTTGTGTTGGATGAATGTCTTGGATTTACATTTGCGTTGAATGGAGTTGATTTGATAAAGAGAAATCTAGTCAATTTGGTGGGACTGGTTTGTGTAATTGACAAATAGAAGTGTTCTGTTTTGGGTGTTTTAGAAGAAACTGCTATATGCAATCAGTGAAGGGCAGGGATCTTTTGATTTATCATGAGTTGTTGAAACTAACCAATCGAGCTTTTGTATATTATAAACATCAGAACAATGTCATAGGTCACAGCTTGCTGGGGTGTGTGGGTTTCATATTTTATATAGTTGATTATTAATAGATAGATATATTTATTGGTTCATCATAGGGACGAGTGTCCATCATTTAGGGACGGCCGTCTCTATATGATGGACGCCCGTCCCAAAAATTTGGACAGGCGTCCATCTTTATGGACGCCCGTCCATTGTCTTTTTTTTTTTTTTAAAAAAAAAAAGCCAACTTTTTATGGACGGTCGTCCATAAAACTATGAATGACCGTTCGGGATGTATGGACGGCCGTCCTAAAACTTTGGACGGCCGTCCATTTATGTCAGTATTCAATCGGTCCAACGTGGCAGCTTTCACGTGTTTCGGTGCAACTTTTAGGTGGATATAGCATTTTTGAATGATTTATTAATAATTTTGGTCCGGAAGATCCATACAGAGTAAAGCAAACCCAGTGTTNATATTTAGGTTTGGAGGTAAGAGTAGGTTCATAATTTACTTTAGGTATACCTCTTGTGACTCGATTTGGTAACACTTTTATATGGGTTTCAGAGTTTACCTAAGGTTCGGAGACGGACTCGGCTTGGGGGGACAATTGATTAAATGGTACAGATTGAGGAGAGGAAGTTGTTACTTCTGGTGATGAAGAGACTGGCGGTACTACTTCTATTTCATTCTCATTGTTTACAATATGACCTGCCTCATCATTTAAAGTATGACCAACCGCCTCATTTTGACTTTCCCAGTTGCCATTACTTGTAAAATCCTCAAAGTAATCTAGAGTCTGCAGTTCATCTCTACTCTCCCCCTGAAATGGAGACTCAAAGACAAAATAATACATTTCATTTTCATGAAAGGTAACATCAAGTGTAACATACATCTTGCGAGAAGGAGGGTAATAACACTGATAGCCTTTCTGATACAAGCCATAGCCTACAAATACACATCGAATAGTCAAGGTTCCAATTTATTTCTCAAAGATTTGCAAAGATGTACGAAGGTTACACATCCGAATACTCTAGGTGGCAGATTTGGCACGGCAAGAGCATTTATAGTCTCATGAAGCACATGGAGAGGAGTCTTAAATTGTAATGAACTTGACGGTACACGGTTAATGAGATAGGCTGCAACTGTGACAGCTTCACCCCAGTAACTGGTAGGCATGTGAGCCCCAAATAAATGCACGTACAACTTCAAGAAGATGACAATTCTTGCGTTCTGCAACCCCATTTTGTTGGGGGGAGTAGGGGCAAGTCGTTTGATGAGCAATACCATGTAAATTCAAATATTGTTTTAAGTCTTGATTAACAAACTCTCCATCGTTATCAGTGCGAAGAACCTGTATATGAGATTGACATTGAGTTGCTATCATCTTGTGAAATTTCTGAAACAAAGAACTAACTTCATTTTTTTATTTCATCAAACAAACCCAAGTCATACGTGTGTGATCATCAATAAATGAAACAAACCAACGTGCACCATTTAGAGAAGAAATCTTTGCAAGACCCCATACATCCGAATGAACAACCATAAAAGGTACTGGACTTTTATTCATACTAATTGGAAAAGTAACACGATGACTTTTAGCCAATTCACAAATATCACACTTAAAACTAGAATTAGTCAACTAGGAAAACATCTTTGGAAATAAATTNTTATGTAAAGTTAAGCCCATATAAAAATAAATTAAAAAAAAAAAATCCTTACGGTGCAAAGATATTCAGGCCCAAATCAATAATATCAATTTACAAGGTTAGCATACCTTAATTTACTAACAAATAATTCCATTACGAGCAGTGAAAATTGGGTGCATTTGTTTAGTTATTTTGAATAGTATTTTTGAAATATTATTGTAAAATGGGGTTGGGTTATTATTTGGATAATAGGATTTAAAAAAAAATGTGTTTAGTATAGTATTTAGTTGGGTTATTATTACGAGAATATGATTTGATGTTTGTTAAAATATTTAGGATAGTATATTAGAGTTGAATAAATTGTAAAAAAAGTATTTGGTATATTTTTTTATAAAAGATTTATTGATAGAATTCTTTGTGAGGGGAGAGGAGGTGATCGTGGTCGTAGCTGCTGGCCTTGGTTTGTTGGAGGAAAGCAAAAGATGGTGGTGTTTCTTGAGTCTTAAGCGGTGAAAGAATGTGTTTTTGGGTGGTGTTTTTTAATGCAAGTGGAAGAGGGTGTTATGGTGGTTGTAACGTGGAAGAGGGTGGCGGTTTCTGTTGTAATTTTTGAAGAAGAAATGTGGAAGAGGGTGGCGGTCGCTAGTTCGGATCTTTGAAGAAGAAGTATATGAAGGTGGAAGCCGTAGATAAACTGAAGAAGAATGAGAGGAAAGGAGAAAAAAAAAAAAAAAAAAGTAAATTGCAACGCCGCCTAAATCAGATTAGTCAATAATCAAATTTTCAAAATTTGATTCCCTGAATAATGTGTCAAACACATATTTTAAAAATCTGACTGAAAAAATTAATAGAATACTGAACCAAACACGCCTATTTTTACTCACATATTTAATTTTTAAATTTTCACTTATTAAATTTCGAAAATCATTTTTAATTACACTTACATGATCTCAATCCCAATTTGAAACAATTTTAACACTAGAATAAAATACCTTATGATTTTTTTTTTTTATAATTTATGTGAGCTTATATCTTGGGTTTAATATAATTAATCGATTTTATTTAGTGCTGGTAATGGTAATTTTAATTCCTTTTAGCAAAGTAGCTTCTCTTATTTCACACTCTCTATTATATTTTTCTACATAAACCTGTTACTTTTTCTTTTCTAAATAAACTCACTCAAAAGTTTCTAACCAACATTTAATAGGTTTAATGTTTTTCATTTAAGGTTAAATTTATCATTTTATTTTGATTTCCAACGCAATATTATTGGAATACAAAGACAATTACTGATAAAATATATATTTATCACTAGGTGGCCCAGCGGTCAACAAAGACAATTGGGTGTATTAAAGTTTTAAGTTCAATTTACCTTGTTGCTAATAGGGGTGGTCACTAAAGGGATTTACCCTGCTGTCAATTTCAGAGTCCTGAGAGATTAGTTGAGGTGCGCAAGCTAGCCCGAATACTCTTGGTCACCAAAAAAAAAAGGCATAAAAATTTGATTTAAAGCATAAGGAAAATTATAAAAATCTAAAAAACTTATGTATTGGAATACAGATATGAAGCAACCAAAATGCATAATCATATTACATTTGAAAATAGAATTAAAACCTTAAGCACGTAAAGTAATGAATATTGCAATGTAGTAATGTTCCCCACTCAACTCACCCAGAAACAAAAAAGAATGGCAAACACTTATACTGTCTTTGAATTATACGTCTCGACCTGAATTGCCTCTCTCTTAAACCATCATACTTTTTTTCTGATAAATAATTCAACCAATCTCACATAGAGATCTATCTCTTTTCCCATTTGAACTATATAATAAACAAAATATAAATATAAATCTAGATAAATCTAATTTCGTGTCTTGTTGGTATATGAAGTATGATCACCATGTTGTTGATCAAGCTTCCGTTACATGAACATGATTCAGCAGTGAAAATGCTTTTACAGCTTGGAGTTAATGATTTTCTTTTGGTGAAATAAGATAGACAAACACCTTTAAACTAAATCTTACTGTATAAGACTCCTAACAAGAAAACAAGATATCACTATTTTAATTAACACACTATAATCAATCATGCTAATTATTTGGAGCTAATTAATTTACCATGTTCTAGTACAATAATGAAATCAACACAACACTAGGACGGGTTGTTCCCAATTCTATTCCGTATTGGCTTGATGGGAATGACCCCTCCACCTGATGGGGCCATTTGTCATCCTTGATTGGTGTATGGCACGTGGGACTAGCACTCATTAGAATGTTATATATATTTATCTGTATTATTAAAGTATTCTAATGTTGATGGATGACAAAAGGTAGATGATATTGAGGAAATATTAGGTTGTCGGCACTGTTGTTGCTAGCTTTGTTGAAAGTTGAATTCAGTTAGGAAATATTGTGATTAGGGGACATCAACAGTAATTCATGGCCCTAGAGTCTTCTCTATAACATGATAAAATTTAGTATTTTTTTTACTTGTGTTTGTGTTTATATGTATACAAATGTCAATTTAGTGTTTGATATATGCAATGGGTAGTTGAGCTATTAGGTAGATAAATATGGTTTTCATTTCACACTTAATTTGGTGGAGTTGTTGGTGATTTGATAAGATAATTAGGATTAATTATCCTTAATTCAAATGATGAGTCAGAAGACAATAACAATTTGAGGTGAATGTTAATTTTCTACCATCTTCTTCATTAGTCATGACTACTATTGGTCATCTCCTTCCCCAACCCTCACATCGATCAAGCATAACGCAATGAATAAAAATAAAACCCAACACAAGAAACAAAATACCAAAGTTGAATCCATAAACCCTTTTCTTTAGCTTCAGAGTAATGATTGATATTATGGTTTTGGGTTGAAGAAGCATGGATGTATGGGGATATAGGTGAGAAATGGAGACTGTTTTCTGTTGCAGCATCAATTTTAATTTAACTTTACACTTTATGTTGAACATATGCAATAGTGAAAGACTATAGGCAGAGTGAGGAAGAAGATCACATGTGAAGTAGAAGAATTGCTTCACTAACTGATGGCAAATTAATGATAGATGTTTGCAAGTTGGGAAACAAAGGGTCCCTTGTGCACAACTCCATTGTTGAAGAGTCAACACCTCATTGCTCTCTTTAGTCCTCAAGTCCCCACCACCGACCATCATTTTTTCCATAGTGAAACCAAAAAAAAAGAAGACGTAGTGACGGGTCACACACACCACTCACACGCACTACCCAAAACCCCTTTAAATTGGTCTGCAATTTTCTTTCTTTTATTTCCCAGAAAAAAAAAAAGAAAAAAACTTTGAATTCTCATAGATTCATGTAATTATACTGGTTATTTAGATGTGCACGTGTGAAAGAGAGTTTCATGATCAAGTTCAACACAGCATATATGTCTTAATTCTCAAGGAAAGTGATGTTGTTTTCAGTCCTTACAGAGTAAAAAGCTCCTTCAGTTTTAATTATCATTGTGTTGAATACTTTTTTTTTTTTTACCTCATAAGTCAACTTTACTTAACCCTTTCTCATGTTTCTTCTGTTTTAGAGTTAACACATCATCATCAATCCACTGTTAATTCTCGTAGTCCAACCTTGAACATCACCCCAGTTTCTTATACACTGTCTCCTATCGATGAAGTCATTTATAATGAGAAAAATATTATGTCCATGTCATGTCCAACCAATTAATTACCATTCATATTCAACCATGAAGAGATTAAAGAGAAACAACAGTCCCAAAATTTTATTAATTTCTATAAATAATTTCTAATAATTCTGTCAAAATTGCTGTTTTTCACATCATAATTCTTTGTATATTTTGTATATCAAGCTCCAGTTTAAGTAGGAAAATGCCCAGGAGAAAAAAAAAACAAAAAAGGGCAGACAGTTTATTATGAAATATAAAAAGACCCCTTAATAACGGCACCATTTTACAATTACACAACCTAACGATTACTTAAGATCACTGTACTGCAAGTCCAACATTTTTGATTTCATTGGATGACTTTTTGATCAACATTTCCAAACAGTTTTGATGGGTTGAGATCACCAAAGTAGATGGTCCATAACTAGCAGAAAATTCCAAGTTTTTTTATATAGTAAATTGTGTACTATTATCTGGCTTCTACTTCTAGCTTCTTGTTCTTGAGAATCTAAAGCTGCTACGCCTCATGAAGGAAACACTCAGATACTTAGCAGGCATGCCGGCCAAGTGGTTATGGCTCAAGATCACAGCTGAACAAGTTACCGAAGATTGTTCTTCCTTTTTTTCATCTCCTCTCACTGCTATAATCACTGGTTAGTAATTATAATTATATACATATATAAATCTCTAAGTAAAGAGATTTTCTTATATGGTGATAATTGTCACCTTTTTACTCCTCACTGCTGCATGAAAGGGCAAAGAAATCAAAAAGAACTTTATATATCTAAAGCGAAGTTTAGGCAAGTTATCTTTCACAATTTTCTGTTTCTTTTCTTCCATCTGATGATGATTTGCTGGCTAGCTTCATGTAAATCTCTCCACTTACATATTTTTGAAAGTAAAGTATGATACTGATATGATACATATAAATTTCTCATGCCTTCTATCTCATGGAAAACTGTTCTTAATACTTTATATATGTGATGAAATTTTAATTCCCACACCTTTCTACCATTTCATTTTGTTTTCTTCAGACTTCACATTATGGCAGATGATCTTGAAGGATCTGCCTTAACTTCCTCGCATATTTTATTCAAAATCAAGAGGACACATGTAAAACATTTAGTTTAGCATTATTTTTTTTCTTCCTTTTTGTATAAAAAATGTTTCAAGATAATCGGCAAGGCCAGAGAAAATCTTTATCATCCTTTCCCTACAACAGGTATTTTGGTGGGTATGCTAATTGCTAAGCTGGATATTTTATTGTGGCTCTTTTTGGTTGTAGGAGGATACGGTTTTTGTCTTCTTTATTAGTCTTGTCTCTCATGGTTCGACTAGATCTCTGCTGGCTTTCTGCAGAAACTGAGAATACTAATCATGATTATTTAATAATATACTTCATAAATTTGTCACTGGGTATTATTTTTTTTTTTTCTATACTTACATTATCTGTCTGAAGAAATTCTTATGCATTATCAAACCTTTACATCATCTTGCAGGGGCAACTCTGGTATTGGAGCTGAAACCGGCAGAGTATTAGCTAAGAGAGGAGTGAGAGTTGTGATTCCGGCGAGGGACCTGAAAAAGGCAGTTAAGTGAAGAGGGGATTCAAAAGAAAGTCCAGAGGCAGAGATTATATTGTTTGAGATTGATCTAAGTTCCCTGGCTTCTGTTCAGGGATTTTGTCATGAGTTTCTAGCTCTAGACTTCCCTTAACATCCTTATGTGAGTATTTATTTTTAGGTTTAATTCTTCTGCTACTTGGAATTGGAGAGAGAAATATTTATTTATATGTAAATTGTTTTTCAGAAACAACGCAGGGGTTTATTCAAAATTTGGAGTTCTCGGGACAAAATTGAAATGACATTTGCTACAAATACTTGGGTAATCTCTAATTTCTTTATCCTCAAAATTTTATAAGAGTTCCTTGTTTCCATTAATTAATATCTCAAACGTTTATTCCTGCAGTTTAAATTTGGTGTTCAACAGATAATCTTTATATTTGAGCGACAAATGCGCGGTAATCATCGTAGAAGAGATTACAAGGGTATTTTTAAATTATAAAGCCTAATTTTGTATTAGGGCTTAGAAGAGATTTGGTGGCACTTTTTATTATTATTTGAAAATATGACATTTTACAGGCCTGCCGTTTGGCCCAGTCTTTACAAAAGAATCTTAAGTAAACTTGGTCCAGGTTGCACAGACGTGGAGCCCTCTAGTCTTTTTTGGGCACAACTGACATGACATGTTTGTTTTTGTTATGTTTGATTGATTTGGCAGGCATTACTTGTTGACAGAATTGCTGATAGGAAAGATAGAAACAGCTGACAAACAGTGTCCAGGAAGAATATATTCTCTCTTCAGTAATTCATAGTTGGGTGAGAGAGATGATTTTGTGTTCGCCGATGCTCAATCCGAAGAAGTAAATTTACTCAATTCTTTCCCCATTTAATTTTTCAACATATGGTATGTTCAGATTGGCTAACAAAGAGCATATGTTTACAGTTTATGGCACACGCGCATATGCACAGTCCAAATTGGCTAATATATTGCATTTCAAGGAATAAGCAGGCAGCTCCAGGTAAAAAGGCTACCTTTAAACAACAAAAGGTTTTCACTAATGTTGGTTAAATTATAGACAATGATTGGCTGTCTGCAGTCGAGGAACCAAGTGTCCATCAATGCAGTACATCCAGGCATTGTAAAGACTGATAATTAAGCTCATAAGGGCTTCATTACAGGCAAGAATTAGCTTACATCCAGTCCCATTCACATCTAAATTGGTGTACTGTTTTCGTTTTGTACAAATCTAAAAGCATGCAAACAAACTGTCTGTGCAGATTCTCTGTTTTTCATTGCTTCCAATTTCTAAATCTACAGTCAGGTAGGGTTTGTCAAGACATGATTGTCTTGCCCAAGATTCATTTGATAGAGTTGATGTAATATTTTTGTGCAGGGTGCTTCAACCACATGCTATGTCGCTTTGAGCCCACAAACAGAAGTTGTCAGTGGGAAATACTTTGCAGACTGTAATGAAATCAACACCTCCACCCTTGGCAAATGATGAATCTGAGGGCAAAGGCTGGTGAAGCAGACCCGTGCGCTCATCCAAAGACGATTGCGTTAATTACCACCAGGGACCACGGTGTCTCAGTCTCATCTCTAATGTAACCTTTAAAATTAGGAGGCGTCGTGATGTACATATAGTCATAAAGCTTATGTACATGAGTAAAAAAATGAAGTCTATCAAGGTAATATGTCATAAAGGATCATTTTTAAGTTTTACCCTAGACTGTATCTGTATGGTGTTATACGACTTAGACCTATTATTATAAAATACTTCTTTTATTTACATTATTTTGTTGTATCCATTCTTACTCATGCATCCTCTACTACTGGTTAAGCAAGATTAGTAAAGAATACTGGTACAATAAAGAGCAAGGTTGTGAAAAGGAATAAAACTTATGTATTATTCTCTTTCAACAATGGGATTATAGTTACAATACAGACTTGTTCCTAAAGTTTAGGAACTAGAATGACTAATTACAGGAAGGAAAGATTATAGGAATCCTAATTTATCATGTACAACTAGAAATATACAAAAAGGAAATAAATATACAAGGGAGAAAACGAGGAGACTGATAGCAATGATTTCGTAACTCCCCTCAAGTTGGTGCTATAGTGTCGCACATGCCCAACTTGTCAGACACCGACTAATGCTTGACTGGATACTGCCTTAGTTAGCACATCTGCAAGTGTATCTTCAGACCGAACATGAGCACCTCAATGATTTTTGTTTCCAATTTTTCCTTGATGAAATGTCTATCAACTCAACATGCTTAGTTCAATCATGTTGAACTGGATTATGAGCAATATCGCACGCTGCCTATTATCACATATAATCTCATAAAACTGACCTGCTAAATATTAAATCTGCATTAATTCATGATCCATAATAATTCACATATCCTTAGCCATCCCTCTGTATTCAGCCTGCTGCTGGATACAGCTACAACCTCTTGCTTCTTACTCGCCCAGTAACTAATTTCCACCCACAAATGTGAAATAGACTTAGGAACGTCTATCATCAACTAACCAACCCAATCAGCATCGTATCCCTTTAATATCCAAGCTACTCCTTTTGTAAACATAATACCCTTTCCAGGAGATACTTTGATCGCAAAATGCAATAACACATTCATACGGTCTCCTTTGGGTGGCATGATTGACTGACAACACTATGCATAGCCAAAGATCTCGTATTGTCCAGCACTCTAGTTGCCTAATCTTTGATAACATCTTTGTTAGCAGGGATTGATTCGAATCCATACTTAGTTTCAAATTTTCCTCCATGGAGTACTACTGGATGCAAGCGACATTCCTGTTTCATATAATAAATCTAAGCATATTTCCGCGGAGACAAGAAATGCCTTTCTTCGACCTTGACACCTCATTCCTAGGAAGTACTTCAATTGACCCAGATCTTCATTTCAAATTCTTGAGCGAGATGACTTTGTAACGCAACCTTTTCTTCTGGATCATTTCCTGTCACTATCATGTCATCAACATACACAATAGAGCAGTGATTTTCTCTTTTATGTTTTAAGAAGAGAGTATGATCTGAGTTACTTTTGTTGATATCCAAAAACCTTCATAGAGCTAGTAAATCTGCCAACCAGGCTCTAGGAGATTCTTTAACAATACAAAGCTTCTCAATTTGCAAACCTATTGACTTCCTTTAATCGCATTTTACATCCGGAGGCAATTCCATATATACTTCTTCTTAAGGTCTCCATGCAAAAAGGCATTCTTTACATCAAACTGGTGTAATGGCTAGTCAAGATTTACCGCCAGAATAACAGGACACGAACAGTATTGATTTTGGCAACAGGTGCAAACGTTTCCATATAATCAACTCCATAAGTTGAGTATACCCTTTAGCAATAAGTCTGGCTTTGACCATTCGATAGTTCCATCAGCTTTTTTTATTATAGTGAAGACCCATCTACACCCTACTGGTGTCTTCCCTTCGGTAAATCACAACTTCCCATGTTTGAATTCTTTTGGAGAGATTTCATTCTTCATTCATCGCTTCTTTCCACCTAGGATCTTTCAAGGCTTCCTGCACACTATTAGGAATAAATACTACAGATAATTGATTCACAAAAGATTCACATTCCTTTGACAACCTATGGTAGGACACAACATTACTCATGGGATATTTAGTTTGGAGGTAAGAGTAGGTTCATATTTACTTTAGGTATACCCTTGTGACTCGATTTGGTAACACTTTTATATGGGTTTCAGAGTTTACCTAAGGTTCGGAGACGGACTCGGCTTGGGGGGACAATTGATTAAATGGTACAGATTGAGGAGAGGAAGTTGTTACTTCTGGTGATAAGAGAGACTGGCGGTACTACTTCTATTTCATTCTCATGTGTACATATAGACCTGCCTCATCATTTAAGTATGACCAACCGCCTCATTTGACTTTCCCAGTTGCCATTACTTGTAAAATCCTCTAAGTCATCTAGAGTCTGCAGTTCATCTCTACTCTCCCCCTGAAATGGAGACTCGGGGACAAAATAATACATTCATTTTCATGAAGGTAACATCAAGTGTAACATACATCTTCGAGAAGGGGGTAATAACACTGATAGCCTTCGATACAAGCCATAGCCTACAAATACACATCGAATAGTCAAGGTTCCAATTTATTTCTCAAAGATTTGCAAAGATGTACGAAGGTTACATCCGAATACTCTAGGTGGCAGATTTGGCACGCAAGCATTTATAGTCTCATGAGCACATGAGAGGAGTCTTAAATTGTAATGAACTTGACGGTACACGGTTAATGAGATAGGCTGCAACTGTGACAGCTTCACCCCAGTAACTGGTAGGCATGTGAGCCCCAAATAATGCACGTACAACTTCAAGAAGATGACAATTCTTGCGTTCTGCAACCCCATTTTGTGGGGGGAGTAGGGCAAGTCGTTTGATGAGCAATACCATGTAAATTCAATATTGTTTTAAGTCTTGATTAACAACTCTCCATCGTTATCAGTGGCGAAGAACCTGTATATGAGATTGACATTGGTTGCTATCATCTTGTGAAATTTCTGAAACAAAGAACTAACTTCATTTTTTTATTTCATCAACAAACCCAAGTCATACGTGTGTGACTCACTCAAATGCCAACAGCGTGCACCATTTAGAGAAGAAATCTTTGCAAGACCCCATACATCCGAATGAACAACCATAAAAGGTACTGGACTTTTATTCATACTAATTGGAAAAGTAACACGGTGACTTTTAGCCAATTCACAAATATCACACTTAAAACTAGAATTAGTCAACTAGGAAAACATCTTTGGAAATAAATTTTTTAAATATCCAAAAGAAGCATGGCCTAACCGCTTATGCCATAACCAAATTTCAGAGTTTTGAACATTGCCAGATCTTTCAACTGAGAATGCTTGGGATAATTGATTCGAACTTACCGGAGTCAACTCAAGATAATAGAGCTTCTCTTTTCTAGTACCATAACCAATTGTCCTCCAAGTCTGGATGTCCTTAAAAACACAAAAGTTAGGCCAAAATATCACAATATAATGCAAAGAACATGTTATTTGAGCAACAGACAATAAGTTATAGTTAAGAGAGGGAACAACCAAAACTGAATCCAAGTTTAAATTTTCAGTAAGAGTAATTGAGCCTTCTCCAATCACATGAGAAGGAGTACCATTGGCTATGGACACTTTGGATTGTTTGGATCATGTCATAGACTGAACATGATTAGTGTCAAAAGTCATGTGATCCGTAGCTACAGAATCAATTATCCAAGTACTATTACTATTAAGTGTGGAAACATTGAAAGTCTTACCAATATTACCTGAAGTAGCGATTAATGATGAAGAATTTTCAAGGTTGCTAGAAGGTTCAGCCACAGCAGCGGAAGCATGAGGCTTTGTTTTTGAATTCTATTTGGGTGTTTTAGTAGGATCCCACCAATCTGGATACCCAATCAGTTCATAGCACCTTGACTTGGTATGTCCAGTTCCACCACAATGAGTACACATGCGTTCTGATTTTGAAGTTCCTATTTCATAGCTGTGATTTTGCGATTCAGATGATTGGTTTTGATCAACAATCTGTTTTGAAGGTCCAAAGTTTTGTTGATTTGTACGCCCTTGTTGAGGTTTGTTCTGACGAGCTATCATAGTAGATGATTCATGATGATCAATTTCTCCATTTAATGTCGTTCTGCGGATAGCATCACGACATACATACGCATATGTTTCTTCAAAATCTAGTGCTGGATCCTTTCTGAGAATCTCTTCTCTGAGTTGTTCAAATTCTGCATCGAGTCCATTAAGAAAGATGTGCACTCTCAAGCATTCAACTGATTTTTTATATGCAATAATATCATCTGGATCTTTCATTACAACCTTATCACGATAATCTAGCTCTTGAAAAATTTCTACAAGATCACCATAATAAGTTGATAGAGGATGACGAACCTGTTTAGTGGAGAAAGCTCGTTGGTTTAATGCAAAGATTTGTGCTTCGTCTGACCTATCATAGAAAGCCTTGGCCAGGGCGTTCCAGATTTCTCGTGCGGTGCGTATCCTGAGATACCGCTTCATAATTTCAGGTGACATGGATGTCAATAACCAGCCCTTAACCTTCTGATTTTCTGCATTCCACTTTGCATAGGAAGCATCAGTCTTCGTTGGTTGAGGTGTTTTTCCCATAATATACTCAAGCTTTTCACGCCCTGCAATATGCATCTCCGTGATTTGGGACCATACATCATAGTTCATCTCATTAAGAATGATACCAGACTCGAAGCTAGCATTTTCGGATTGCACATGTATGACTGTTGTAGGTGACATGGGTGTAGGTGACATGGATGTAGGTGATTCAGGTTTGTTGTCAATCATGGTACAAGGAATAGATGAAGATTCAAGTTGTAATGATACGTATGGATGGTACGAACCTCGCTCTAATACCAAGTAAAGAATACTGGTGCAGCAGAGAGCAAGAGTTGAATAAAAGGGAATTAAAACTTATATATTATTCTCTTTCAACAATGGGATTAAATAGTTACAAGATACAGACTTGTTCCTAAAGTTAAGGAGCTAGAATGACTAATTACAGGAAGGAAAGATTATAGGAATCCTAATTTATCATGTACAACTAAGAAATATACAAAAGAGGAAATAAAATATACAAGGGGAGAAAACGTAGGAGACTGATAGCAATGATTTCGTAACAAGATTAAGGTGTCACACTCAGGGACGTAGCCACATTGTAATGTATGATTTCAATTGAATCCACTCAAACTTTGAAAAAAAAATGTTTTATATTATATAATATTTTCAATTTTGACCTCACTTAAATTCATATTAAACTCACAAAATTTTTTATAAATTTATCAACTTAAATGTTTTAAACCCATTTATCAAAAATCCTGGTCACATCCTTGATTACACTAACATTCTTTTCTTCTAGGAAATAAATGAAGATAGATCCTGCAGTTTAAATTAGGGATTCAACAGATAAAATCTTATATGATTTTGAAGACAAAATGATACGGTAATCATCGTAGAAGAGATTAAAAAATGGGTATTTTTAAAATTATAAAGCCTAATTTTGTATTAGGGCTTAGAAAGAGATTTGGTGGCACTTTTTATTATTATTTGAAGAATATGAGCATTTTACAGGCCTGCCGTTTGGCCCAGTCTTTACAAAAGAATCTTAAGATAAACTTGGTCCAGGTTGCACAGACGTGGAGCCCGTCTAGTCTTTTTTGGGCACAAACTGACATGAACATGTTTGTTTTTGTTTATGTTTGATTGATTTGGCAGGGCATTACTTGTTGACAGAATTGCTGATAGAGAAAATGATAGAAACAGCTGACAAAACAGGTGTCCAGGGAAGAATTATTAATCTCTCTTCAGTAATTCATAGTTGGGTGAAGAGAGATGATTTTTGCTTCGCTCGAATGCTCAATCCGAAGAAGTAAATTTACCCTTTCTTTCCCCATTTAATTTTTCAGCATATGGTATGTTCAGATTGGCTAACAAAGAGCATAATTGTTTACAGTTATAATGGCACACGCGCATATGCACAGTCCAAATTGGCTAATATATTGCATGTCAAGGAATTAAGCAGGCAGCTCCAGGTAAAAAAGGCTACCTTTAAACCAAAAAAGGTTTTCACTAATGTTGGTTAAAATTATAGACAATGATTTGGCTGTCTGCAGTCGAGGAACGCAAGAGTGTCCATCAATGCAGTACATCCAGGCATTGTAAAGACTGGAATAATTAGAGCTCATAAGGGCTTCATTACAGGCAAGAATTAGCTTACAATCCAGTCCCATTCACATTTAAATTGGTGTACTGTTTTCGTTTTGTACAAATCTAAAAGCATGCAAACAAACTGTCTGTGCAGATTCTCTGTTTTTCATTGCTTCCAAGTTACTAAAATCTACAAGTCAGGTAGGGTTTGTCAAGACATGAGTGTCTTGCCCAAAAGATTCATTTGATAGAGTTGATGTAATATTTTTGTGCAGGGTGCTTCAACCACATGCTATGTCGCTTTGAGCCCACAAACAGAAGGTGTCAGTGGGAAATACTTTGCAGACTGTAATGAAACCAACACCTCACCCTTGGCAAATGATGAATCTGAGGGGCAAAGGCTGTGGAAGCAGACCCGTGCGCTCATCCAAAGACGATTGCGTTAATTACCACCAGGGACCACGGTGTCTCACTCTCATCTCATAATGTAAAACCTTTAAAATTAGGAGACGTGACGTGCTGTACATATGGTCATAAAGCATTATGTATATGAAGTAAAAAAGTTAAAGTCTATCAAAGGTAATATGTCAATAAAGGATCATTTTTAAGTTTTAACCTAGACTGTATCTGTATGGTGTTATACGACTTAGACACTAGTATTATAAAATACTTCTTTTATTTACATTATTTTGTTGTATCACTTCTTACTCATGCATCCTCTACTAACTGGTTAAGCAAGATTAGTAAAGAATACTGGTACAATAAAGAGCAAGAGTTGAATGAAAGGGAATTAAAACTTATGTATTATTCTCTTTCAACAATGGGATTAAATAGTTACAAGATACAGACTTGTTCCTAAAGTTTAGGAACTAGAATGACTAATTACAGGAAGGAAAGATTATAGGAATCCTAATTTATCATGTACAACTAAGAAATATACAAAAGAGGAAATAAAATATACAAGGGGAGAAAACGTAGGAGACTGATAGCAATGATTTCGTAACAAGATTAAGGTGTCACACTCAGGGACGTAGCCACATTGTAATGTATGATTTCAATTGAATCCACTCAAACTTTGAAAAAAAAATGTTTTATATTATATAATATTTTCAATTTTGACCTCACTTAAATTCATATTAAACTCACAAAATTTTTTATAAATTTATCAACTTAAATGTTTTAAACCCATTTATCAAAAATCCTGGTCACATCCTTGATTACACTAACATTCTTTTCTTCTAGGAAATAAATATGATCAAAATCAAAATGTCATGGTTATTAGTATTCCACGATACGTGAAACGTATCCTATGATACGATTCGATAACGGTCACCAACAATACATATCAGAGAATGTATTATAAATCTTTTGATACGTTGATATGTATCCTACGATACGATATGTATCCATTCGTATTCTTAAAAATACTGATACAAATCTATACGGTTTTACTAATTTGGGTCAAAGGCCCAAACAAAATTCGAGTCAGATTCGGGTCACCCAACCCGGTTCACTAAAACCTGTCCAAATTTACCCATTTTGTATAGAGAAAGTGAAGAAGAACATATGTTACCCATTTTGCATGATAATAATAATACAAGTGAAGATATTGACATTGATCTTGAAAATGATATAAATGATTGAGAGGAAATGATATAAATTCTTAATTTTGTAATTAATTTTGATTACGTAATACCATAATTTAAAACCAATAATACTACAAAATTCTTTAATTAATTTTTGGAATGATATTAATTTTTTTGAATAAGGCGTATCCTAAAATACAATACACGATTCGAAAAATTAAGTTTTTGATACACGATACGATATATGATCTGACAATCATGCTCATTACGTAAAAAAATTATTTTCGAAAACGTGTTATACTCATAAATAAATAATTTCAAATTTGTTCATTAGGATTTATTTAATTGCCCCCTTGTAAGATCGCTGAGTATTTATACTTACCCACTTTTTTTATAAGTATTAAAAACACTTTTGTAATTATCAACACCCTTTCTAAAGAATATCCAAAAACGTAAAAACAAATCTTTGTATAAATTGATGTAATAGAAAATAAATAAAAGAATGAATACAAAAAATAAAATTCATCATATTCACTCTTCTATTCATTTTTTGTCACATCGTACACAAATTTTTATAAAATTTGTTTATAAATCTAATATTACTCATTAACAAAGTATATAAATTTAGAGTAATGTTACATGTACAAAGAAATCTTACAAAGATTTATATACAAAATAATGTGACAAGAAATGAATAGAAAAGTGAACACAAAAAATCAAATTCATCAAATTTATTATTCTATTCATTTCTTACCACATTACTTTGTACAGAAATCTTTGTAAAATTTCTTACTACATCTAGTATTATTGATAAATTTAATACTATGCGTTCAAGGGGGAAAAATGAAATAACCTTTGTAAACTAACTTTGTATTTATCCTTCGTCTAGAGAAGTAACATTTAGCACCCTACAGCATTATTTTAAAACCCGGACCGGAGGGCAAACCATTTTGCTGTTCGGGTCACGGTTCAACCAGTTGGACCGGTGACGTCAGCAATATTTTATTTTTAAAAAATTACATATTAACCCCTTAAATCTTAATATATTACAAAAATTCCCCTAAAAAAATTCAAATTGGTCCCTAAAATTTTTATTTATTCCAAAAATACCCTAATAAAATTACCAATTAATCCCTAAACTTTTGATATATCTTCAAAATACCCCTATAAAATTACAAAGTAACCTTCATAATTTTAAAATATTTCAAAAACCCCCTTGAGACCTAAACCGGACCGGAGAAGCTACCGGTTCATGGTCCAACCGGTCCGACCGGCCCGTCCAGTCCGGTTTTTAAAACAGAGCCCTACAGAGAATGAAGTTTAGATCATGAATCACACAGTAAACTGAAATCAACAAATCAGATTGGTTTATTCGAAATAGTAGCACTCAATAATTAAAAAAAAAAAAATTGCAATTATCACATTTACATTTCAGCCGTTCTCCAATTGGTTAATGAAATACAATAGATTAACCATACAAATCTAACCAGGCTGTCTCGTCTGCTGAGTGGCATATACTTGAGACCGCCACGTTAGATTTTCGGAAGTACAAGAATATCAAGTTTCAAACGGTAGAAGTTAACGGCTCAACCACCAGCTCACGAATTATGACAACCAGAGCAAGTTAAAGCATCTGATCGCATGATAACAAAATAGAGATGAGAAAGCAGCATCTATTTCATCTTCATTTCTTAACCTGCCAAATGATGTAATCTCTTCCATTAGAATTTTGTTGCCATCAGTTATTGTTATATATAGTGCACAATCAACAGTCAATAGGCCTTCTTGTCAGCATAATCAGTATGGACAAAGAATAATTACAGACACAAATTGCCCTTTTACTAGCGTAACCTATAGGCTTCTAAGCTAAATGTCCCAAGCAGATAAGAAAGTTGAAAATGTTATAAAACCTTAAATCGCTATGTCTAGTCCTGCCAAATATCTGGTGACACAACTTCCAGAATGATTGAAAGTGTTGAGTCTTAGATGTATGAGCAAAACATTTCCTAAAAAATAAAATATTAAAGTACTACCATAACTGCCAAGCACAAGGAAACTTGTAGGTAAAGCAAGCGAAATTTAGCTAAGGCCACCCTCCATCTGAACACTATACCTCTACATACTACTATCCCGCATCCATCATGCAATAATGTAAATTTATATTTTCTTGATCTTAAATATCATACACCATCTCTAGAATATTGAAACAAAATAGAACAAACTGACAGCTTGAGAAAATTTGAAACCAGCACAGTATCAAAAAAACAAAGCCAAACCAATTTTCAATTAGAAAATATGATATGGGTGGATGTTTTTTTCAAGAAAAACAATAGAAAGGTTCTTATGCAATTTGACAGGGAGGAAATTACAATCTAAAACCTAACTTGATCCATATGAGAAAAAAAAAAATGCTTCTTCACTAATTTTTGCATATATAAACCAACTGCAGCGATACAGGAAGCAATTTATGCTAGGATCACCTTAAAACGAGGAGACCGGCGAAAATATGTTGCTGATCCCGGAGATAGAAGTGCTGGTGTGGCCCCTCTTCCGTGGTTAACTTTCTTGGATTGTCGGTTGGCTTCTTCATGTTCAATTTGATACTCATTTTTCTTGGCTGGAGACCCACTTCTGTTAGTTGAAACTGAAAACAAGGGAGCAGACCCAGAGATCATGGAAGAATCTTGATGAAGAGTTGTTGATTGCGGTCGTAATCCTAGGAGTCATCATGAACAATAAAAAGGTTTATCTCAAAAAAATAGTAGCATGAACCCCAAAAATATAAATAAATAAATAAATAAAAGATAAGAGTTTAATCTTTTATTATGGTTTTGCAACAGCAAGTTTGTGTGGAAGTATCATAAGCAAATCACATCAGGAACCACAAATACAAAATTACTAGATTAAGACCTCCTTATTTAGAGAGTGTCACTTTTGAACATGCAAGAAACAGGGTAAAGGAAGAAGAAGAAGCAAGATGAGGTCATACCAAGTGCTGCAGCTTCTTGAAACCTCTCTCTCATAATTCGGACAAATCTGAACAAGCCATTGGTTCTGTTCAATTCTTGGATTAACTCCTTGATATTGTTCAATGGTGGGTCACAATCCAACACTAAAGATTACGAGAAAAATTCATATGCAGACACATCGAATACACCCAATATTAAAATAGAAAACTTTAAAAAAAAAATAAGTTGTACTTACAGGTATAGGTATCATTTGTGTGGCAAACGGTGAAAGAGTACTCCTCATTTTGATTTTTAATATCTATATTGCTGAATGTAAATTTTACCCCTAAAAGCAAAGGAATTTGTAAGTGTGTAGATCAATCTTGAAAGACAAGGAAAATAAACTTTGCACAATAACTTTGATTACCATGTCCACCTTCAATATGAAAACCAAGAACCCTATTGTACCACGAAATGGCCTCTTGAATTTCTCCATTCCGTTTAGTGTCTTGGTTGGTCTTTTCTTCAGAGATAGCCAAACCTATGGTGGGTACCAACAAAGAAAAAATGTAAATAATGACCACAAGAATCAGAAAACTAAATATTCTTTCCTTTATGATAAAGAGTGGCAGATACAGAAATAAACTTTACCCTCTACCAAGATACTAACAAGAAAATATAGCTCTGGAAAACTGACATGAAGGTAGAACACATGCACAAACAAAAGATGATCAATATAATTAAGCACACGTATCAATTTACATCACTACTTCAAGCATACTCGACAGAAGGATACTAGGTTTAACCAAAATCTATAAACAATAGAAGCTCAATATAGCAGTTGCCAACCCAATCAATTTCTGATACCTTTCAAACAAGATTGAATAAATGATTCATGGATTACTAATAACAAGTTCCCACCAACAATTTGATAGACCAACGCACCTTAGGTAACAAAAACACATAGGTGTGAGCTTCCACTTTTGGAAACTAAAAAATCTGGAATTCTGCAGTAACACGACCATGTTGCATGTCATGAACGCATTCAATACTCTTCTCATGTAAGAAGAATAAAAATAAACAACAGACAAAGATTTTAATCTAGCCCCAACATCGTTTTGTATCCAACCCAACTAAGAATTGAGGAAACCCTAACATAGTATTGTCATAAATTCTCACAGATTCACAGTCCAGCACCACTAACTTAACTAATTCTTATAGGTATGACCGATGCATCAATCATTTCTAACATAAGTTGTTTCCTAAAAGACATTTGAGGGGAAAGATGCAAATTATGATGTACATAAAAACAAGATGCGAATAGAATTTGAAAGCTGGGAACATCATCCATTTCTAAAAAGCTTACATAAAATTTAGATGTTAAGATTATGAGAATGATGCAAGAACCCGAAAAAATCAACCAATATACAAAGAAAATTACCTCGAGAGTGTTGAAATATAATTGCTGCATACTCATCCCTCCTAGCCCTCTGAACTTCAACAGCTTTTTTAAGTTCTTCTAGTCTTACTTTTGTTGCAGATATTGAATCCCTGGTTGTCATTTGTTTGGCCTCTTTACGAGTCTTCACTATACAGCAAAAGAAAAAGAAAAAGACAAAATATTTTTAGAAGCATCATTATTCCACTTTCAGAGTAAACCAAAAAAAAAAAAAAAAAAAATAGTTAAAACCACTTAACTCATCATAACTCTTTAAAGGCCTACTAATGACTAATAAATATAAATTACAAACTTAATGGACGGCTTTATGCTGCAAAATATATATTCAAACTAGTTCATATCAATTTCCTAAGAATATGAACACTTCCCCAATTTTACAAATAGCGTATCCTTGCATCTTCTAATCATGTCAATATTTCATCCTTCTCCAGCTACACAACCACAGGAATAAAATCCACCAAAAAAGGGAAAAAGGTAAAAAAATAAAGTTAGATTCAAAACTTTGCACCTTCAAAGTTTATTAGATTTGAAATTACACTTTCACTGATTCAGAATTTGTTACTTATTTACTTTAGTTTAATTGCTATTATAAGTACAACTACAAATTCTTGAAATTGAAAAAAAAAATGATAAACTTTAGAGAGTAGAAAAAATCTTTTTGAACCATGATGACATGCTTTAAATTAATTGCTAAAGCTCAACATCAAGGTTCATTCTTGCTAATTTAACATCAATGAATTCTGAAACTTGCAATAGCTATGCACATCTTATTTAAACAAATGTACATAAACTCTTCTGTGCCACATCAGCAATGGCTTCTCTGTTCTAGGAATTATGGCTTCCATTAATACAAGTGAAAATGACACCTTTTAATATATTCCAGAGAATCGGATCAACATGCGTTACATGCAGAAAAAACAAGCATTTAGAAATTTAGCGAATTTATAATCCCATAAACCGGAATCATAATTCATACATTAAGAAAATCATCATACAACTTATCTTCAATTAGACACAAAAGACAATGGCAAAAGGTAAGGACCTAATAACAACATGACAGTAATATCAGTGCCACTTCAAGTCACATAAACGCATCTAAATAATTTCAACTTAAATCACCATTATCAAAGCCATACCTGCTAGTACTTTCACGTATTCATCTTCAGCGTCTCTCAGTTCAGCTTTCGCTTTCGCCAGTTTCGCTGTAAGATTAACAATAATAACAAAACCTGAACTCATTATTCTCAACATAAAATTACCAAACAATTAAAACAACAAAGCACCAGTTAAAATTCTTCGAGATAAAACCCTAATTCTAGTTCCATTTTTATAAAAAGTTAAAAACAACTACAAGAGCCCTGATTTCATACAAACAGTGAAAATCGCTACCAAAACCCTAAATTATAGTTTTTAGTGAAAGTGAAGCTCAGAATATCACCTTGATTTTGGACGGTTTCTAGAGCTTTGGCCTTGACCGATTCCAGAGAATGTCGAAACGACGTCGTGAAAGAGTCCATTTTCTGCTGATTGAGGGGAATCTCTTTGTCGCAGATCAACCGAAGCGACTCCATTTTCGTATATACAGAGTCCTCAACTTTGATCTGCATTTGTTGTTTTGTTCAGCGTGTGAAGGAGAGAGCGTCTTTGATTTGAATGACAAGTAGATTTAGCCCGCCTTTTTTTGCTTTCAAGTTTTTTTCACTTTCTTTTTTGGCAGTTGAAGCTAAGACGCGTGGTGAGAGTGAGACTAACACAGTGACACAGGTGGCATACATAGATAATAGATTTCCATATGCTATTCTTAAATTAGTGAACACGTGGCATCATATAGAGTTTGTACCCCCACTATCCGTTGGCAAAATCTGAGGCCGGCCGAAGAGCTTAATCTTCGGCCCGGCCCATTGAGTGAATTTTTTTTTTTTTTTTTTTGTAATGATAAAATTATCTAAGTTTAATTTTTTCAATAAATATAACTTATTATCTAGATTTTGCAAAGATTATGATAATAAATACATTAATAAAAGTGTCTTATACAGAAATATAAATCCTTCAGGCAAATTATTGCGGGATTTGACTAAGATATGAAGCTTAAAATTAGCAAGAAACAAGGCATGTGCTAAGACAATATTATATGACCAAAGCCCATTAGAACTGATGTGATCATTGGTACAGCAAAGAGTAATGATACATGTACTGTATTAGAGTGAAGTGGAAGCATTCAGTTGTTAATTAAAAATCATTATTAATACAACATTAAAATGTTTACACTTGCTGTTATGTAAACCCAGAATCAATTACGTATTGAATTTTGGGACAGTTTGTCTTAACCCATTTGCTGTTCACCGCGTTTATTAGCACATGCCTAATCTTAAAGTTTGACTTTGACCTCTTTGCAACGCCGAGGTATATGAGGTCAACCCAATCTTCCTCAGATTCTTTTACTCATAAGTCAACTGTTATTGTTTCTAATTTTCCTTTTTTATTTCTGAATTAATGTTCTCCTGATCCGTTTACTATATTTAATATGGAAGACAGACATATTTTTCAAAATAATACATAATTATAAAATATTTTTGTCACAAATCTTGTTAATATGAGAGACTTTTGTTTAGACAAATCTTGTTTTATTGATCGAAAGGACATTATATACCCTTCAAAATCTATTTTTTTACATCAAAATAGAAATTTTAATAATACGATATGATAATGAAGTAAAGGAAAATACAATGCAAATGAAATAATTAAATGGAAAAGAAAGTATAAATAAATATTAATGTAAATATAAATATACAAAATTTTCAAAACAAAAAAAAAAATAATAATAATAGTTTAGACTATAATTAGTTTATCACTTTATCTTATATTTGACATAGAATGACAAAACAAGAAACTTTTTTGTATAAGTACTAATGTAAATGTATATAAAATAAAATGATTTTATCTTACTATATCTATTTGGGAGCATTAATATTAATGAATTTTGAATTTTGTGAAAGATTATCCTATTTAGTTATAATCCGTCCATAAAAATAGGAATCTTAATTTGTAAAATCCAGTTTTATTCTTAATTTATTATTTGAATTTAACATATTTTTTCAAAATTTTTGGTTAAAGCTCAACCTAGTATAAACTTTTTTTATTTAAAAAAAAAAAAAGGCTTGGTCAGTCTACATGTGGTTCCGCCTAGTAATTATCAAAAAAATTGTCTACAATTATGAGAGCCTAATAGGAAAGTTGCAATGGGATCTAAACAATTCTTTTAATATATTGTAATTTCTGTAACTTGAATTTAGAAAGAAGATAGTACCACTATAAAAAGTTTGCTACATTCCAACACAAAAAATTGTGTTAGAAAATCATCAAATCGCATAATGCTACTTGTACAACGACGCAAAATATTGTGTCAATAAATTGTAACATAAAGTTTGTTGTAGAAATCTCCCAACACAAAAAATGAGTGTCAGATTGAAAAACGTAACACAATGTAAAGAACATACAATACAAGTGCCCTATATCTGTTTGTCCTACTAATGTCATGGCACGAACGATAAAAGGTGTTATCTTATTATTATTTATTCCTATTGCATGGCACTGTAGCGTCCTTCTAAGGCTTTAAGCAGTCACATCTGGGAAGCCCCTGATGCAACACAATGGTTGCGTTGTACCTGTAGGGAGCCATTGATTAATGTAATGGGTCCAAATGGTATGAGTTCTGAATCGGCCAGCAAGATGGAGTCAGCACTCAGCGGCATAGAAAGGTTACTGGCTTCAGCAAAGGTTTAGTCTCTTAAAAATAGAGAGCACTAACTGGGCATAAATAATACTATAAATTAGTTTCTTTTCTAACGTAACATTAATTAATGACTTCTTTGGAGCCGAAAGAAGAAAAGCCATAAAACCATTAACCTTGAAAGACGGGAAGAACATTCAAATAAACAAGAGAGTGCCGCTGGATGTTGAAAGCAAAAGGATGAAACGAAACCCACAAAGCCAAAAGTAAACACAAAAAACCAAAAAAAACAAAAGAAAAGAGAAATTAAACCAGGAAGGAAAGAATTAGCTTTCAAAAAGTCTGTTAATATGAAATTATTGTACAAACAAGTGGGTATAGTTTGATTAAATTATTTGGGACGTTGTATTACCGTCCAATTGTCGGGCCATTATATGATGTTGGACCAAGATGCTATATGAATCTTCTTTGTCCAAATGAAATGATCAAATAGTTGACTAACAATTTAATGAGATTATTTAATGTTTGTATTACTCGATAATTGCTCAAAAGCAAGCATGAATGAACCTTAATTTGCTTTTGCCGTTTAATAAAAATCTCAATTAAAACGTGTTATAGAGACTAAAATTTGGAATCCCATTTCAAGTCATAGGCCCCAAGAGATTCATTCGACGATTATAAAGGTTTGTTTTTTTCTTTGAATTTTTAAGTTCAAATTTTAAAACCACTTATAATAATAATATTGTAACTTATATGATCATTTAGGTTTATAGGGTGTTCAATAGATTTCGAAAATTAACTGAAATATATGTAAATTAACCCGGATACTTTGGTCATCAAAAAAATAAAAATAAAAAGATGTGGGACTATTATTAAAGAGTTGAATCATATTTAAGTCACAAGTCCTTACATGCTATTTAGGATGAATCTAAAAGATTTAAAGACCACTATATCATCTATAACATAATTATAATATTTTTCGATAGTCAAAAATCTTATCCTCGACATGTGTATATAGAAATTTGTCATCGAGTAGAAAAGAAAAAAGGAATAGGGTTTTTTTTGGGTTCCACCTTTTAAGGCTTAATACATACAAAGATGAAGTCACTATACCAATAAGGCAATACGTATGGTATCTTTTTAATTATCGTTTCCTATTGGACTTGTCCCCATCAGGCCATCACCATTGGAGCAAGATAATGTTTATTATTATTAATAATAATAATTAATTAGTAGAGGTAGCTTAATCCATCCATAACAAGCAACTAAGCAATTAAATTTGTAATTAATAAAAGCAGGAAGCAATCATCTGAACATGAACGTCACATAAAAAAAACAAAAAAAGCCATGTGCTATAGGCTGCTTCCTCATTTATGTTATAATTAATGGTGGAGATTGCTTAACTAAATCATGTTATATCATGCCATTTATTAAAAAATTCAACATTGTTTTATTTATAACCAAGGTGTTCGGACCAATTTATGCGTATTTCAATTAATCCTCAAGGCCCGTTAAATATTCTACAAACTTAATATTCCAGGTAAACCACATATGTAATACGTGGTCTCAGAGTAGTTTAAACTCAGCAAATCAATGAAGAGAGTAAACCTTCTTGACCAACAAACCAAAAATTCAACATTGTTCTATCCTCGTTGAATTATCACCCTAAACAAATTAATGTATATATCAATTTCAAGAACATAGTCATAGATTTGAATACCCTTTTTGATTGATTTTACATGCTTATAATTGAGATATATATATATCTATATTGTTTGCCTATCTCTGTAATACCATGTGATCAACTTTAAGTGAAAAATTAAACTTTTTTAACGAATTGATAAAAAGTATATCAACATTTCACTACTGTGCTTCAGATTCATGTTATCTCAGCCTCAATTCATTAATCAGACAAAGAAAGTGACCCATCACTTGCTTATGTTACAAGAAAGAACCATGGAAAATGAAATAAATAGGATGAAAAAGAAATAAATTAATCCCCTAAAATATGATAAATTAATACAAATTATTTTGACGTTAACTTTTAGGTATCAAAACAAACAGTAAAAAGACAATTTAGTAATATTTACGAACTTTAATTGTGTAAATTTTAATAACTTATTAATAATTCATTAACAAAAAATAAAATTATGTTATTTCTAAAACTTGAAGAGAATTTATTTTCATTTTATTATATATTAGGGGGTCTTAGTTTTTAACCCAAATAGGGATCGAAGATCTTTTGTATTTTGGTTGTTTTGATTTGATGTGGCATATATGATTTAAAGAAAGAAGATCCCCAAGTGGCCATATTACACATGATGTGCCAGTGAATATACATAGCAAAAACGACCATTCATTTACAATACACATATTGGATTCCTATACAAATAATAATAAACACTTGTGCCAATCTCCTTCATTGTTTCTCTCACTTTTATTGCCGACAATTTGGTTTCCAATCATCTCCAAAGCCTAACACTACTAACTTGTTGAAGGTTTCAGATATGAAGATTTCAGTGCATTCTAAGTACAACAACTTAAATATGCATTAATTTCATTTTAAGATAGAAATTAAAGTGAAAATAATAGTATTTTTGTTACAAACCTTGTTAATAACACTTTAATAAACCCTCCTGATGGGTTGACTTGGGTTGACTTGATGGTTAAGAATGTTTGTTCTTTTTATTGATTTTTTGGATTCAAATCATTTTAAGACTATCTATCATATTTGTGATTTATCTAGAATATTGAGCTTGTAAAATATTTAATAGATCTCAAAAATTAATTAAGATGTATACAAACTGACTCAAACATCTTGACCATTAATTTTGATTTGGGTAAATATTTTATGAATTGGTTATGTGGCTATAGAAGTAGAAGAGGAGAAATAATTGAGTTATAGTGATATACAGAAAGGTGATACGTGGAGGGAATTTATAGGGAACCCCTCTACCTCTAGGCTCTAACTCTAATTTTGATGGGTTATGTTATGTGTCTTCTTCTCGGCTTCCTCTTCTGCCATTGCTTTAAAAGCTGTCCTACACCATGGCTGGATTGGCATTGGTCCCTTTTCATCAATTCAATTAAAAGCAAATTTAACCTCTCTGTCATGTGCAAATCCCTTACCATCTCGTGCTTAGATTCCTCCCCCCACAGAAATTAATTCAATTACACAACACCAGTGTCACGTCACGAGGCAGGCAATACGTTTACCCTCCTTAATTATTTATAATATCATCATCATCAACCAACCAATCATATTGTTTAGCAGGACATCACGTGATGCCCTTTTATTTAATGGGATTTTGCCATGGTGCTATTAATATTTGATTTTTCATTTCAAATGTCTATGTCTATGTACAGAATTTGATTGGTGGTGTTTAAGATTCAAATAAATAAACTATGAAACGAATTCATGTACATGTACAAAGGACTTTGTCATAGATCAATCTAACAATCAAACAAATGGGATTCATTCATATACATATGGGTCCATTTCATTAATAATAAGAAAATTTGATTTAGATCTGAATCTGAATAAGGACTAGGTCTGGTTTGTTTTGGATATGAATATGTACTTAAGAATTTGGATCCAAATACCTCCCCAATCAATACGTGACAGAGCTACTACCCTGCCTCTGCCTCCTACTGCAGCTTTATTCTTTTGCTTGCAATCTATTTGTGTGTAAAAATGTCTTTAAAAGGGAGTTTTGGACTTTTTTAAATTCAATTTGTCAAATGCAGCTTTACGATGAATAATTCCTCAAAACTTATTATAAATAATCTTATGATATATAACTGAAAACTAATCAAATTTCATAGCCCAGTTAGCAAATCCACCATTTGAAATATTAATAATATAAACACAGATTCCTTGATAGTAATTGGGATTTGGGCAAACAAGGACAAGGAGCAACTAGTAATATCAGCAAATGAGTAGTGGCAAACTAGTAAATTTATATATTTAGTGTGTTTGTTGTGTTTGTTTCTAAGAAAAATCCAAAAGAAAATCCAGGGCGAAACACATGGCCAGATAAAGAGACTGAAAAAAAAAAAAAAGAAAAAAAAAAAAAGAAATTGCAGACAAAAGTCACTTACCCACCAGGCCACCACCCATCCTTCTCTCTTTTCTACACATTCAAATTAAAAAAACAGTTAAATCTGCTCCTTTCCCACCATCCCTTCTTCTTCACCATAAACAAATGTTTAAAACACCCCATCTAAAGTTCCATTTCTCTCTGCACAAACACCATGGCCTAGCTGTTTCTTGGATCCGGAGATTCTGGGTTTCTTTCACATTAGTTTATACGTTTTACATTTTTATTTTTATTTTTAAATATAATACTCATAGCCCACCAGACATGATTTGCTTTCTCTTATTGTTATTGTATTTGTCCTTCCCTAGGCTCCCTCAATTCCTCCCTCCCTCCCTCCCTCCGTCTCGTTTTGTGTTGTTCTTCTCATTGGAGTTTGTAGCTTAGGATGGCTGTAATGCCTGTATATCCATGGACCCTTTTCTCTTCTCTAATCCTTTGTTTTTCCATTTTATTTCACTTCCCTTTCACACCTCTCGCCGTTAATCAACAAGGTGAAGCTCTTCTTTCATGGAAGGGAACCTGGAAGGGAGCCCTCCATGAGTTAAGTAATTGGAATTCCCATGATGAAACTCCATGTGGGTGGTTTGGAGTTCTTTGCAACTTCAACAATGATGTTGTGGAATTGAATTTGCGGTACGTTGACTTGTTCGGAAACGTTCCCTCTAATTTCACCTCGTTATTGACCTTGAATAAGTTCGTTCTATCCGGAGCGAATCTCACTGGTTCCATCCCAAAACAGATTGCTTCTCTTACACAATTGAATTACCTAGACTTGAGTGAAAATGCCTTAACCGGCGAAATCCCAAGTGAGATTTGCAGCTTGATGAACATTGAAGAACTCCATCTCAACTCCAATCAACTCAAGGGTGCCATCCCAGTTCAAATTGGGAACCTCACGAGCTTAAAGCAGCTAATATTGTATGACAATCAACTCAGCGATGGAATTCCAAGTTCAATCGGGAAATTGAAGAATCTTGAAGCGATTAGAGCCGGTGGAAACAAGAACCTTGGAGGCTCATTGCCAGAAGAAATTGGTAACTGCACCAATTTGGTAATGATAGGCCTTGCAGAAACGAGCATTTCAGGCTTCCTTCCACCGAGCCTTGGCCTTCTGAAAAAACTCCAAACAATTGCCATCTACACAGCTCTTCTTTCAGGCCAAATCCCACCAGAAATAGGTGATTGCACTGAGCTTCAATACCTTTACTTATACGAAAACTCCCTTACTGGATCAATACCCAGCAAACTCGGCAAACTTAAAAATCTTGTCAGCTTGTTTCTCTGGCAAAACAACCTCGTTGGAGTCATTCCTCCAGAGCTTGGCAACTGCAATCAATTAGTTATAATCGACGTGTCGATGAATTCATTAACCGGAAGCATGCCCCAATCATTTGGCAATCTCACCGAATTGCAGGAACTCCAACTCAGTGTCAATCAACTCTCGGGCGAAATTCCGGCTCAAATTGGAAACTGTCGGAAGCTCACTCACATCGAGCTGGACAACAATCAGATAACAGGTGCTATTCCTTCTGAGTTGGGCAATTTATCAAATTTAACTCTTCTATTTCTCTGGCGCAACAAGCTTGAAGGTGAGATACCTCCCTCCATTTCCAACTGCCAAAACCTGGAAGCCATTGATTTTTCTCAAAACGGATTAACGGGTCCCATTCCCGGAGGAATCTTCCAGCTTAAGAAACTCAACAAACTCTTACTTCTCTCCAACAATCTCTCTGGTGTTATCCCGTCAGAGATTGGAAACTGCTCGTCTTTGATTCGTTTCCGTGCCAGTAATAATAAGTTGACAGGATTCATTCCTCCGGAGACGGGGAATTTGAAGAATTTGAACTTCTTAGATATCGGCTGGAACCGGTTGACCGGAATAATACCGGGAGAACTATCTGGGTGCGGGAATTTGACTTTTCTTGACTTGCATTCAAATTCGATTGCTGGAAACTTGCCGACAAGTTTAAGTCAGCTTGTTTCATTGCAATTTGTTGATTTTTCGGATAACTTGATTGAAGGGACATTGAGTCCGAATCTCGGATCGCTGAGTTCACTCACCAAACTCGTTTTGAGTAAGAACAGGTTATCAGGTTCCATCCCGAGTCAACTCGGTTCGTGTGTAAAGCTACAGTTACTAGACCTTGGTAGTAACCAGCTTTCAGGGAGCATCCCGGCGAGTCTGGGGAAGATTCCGGCCCTTGAAATTGCTCTCAATCTGAGCTGCAACCAGCTTTCCGGCGAGATTCCTTCAGAACTTGCGGGGTTGGACAAGCTCGGGGTTCTCGACATATCGCACAATCAGCTGACTGGTGACCTTCATTTTCTGGCGGAGTTGGAAAATCTCGTAGTGCTTAATGTCTCGCACAACACCCTTTCGGGGCGCGTGCCGGACACGCCATTCTTCGCAAAGCTGCCGCTCAGCGTCCTCGAAGGAAACCCTGCACTCTGCTTCTCAGGCAACCAGTGCGCCGATTCCTCTTCAGACAGAAATGGTAGCGCGTCCAAACACGCGACGGCAGCGAGTGTCGCCATGGTGGTACTTCTTTGCGCCGCGTGTGCGCTGCTTCTGGCGGCGCTTTACATCATCATGGGACCGACATTGCGGGGCTTTGTTGGGTCCCGCGACAACGATGGTGATGAGGACGTGGAATTGGGCCCACCTTGGGAGCTGACACTGTACAACAAACTCGACTTGTCAATTACTGACGTAGTAAAAAGCCTTACAGCTGGAAACATCGTTGGCCGCGGCCGAACCGGTGTCGTTTACAAAGTGACTCTTCCTTCAGGATTAACGGTTGCAGTCAAAAGGTTTCGGGCATCGGATAAAATATCCACAGGGGCATTTTCGTCCGAGATTGCCACATTGGCAAGAATCCGACACCGAAATATCGTTAGACTATTGGGGTGGGGAGCCAACAGAAAAACAAAACTGTTATTCTACGACTACATGACAAACGGGACATTAGGCGCGCTGTTACACGACGGGGAGTGCGGTGGACCATTGGAGTGGGACACACGGTTCAAGATAGCATTGGGTGTGGCCGAGGGGCTAAGTTACTTACATCACGACTGCGTACCGGCAATCTTGCACCGAGACGTGAAAGTGCACAATATTTTGTTAGGGGAGCGATACGAGTCGTGTTTGGCGGATTTTGGGTTAGCGAGATTGGTTGAGGATGATAACGGAGGTTCATTTTCGGCGAACCCACAATTCGCTGGGTCCTACGGCTACATTGCCCCGGGTGAGTTTTCATTTTCACTTTTCAGCCATCGTTTTCATAGTGATTTATTATCATTACGGTTCTTTTTTAATAACAGTAATGGTAGTGACAGTTAAACCAGTTGGTTATATGATTTTCATTTTGGTGTATGAACTAATTTACTTGGTTCAGCTAACACGTTTTTTATTTGACATGAAGCTAAGCTTTCCAATTTGGTATCATTACGTGGCATTAGATCTCTAATCTCGGGGATAAGACAAATGCGTAATTATATTATAACTATTTCTTAGGTTTGTTTGATTGTTGCTCAATGATTCTTGCAGAATATGCCAACATGATGAAAATCAGTGAAAAAAGCGATGTGTATAGCTATGGAGTAGTGCTTTTAGAGATCATAACTGGGAAAAAACCGGTGGATCCATCATTCCCTGATGGGCAACACGTAATACAATGGGTTCGAGACCATCTAAAGAGCAAAAAAGACCCAGTTGAAATTCTTGATCCTAAACTACAAGGCTATCCAGACACTCAGGTACAAGAAATGCTGCAAGCATTAGGAATCGCCTTGCTCTGTACTAGCAATCGTGGAGAAGATCGTCCGACGATGAAAGATGTGGCGGCATTATTAAGGGAAATTCGACAAGAACCTCCCACAGGAAGCGAGGCCCACAAGCCCACCAGCAATGTTTCAAAAAAGATGGATCAAGCTCCAACATCTTCAGTTACCCCGGCGCAATTGTTGCTGGTTCAAGGATCTTCTCATTGCTCTCTTGCTTAGTCATCTTCTTCATCAGCTAGTTATATCTCAGGANCAAGCATTAGGAATCGCCTTGCTCTGTACTAGCAATCGTGGAGAAGATCGTCCGACGATGAAAGATGTGGCGGCATTATTAAGGGAAATTCGACAAGAACCTGCCACAGGAAGCGAGGCCCACAAGCACACCAGCAATGTTTCAAAAAAGATGGATCAAGCTCCAACATCTTCAGTGACCCCGGAGCAATTGTTGCTGGTTCAAGGATCTTCTCATTGCTCTCTTGCTTATTCATCTTCTTCATCAGCTAGTTATATCTCAAGAAAGCAATAACTGTGTCATTATTATGGAGTAATGATGAAAATTTAAAATTTTAATTATTCTAATATAAATTGTTTGTTAGGAATAGGAGGAGTTATAAAGGGCATGGTGATGATTAGGTATTTGTAAAAAGGTAGCAAGGATCAACCGATGACAAGATGGCAACATCAATGTATAGCAAGTTGAGTTTATTATTGGCAGTGCCTGGAGCTATTATTTCTGAAACTATAAGTTGCTTAATTTTAATGTCAAAAGCAAATGGCATTTTCAATTGAAAAAGGAGGTGAAACAGCCAACTGTTGCTTGAATGGACATGAAAGAGAAAGGGAAAGGAATGGATGTATGGCTATGGGGAAATGTGTGTAATGATTGGGTTTCCATCACCATCGTTCATTTTTAATTTAAAGGATCAGAAGAAACTTCCATGGAGCCATCAAAGGCCCCTCCCCCCACGTGAAAGATCGACATAAAACATACAGGAATCAACCCACGCAATGCCCATCCAACGCCCTAAAAACTAAACCGTCCTTATCCCTTTCAATATCAACCAATGTATCAGTACAGTTAGCACTAGAAACTGTTAAATAGGTGCAAATAATTTTACATGGAATTCTTATAATTGAACAAAGAAATTAGCATGTTATTTTCCCGGCAAGATGAAGAACACCAACGCTTAGTTTTGGTGATGACATTTAAACAACTGATGAAGAAGCATTAATGCTCATGATGACATTAGGGAATGAGCAAACATCAATGTGTTTCTTAATTAGACTATTGTTACGTCTGGCTGGACAGACCACATCTCATTATCAAACAACTAGCACCACAGCTATATATCTCATCCTTTCATTATTGGTACCCTCCATGGATTCAGTCTATATACGACACAGCCAAAGTTGCAAAAATAAGACTTAAATACTGCTTGTAAATAACCACTGCTCGTAAATAACCGGTAAAGAAACAAGAAAACTACTAATTCATCGGCTAATAAATTCCCACCAAAGTCATAAAGGTTTCTTTTACCCAACATAATGACAGAAGAAACGCCATACCAAGTCCAAAATCATATATATAAATATGTCTATATGTATAGATATTATACAACGATGTTAAAGCCTTCCTCACACATCAAAACTCGATTCCATATCTATCCACACTGGATCTTATATGAGAAACTACTTAAATGACGATAAAATGGAAAATAAAGCACCAGATCCGAAAATTACTAAGCAAAATAAACATGTGTTCTCATGGCAGTATATCTATCTTCTGCCCTACTTCTATATGCTGCAGTATCTTGATGTCACAAGGGTGTTAGTTCAGTTATAAAGATCATCATCATCTGCAGCAGCAGTAACTGTAGAGAATGTGTCTGAAGCACCTGTGGCAGCATTCGCTGTTCGATCGGGAAACCGGAACTCGGATCCAATTCCACGAGATTGCTGTAAAGTCTGTGCAAAGAGCTGATACTTCCGGATGTCTGCATCACTGACACTCCGGCGTGCATACTTCATTGACTCCTCAAAGTGTGCCGCTTTAATCTCAGGGACATCATCAATATCATCTTCTTCCATGGCCTCAGGATTCTCACTCTTCCTCCTCTCCCTCTCAATATCCTGTCATTCCCAAAGATCACAAATCAGATACGAATTGAGGAATTGAAACGAGTAAAAAGAACAGGTTCGAAATATAATTTTGGTGAACCATGAGTACATGCTTCAAAAAAAGAGAAATTCTCTTACCTTCTCAATATTTTCTCTTATAGCATATTTGCAGGCACGCTGACATATTTCAGTAATATCTGCACCACTAAAACCATGGGTATAACGTGCAAGAGCTACTAAGTCAACATCACGAGAGACAGGCGACTTTCGCAAACATGCTTTAAATATCTGAAGACGGGAAGCCTCATCTGGCAGAGGAATATAAATTAATTGGTCCAGACGTCCAGGCCTGAGCAATGCTGGGTCAATAATGTCTGGCCTGTTGGTAGCACCTATGATGAAAACTGTTTTTTTCGCTGTCATCCCATCCATTTCAGTCAGTAGTTGATTCAAGACTCTATCAGCAGCACCACCAGCATCTCCAACAGAACTTCCACGCTGAAAGTTGGACGAAAAGCCAAACATAAATGTCATTCAGAACAGTTAATAGAAGAAAAAAAGTGACTAATGAATTCTGTGTTGCTGTAAGCATTCAGAGGGAAATAGGGTGGAGAATCACAACTAGATTAGGTGCACCATTTGTCGAAGGCCAAGACAGATATGTACCTGCGTAGCAATAGAATCGAGTTCATCAAAGAATAGTACACATGGAGCTGACTGCCGCGCTTTGTCAAAAATCTCCCGTACATTTGCTTCACTTTCTCCAAACCACATTGTTAGCAACTCAGGTCCTTTGACACTTATGAAGTTAGCCTGACACTCATTGGCAATAGCTTTTGCAAGAAGGGTTTTACCACAGCCAGGAGGTCCATAGAAGAGAACACCCTTAGAAGGTGACATGCCAAATTTCTCAAATTTCTCAGGATGCTCCACTGGATATTGTACAGTCTGCCCCCAAAATATTAGTCACATGAGAGAAATATGACGAGTGGATAAAATAAAAACAAGGGGAAAACTAGTCTGCATATAAAACTTATTCATAAAGATAATATTAACTTGGGGACAAATTACAAACCTCTTGAAGCTCTCTCTTAACATTTTCCAACCCACCAATATCCTCCCATGAGACATTAGGAACCTCCACAACCTACAAATCAAGAATATGCATTTGTTATTCTCAGCAATCATTTAGTAGTTCTAAAAAATATGCCAGAAAAATCAATCAGAAAGACATGACAAAGATATTTTTAGGTAAGAATATGATAGGAACCCACCCCAACAACTCAAACAATTGGGTTGGGTCATGGGTCTTTCATGGGCTTGGGTAGAACTCTCCTTAGAAAACCAGCTTGCCAAGGGAGGGTGTCCAAGCCCTTATAACCCACATGCCACCCCTTTCCCTTCCAATGTGGGATCCTAACGTTCCACCATGTAGGCGACGTCCACGTGGGCGTAGGAACCTGGCTCTGATACCAATTAATAGGAACCCACCCCAACAACTCAAACAATTGGGTTGAGCCATGAGTCTTTCATGAGCTTGGGTAGAACTCTCCTTGGAAAACCAATTTGCCAAGGGAGGGTGCCCAAGCTCTTATAACCCACATGCCCACCCCTTTTCCTTCCAATGTGGGATCCTAACATTAATATAATGACTTGACAGATAAATGCATAAAACCATGCACTGCAAGCAGATTATAAAAGCGCTAACAACTTCCATTAAAAACTAGTATTTTGTAAATGTGATTGCACATATTTTTCCACAAGTTAAAAACTTTCTCAAAAAGATTATTCAACCAGAGTATTTTCTCTTCTGACAACCAAAAAGGTCATTGAAGGCCAAACAACACCGATTTGCATTAATTAGGTACATTATGACAAAAAAGAAGAAAAAAAAAACTTACAGTTTCACGCAAGGCTGATGGGTTTGAGATCCCCAATGCAGTTAGGAAGTGTTCGTTAGTTACAGCCATTGAATTCAACACCTCAGCATCAATTGTCTCATCCTCTAAGTCAATGACATCCATTTTCTCCCGGATACACTGAAGGGCCGATTCAGTACAGAGAGCAGCAAGATCTGCTCCCACATAACCATGGGTATCTCTTGCAACTCTTTCAAGATCAACCTAAAACATGCCATCAAATAAGAATGTGACTATACTAAAGAAAAAAGACATAAAATGATTTATAAAAGACAATGAGATGAAGCAGATAAGAGTCCTACATCTTCAGCAAGCTTCATGTTTCTTGTGTGGATTCGGAGAACTTCCAATCTTCCAACTTCATCAGGAACACCTATGTCAATCTCTCGATCAAATCTCCCAAATCTCCTCAAAGCAGGATCAATGCTATTTGGCCTATTTGTGGCTCCCATAACAATCACATGAACCCGGGACTTAAGGCCATCCATTAGAGTTAGAAGCTGGGACACTATACGCCTCTCCACTTCACCATGTGTCTTTTCCCTCTTTGGAGCTATGGAATCTAATTCATCAATAAATATGATCGCTGGGGCATTCTTTTCTGCTTCTTCAAATGCCTTCCTCAAGTTGCTTTCACTCTCACCAGCCAACTTTGACATTATTTCAGGTCCATTAATCAAAAAGAAGAAAGCACCTGTCTCATTAGCAACAGCTCTTGCAATCAAGGTTTTTCCAGAACCAGGTGGCCCGTAAAGCAAGATTCCCTTTGGGGGTTTCACACCAATTGATTTGAAGAGCTGAGGGTGTCTGAGAGGAAGTTCTACAAGCTCACGAATTTGAGCCATTTGCTTCCTAACACCGCCGACATCATCATAGCCTATTTCATTTAACCTCTCCTCATCCTCACGTTTGATGGGTTCCCCTTCACAGAAGATTTCAGTATCTGGTGCAACAACACAGTACTCCCCAGGGTCCGCCTCAATTACTTTAAACTCAACACTTCGCATTCCGCCCCTGACCAGGAAAAAGTCACCCTTTCTCACAGGCCGGTAAGATTCCAAGAAGTATGCTGTTGAAACAGGAAGAAATAATTAATAAAAACAGGATAGAATGAGACTGTTAGTGATGAATAAAGAATGACACTTACGCTTTAAATATGCATCAAATAAGTTGCCAGTTACACCCTCAATTGTATCATCAATGGGAAGGATATGAACCCGTCTCCCATATTTCACATCAGGGCACTGATGAACAGATACGACATCTCCAAGGCGAACTCTAAGATTAGAACGTACAACTTTGTTCATTCTCACTTTTGGTTCTTCACATTGTTCATCAGCAAGAACAATGCAAACAGTGTCTTTTCTTTTCTTTCCCTGCATAACAAAAAGAGCATTATAAATTCTCAAAAGAACACCCCCTCTTAGCAGCTAACTAGAAGGATAAAGCTACCTTAATCAAAACAGTGTCTCCTCGAAAAAACTGAAGCTTTTCCATGGTCGTAGGGTGCATGGAAATCACAGAATTGTCATCATTGACAGCTTCATCAACAACAAGACGGTTGGGAGACTTCTTGCGCTCCAGGATTGCGGTGGAAAAATCTTTCTTATCACTTTTCCTATTAGGAAGAAGTAATAATTAAAATTTAAAAAAAAAAACCGCCATGGAAGAGGAACACAGCATTCAACATATAGCTTTTAAGATGAAAAAGTTCACACTTCTACTGATCAACCCATGTTAAAGAAACGCAAAATTTATATAATTCAAACAGATATTCCCTAAAACCCTAACCTAACCCCAGAACAAATAAAAACAGAGCTTAACACCCTCGAATCAACAAATTATGTATAACACTGATTACTTCAAATAAAATCTAAACTTTCACAAGACAAGGTAAAACCGATACTCACAAAATTCCAGGAAGGCATAAATAAATTTGGAACAGAAAAGACAAAATAAAAAATCTAATACGTACGGGTTTGAAGAAGAAGATGGTTGGGCACTAGGATCAGCCATTGCTTTTGAATTTTGATTTTCTTAAGCTTCCAAGTTTCTTTCTCTCTTTCTGTAATTGGATTCTTCTAAATCAAAACTTACAGCTGATAAAGTAAGCGATCGGTGTGGGCTTGGCGGTTTATATAAGAGATTGTTTGGATTTCGGAAGTAGAACAGAGCAAGGACCCATGTTTCATTCGGACACTTGTCGTTTAGTCAATTACATGCAGCCACGTAGCGTCGGCGGGTGCCACATAAAACGACCTGTCGTTTTAGCTCTTGATTGAACAACTTTTTGCCGTTTCCTATGTATTCATAATCTCTCCACCTCACTCTTCCTACTTAAACGGCAAGTCGTTTTTCAATAACTAGAAACCGGCATGTCGTTTTTATGTCAGCTGCAGACCTGAAAATATGACTTCTATAACCGTCGCTCGTGTTTATATTTTCGATCAAAATTCTGTAGCCTGAACGAGAAAAGCAATGGGTGTCAAGATCGGGGGGCAAGTAGAGAAAGTGAACGGGAAAGAGCTGAGTTACAGTGAGTTTGTTGAGAGATATTTGGTAAAGAACCAGCCAGTAGTGTTAACAGGTTTAATGGATGATTGGAGAGCTTGCAAAGACTGGGTCACTCCTAATGGTCATCCTAATCTTCAATTCTTCTCTACCCATTTTGGAGAATCCAAAGTTCAGGTTTTATTTCCTTGCATATTCAATTATACCTTTGTAATTGTCTTTTGTTGCTTAATATTTCATTACTAAGAGTTGATAACAGAGTATATAATCTAATGAGGTTTTCTTTATCTGCTACTGTCTTCCTGAGTTAAATTGGACTAACTAAAATTTACTGCGTTTTATACTTTAATGTTATGTGATATTTTGATACTTGAAGGTTGCGGATTGTGGTACTAGAGAGTTCACGGATCAGAAGAGAGTAGAGATGTCTGTTTCGGAGTTTGTGAAGCACTGGCTTGAGAATTCTACTAAGGAGATTAGTGATAGTTCGACCAGTGAGGCTAATGGCATGTCCGTGCTGTATTTGAAAGACTGGCATTTTGTCAAGGTGAGAGTTCAAATTAGTTCCTTTAGTTGTATAACTGATTACTTATTGCTTTTCAAATTGGTAGCCTTTATATCAATATGATTTAGTGGAATGGTAGATTGCCTGCAGACTGCAATTGGTGTTAACTTGCTGTATGGCATACTTGACGGGTTCACACCTGTTATAGATGTTTGTAGAAAGCCAAGGTTTTGATGAGCTATCATCTTAAGAACGGACTTGTCAGCCTCAAAGATATAGAAGACAAAGTGTTAAGTCTGAGATCTAATATAAAAATAAATAAAATTTGTTTAGTTTCTTATGAGATAACCACCATGCCTTTCAAATGTTTTTCTTTTTTATAGACTGAGATAGATATCATAGTGATGCAAGACTGTGATTTTAACATGGAAGGGGTTGAAATGTGTTGTTTTTAAGTTGATGTTTTGTGTGGGATTCAGAGACATTTTTATATGTTCAAAGCAGTTTCGTCTGTTATTTCATCAGATCTTATATTGTCTTATTTGTTTTTCATTAGGGAAGGGTTAAATTAATAAATTAATTATTTAACATGGGATCAGATCAACAGAGAGGGTGTCACTTACCTCTAGTCATTAACGTATCTAGGTGAATATGTCAAAATATTAGTGGCTTACTGGCTTAACTTTCTCACTGGTTTTCTTATCCTCTTTAATCTGATTGTCAGGAGTATCAAGAATATTTAGCGTACAGAACCCCGCTGATCTTTTGTGATGATTGGCTCAATCTATATCTGGACAATTATCGTATGCATAAGGATCCTGATACTTATCAAAAGGATAATGAAATAAGTTGCTCTGACTATCGTTTTGTTTATATGGGAGCAAAAGGTTTGAGGGTAGATATTGTGAAGCCTATTTTTTCCTTGTTAGATATGGATACATTTAATTTGTTTTGGCATTCAACATTTACACTGGTTGTGCTTTGTTTGCTTGTGTTCTTAGTGTGAGAAAACTGCCAAATTTCATTTTTATTGCAGGATCTTGGACTCCTCTTCATGCTGATGTTTTCAGATCTTATAGTTGGTCAGCAAATGTATGCGGAAAGAAAAAATGGATATTTTTGCCTCCTTCTCAATGTCATCTTGTGTTTGATAGGTATTTATAATCTTTTTGCCTTGTAGATATATGAATAGATCTCCATTTGCTAATTTAACTTGGCCTTGTTCTGGAAATAGACAAATGTTGTTAAATGTATTATTTAACCTTTTTGTAACATGAAAATGAAGATAATTGGTTATAATGTTAAACGAGAGTGTCAAACCACCAGAAGAGAAGTTTTTATTTTTCTATATTTTTAAAAGAATAGAACCAGAAGAGAAACAGCCATCTTCATGCTTTGTATGAAGTTCCTGTGTTGCACGTATTGGAACCTGTACATGTTTATGGGATAGATTACAATAACAGATGCCTAGTTATCCTCTACATTGATATCCAAATTCCAGCAATGAACATATTCCCGACTTTGTCATTATTCCTACTCTATAATGTTCTTATGACTTGTTCTTTGGGCATGTTTCCTTCGAACAGCTAACTATAGCCACTCCATGTAAAAAAACAGGATGGGGAAACGAGTTTCTACCACATGTCCACTTTATTCATTTTCTAAATATTATGTCAATTTTATTTGCATTTAGATGGTATTTTTGGATTCTTAATCCACATATTGATGTTATAATAAATTACTTTCTACTTGTTCTATTTCCTTAACTCTGTTGGCTAACTTGGCTTTATATTTTGATTCAGGAATTTGAAAAACTGCGTATATGATATCTTTGACGATGTTAGTGAAACTAACTTTCCTGGTTTTAAGAAGGTAGGTCACCATTCTAGATCTTCAACTTGTATTTGTAACTTCTAGTCGCATATACTTGGTTTTATGTGTTTGTATGGTCATGTCATTTTGCAGGCTATCTGGTTGGAGTGCACTCAAGAAGAAAATGAAATCATCTTTGTTCCTAGTGGGTGGTATCATCAAGTTCAAAATCTGGTATTCTTCATTCTTTTGCCTTCTTTTGAATATGAACTAGAAATATAGCTTTTCCAGTGCTTTGTGACTTTTTCATTAAGAAAAGGATGCTAGTATTAGTTGAACTGAAGTTTATCATCTGATTTGACTGAATAATCTAATTAAATGTCTCTAATGTTAAAAATAAAATTGAACAGGAAAGAGAAGTAAAAAATGGTTATGAGATTTATCCAATGTCAGTGTATCGAGCATTGTGTTTTGTCCAACTTCTATCTCATTGTTAGCCTCTGATCTTTACAGCATTTGGATATTAGAACGTTTATTTGTATCTCTTATCATTCTGTAAATTGTTTATGCGTGGTGAATGGCTACATTTCCAATTTAACACATATTTGTTATGCTTCCAGGAAGATACAATATCCATAAACCACAATTGGTTCAATGCCTATAACCTTTCTTGGGTGGTAAGTGAAACTGCATCCAAGTAATTCTCGAAGTAAGATTAGCCCATGAAAAGCAAAAATGTAGGGAGCACTAGGGGTTTATATAATTGAATTACTTTTTAATGAATTTCATCTTTCTTTCAGTGGGATTTATTATTGAGGGACTATAACGAGGCCAAGGAGTACATAGAGGACCTCAGGGACATCTGTGATGATTTTGAAGGTCTATGCCAACGTAATCTTGCAGCTAACACAGGTATGGGTTAATCTTGAAGGACTACATTATCCAGTATGTATATAATAGATGTCCTATTGAATAGTTGCAAACGTGTGCCAATTCAGTTGATCTGAGTACATCTGGCTTTCATGATACCAAATAATTCTCCTCATTAAAACCTGATTAGAAAGTTTTCCAAGCTGAAACCAGCCTGTTTGATGCACAGAAAAGGTTATTTAATAGGATTACAACATAGTTTTTAATGTCCATTTGATTTCCTCTTATTCAAGTTTGTGGTTTTCTATCATTTTGGTGGGAAAGCAAAATTCCCTTGGGTTAGAGATTTGTTCTAAACTTCCTTCTTGTTAATGATAATTAAGTGACCACTAACTCTATGACTATGAACATGTTATAGTGCTAGTTGTAATTTAGGATTAGGAAGGATTCTTTTAATAAACCATATATTGTATTCTGATTGAATATCTTTCGCAGGAATGAACTTTAATGATTTCTTCACATTTGTATCACGCTTCACCTTACTCAATGTGGTCCAACTTTTCCAACTACTTAGAGACTCCAAGAATCCAATGCGGAGCTCATCCCCAATAGCTCAGCACTTAGCTTTGAACCTTCTATCCATACGGAAGATTGCACTGAAAATGAAGTGTGTAGTTATTCCATCAGGAAATTGTAAATTCTTTGTGGATTTGAGGGAAACTTTAGATGATCCTGAGTTTCTTAAACTGTGCATGGGCTTTTCCAAAATGTATGGAATGATACACAAGCTAGAAAAATGGAGTTGTGACATGAAGAAATCTTTGATGGTCGACCTCGAGGGCTACAGTTATTTGATTTCTACTGTTGAAGATCTCATTAAACTTATAGACTATGCTGCTGGAAAACTCAGTGACAATTACTCTGAGGAAAATATTTTGCTGTCTAAATTTGATGATGCCTGATTCTGACTACTCTGTCATTACTAACGTTCTGCCACAATTCAGGAAACTACTGAAGTGTTTCAGAAATGGAGATACCCAGGGACATGTATTTATACATCTATGTCAGTACAACTTAACCACTTAAATTGGTTGCTGTAGTAAATTTTCTTCTTTTTATGGGATCTACATGTTTAATTACCACTTTTTTGTTCTTTGTTTAGATACACTTTGTAATATCTGCCACACATTAGCCAGTCATTTCCAGAGTCTCACTTTATTGCAAAATCTGCAACCATACTTGCAGTAACAAGAGCATTCAAATTTGAAAAGCAGAGGTTGAAAAACCCGAAACATCTTTTTATTGTTTCATGATTTGGTATTTTTTTTTTCTCTCAATTGGACATTGTGCTATTCAACTGAAGAAAAAGCAGCCACATGAGAGACCAGCTTTTCTTTCTTCCTTTGCTTTATCTGATTAGACTGATTAGTCCCACAAAGTTTTGGTTTCGTTCCTTTTCATGCTAAAGCATCTTAGTATACTTTTTTTTTTTGTCGGGTTTATGTCAGGGCTGAAAAATGACCATACCATTTCATCACAATTTTCACAAAACATTCTATTTATGATCAATTACTGTATAATCTGAGCTGCAATATTCTTTTCCACTCTACGATACAAACACTTAATTCTGTTAGCTTATAGTTGTCAAGCTTTTTTACCTTATTTGTTAGTTCATCTTTTGTGACGCATTTTTCAGTTGTTATAAATTTGCCTTTGTAGATTAAGTGTTGTCTCTTTCAGAAAACCCATTTCTTTAATCAGTTGAAGTTGATATATGGGATTAGTTGACAGAGAAGATTAGGTTTCAGTGACATATTGACTTCCACCTGTCTCAAGAGGGAAGTGCCTGTCTTCTTTCTAACAAAATAGAAAGGGACAATATGTTGCCATAAAATATATATTCTAATTTAATACTTCAATACTACTTAATTCGTGCCATGTTGATGCAGTTCGGATTGACTGTATTTTTACTTTTTTTTTTTTTTTTTTTTTCTTTAGAATATAGTAATGGCAAGCAGTCAGCACAGAAACAATAATAAATAGTGGTTAGTGAGATTCATTGGTTTGTTTTAATTTATAATCTTAGAAAACTAAGAGCAAGTTGACAATAGTATAATATTGTACAGAAGGTTCATTCGGCTTGAAGTCTGGGCCCCTTTAAAACTTNCTCTGAGGAAAATATTTTGCTGTCTAAATTTGATGATGCCTGATTCTGACTACTCTGTCATTACTAACGTTCTGCCACAATTCAGGAAACTACTGAAGTGTTTCAGAAATGGAGGTACCCAGGGACATGTATTTATACATCTATGTCAGTACAACTTAACCACTTAAATTGGTTGCTGTAGTAAATTTTCTTCTTTTTATGGGATCTACATGTTTAATTACCACTTTTTTGTTCTTTGTTTAGATACACTTTGTAATATCTGCCACATTTTAGCCAGTCATTTCCAGAGTCTCACTTTATTGCAAAATCTGCAACCATACTTACAGTAACAAGAGCATTCAAATTTGAAAAGCAGAGGTTGAAAAACCCGAAACATCTTTTCATTGTTTCATGATTTGGTATTTTTTTTTTCTCTCAATTGGACATTGTGCTATTCAACTCAAGAAAAAGCAGCCACATGAGAGACCAGCTTTTCTTTCTTCCTTTGCTTTATCTGATTAGACTGATTAGTCCCACAAAGTTTTGGTTTCGTTCCTTTTCATGCTAAAGCATCTTAGTATACTTTTTTTTTTTGTCGGGTTTATGTCAGGGCTGAAAAATGACCATACCATTTCATCACAATTTTCACAAAACATTCTATTTATGATCAATTACTGTATAATCTGAGCTGCAATATTCTTTTCCACTCTACGATACAAACACTTAATTCTGTTAGCTTATAGTTGTCAAGCTTTTTTACCTTATTTGTTAGTTCATCTTTTGTGACGCATTTTTCAGTTGTTATAAATTTGCCTTTGTAGATTAAGTGTTGTCTCTTTCAGAAAACCCATTTCTTTAATCAGTTGAAGTTGATATATGGGATTAGTTGACAGAGAAGATTAGGTTTCAGTGACGTATTGACTTCCACCTATCTCAAGAGGGAAGTGCCTTTCTTCTTTCTAACAAAATAGAAAGGGACAATATGTTGCCATAAAATATATATTCTAATTTAATACTTCAATACTACTTAATTCGTGCCATGTTGATGCAGTTCGGATTGACTGTATTTTTACTTTTTTTTTTTTTTTTCTTTAGAATATAGTAATGGCAAGCAGTCAGCACAGAAACAATAATAAATAGTGGTTAGTGAGATTCATTGGTTTGTTTTAATTTATAATCTTAGAAAACTAAGAGCAAGTTGACAATAGTATAATATTGTACAGAAGGTTCATTCGGCTTGAAGTCTGGGCCCCTTTAAAACTCATCTTTTTTGTCGTTCTGCACATGCAAACCCATATGGAAATAAGTAATGGCATTGGGGTTGATTTTTAAGTAGAAATGGCAAAAAACAATATAAAATAAAAGCACACCAGCTCACTGCATTTCATAAAGTAGTTGTTAAGGTGATATGAATATGCTGAAAAGTGTAGAGAAGAGACAAGTGTCCACAAAACCCAATGCTATTAACAATCTTTTATGATTATTAAATTTACATAATCATAATGGGGTAGTGATGAGGATGATGATCATCCTGTGAGAAAACCTTTCTTTTTTTTCTTCTAAAGGGAAATTGGAGAAATACCCATAAAAAAAAAAAAAAAAAGTAAAAAAAATGAAGAAAAATCAAGCTTATCTTTACCTATATATATATGATTTTCATGGACACCTAACATTCCTACCAGGACCTCCATAATAAAAGTAAGTTCCCCATACATTATTTCTACCTTGTCTTATATCATAACAATTTGGATGATCGGCCAAGAGGTGAAGATTTGCTAAGGGAATCAAATTATTATCCCAGTCAACACCCTGCAAGTTTCTGAAATAAGATGCTTTTCCGAATCCTTCTTCTGCAAAATGGCCACTACCCATTTGTGTACCAGTATGGTAACCAGATGATCTTAAGTTCACTATTTCTCCTCCAAATTGAACCATGCTCGCATGGCTTCTCAAATGACTAAACAAAAATGAAGGCCAATATCCAACTAACAGCCCTGACCCGAACTCTAGCCACCAGTGTCCATGCTTTGGATCCTGCCAATATGCAAAAAATGAATAAACGTCTCATGATGATTTCTCAACGGCAAACATAATGAGTTTTGCTTCTGTTTAATTGTCCTCTTATCCAAACTATGGTGGGAGACACAAGTAACGATAGAACTAAAGAGTAAATCCAGATGGGAAGAAAAATTAACCCAAAGTACCATCTGGGATTAGTCTAGTAAAGTTACTAACTTTAATAAAGAAAAAAGAAAACAAAAGTCGATGCAACTATGAAAGCTTTGAAAAGAAAGAGAATCTTTAGATTATAATATTTAGAATAGGAAAAGAATCAAGTAGAAAAATGTCAAATACTTTGATCATTCTTTTGTTTTATTAAATGACTATAGCACAGTATAACGTAACCACTAAGGAGTCAATCATATTGGATGATCAAACCTTTTGGAAAACGTTTCAAACAATCTAAGTAGTTGCAAAAGTTAAAAAGACTTCTAGCTTAACCGACAGAATGTTTTAATTGAAATTATTTCATATCATGGATTGCATTATCTTAAACTTTACGCTTATTGAATGTTCCTATTTACCTTCCAAATCATAAAACCAATATCAAATTGTCTTCCATTGTAGGACGATCTTGGAGAAATTGCTGCTCCAATTGCAATCTTGTTGTTGGTTTGGACAAAGCCAGAGCAGAGTAAATTGTAGCATCCAGTGGCTTGGTATGCATCAGTCTGTAAAATTACAAAATCAACGAGGAAAGCTACTACTTTATTTAACTTTAGGATCAAAATAAGAAGAGATACTTACAGTCCAATAAGTGAAGAATCTAGGATAGTTATCTCCATATAATTCTGGGCTAACCTGATGAAATTAATATGAATGCCCATAGCTTATTAGAATCATTTGAAATTTCATAATATGCCAAACACAAACAAGAAACAGTAATGGAAATACTGGTTTTCGGAAAATTTAAACTTTCAGATTAAACGTACCTGCCAACCGGCTTCAATGGTGTTGAGATCATGGCCAAACGAACCAGAGATGATCCATATTTGTGACAAGCTGAATTCATAAGCATCATTAACGCGTGGTGACCACACACTTAGACTGGCCTTAGCTCCATAATATTGTTCCCCATTTACGAATACGACTGCATGCTGTCGTTGAATATGAACTATAAGAAACCATAAACCAAAGCTTTTCCACGATAAAGCATAACCCAGTTTCTATGGTTCAATTTAAAGGTGTTTATAGACTCTTAACCCATTAATTTTCTAAAGTAAGGCCTCCCTAGAGACAAGGTGAAGAAAAATCAACGGTTCTGATACTATTATTGCAAACTTTTGCAATTAATGTCTCTTCACTGCCTTGTTTCTGTCTTTTCAGCACCTCTCAATCCACTGTTTGCTTACAGTGAAAATAGATAGGAAAAATAAGATGTGCCTTTTTCATGGAAACTAGTCTTTTTGTAGAGGGGTTCGTGGAAGAAGAATAAAGGGGAAATGATATGGAAATAAATAAAAAGGAAAAAGCAATTTTCTTCCATTAACAGTTGAATGGCTAAATCCATGAAGAATGTAAAACTTCAAATGGAACTTGGTTTAGGAACAAACCTCATGGCCATTGCCTGTTGAGTCTCTCCTTACATGTCTCCTTAATTTTCTTCCAAATCTTTTAATGGAACTTGCTCTTAAAACATCTTTCTCAGTGGTTCTTCTGATAGGAACAGTTCCTTCTGGGCATGATTCACCTGAAATTGTCCATAGCTGAAAGGTCTCAGTCTCAGTTATTGTTTGTGTCGTCTCATGGCCTTTTGGCCTTTCTGGTGGATCCTGCCAAACCAATATCTTGTTTTCAAGATTGAATAACCTGAATATATAATTATATTCTTCGCCTTAAGTCTCCAAGACTGGAGAAAAAATTAATTGAAACAAACAGAAAAATACCAATGGCTTCTGTCCTTTAAGCTCCGGATGGTCAAAAGCTGGTTGAAGATGAGATAAAACACAATCTATCACATCGCCATCAGGGCTCTGCAGCAAGAAAGAACAAAAACTCAGATCAGAAAATTACAACATAATTAGAAAAAAAAAATTAATCTTTACGCAAAAGAACAGCACCAAAGACAAAAGAGAATGCCTGAATTGTCTTCACTGCAGGCTTGTTGACTTTCTTCAGATAGGCAGTGATTCTCCTAAGCTTTAGAGTCTCCTTACTAGGCCGGAAAGTTTGGTTCGCCGGTATCCGGTGACCGGAATCTGAGAGAGTGGACACTGACTGAACAGGGCTAAGTGAAGAAGAAGCAACAAGAAAAAAAACAAAAAATGATAGAAGAGAAAGTTTGTTGCGAAGAAAAGTAGAAGAAGCCATTTTTGAAGAATGTATTTGTGCAGTTGTTTGTTTTGGAAAGAAGGGTAGTGTTTGTATACATTGGAGTTGTCCTCTTGTGTCGTAACACAACATGGTGTATTTATTCGAAACTTCTTCTGTCAATGGAAAATGAATCTCTTCATGTCAATACAAAACAGAAAGAGAGAGAGAGAGAGGAAGCCGAAGCACAATTTATTTCAATGCCTCACCATTCTGAACATATGAATAATGTTACATTTCCACCCTTTTTTTATATCATTTTGGATATATATCATAATCATATAAATTTTATTATACTATTAAAAATTTAAAATAATTAAAATTTTATATAATTATAATGAAAATAATATTACTATAACAAACTCTCACTCTCTCTAAGAGAGATTCTGGTGCCTCGATTTTGTCTTCTGACAACAACAAGAAACTTCAGGCAACCAACTTATTAAAATACTTGTCTCCCAAGTTTTTTTTACCCATAAGCGGTAACTGGATTTTCCTGACTCTCTCGTTGCCACGCGGCTTCCAGTCTTCAAAATATTTGTTTATTTTTAAAGTTTTGCACGCGTCAGGGTAGTTCCCTCATTTTATTGTGAAATAATACTTCCCTTCTTGGTTATGGAAACAGCCCATATTCAACCCCTTTTTTTTTTATTCTAACATTAAAACTTACAAAAATATTATCACTACAATTCAATCTTACAACATTCTTTTACAACTTTAACATAACAACAGAGTTAACACAATCACATTAATTGACGACTTTAATTAAATATGAATTATTATTCTTTAGAGACAAATGGTCGTTTCTGATCGTTCGTTCCTAAGAAATAATTGTTCATGTTTAGTGAAAGTCATTTAGTGTCGTAGATACGGTGTGAGTTGACGTTACAATTGTCAACTCAACTGCCACGTTGGACTTGTGCGAAAATGTTGTAAGATTGAGTTGTTGAGACAGTATTACTCCAAAACTTAATTGTGAAAGGATAATTTTATCAATTCACCTCACATATATAACATTACGGGCACAAAAAACTAATCTAACATTATGAATTGACAAGATTGCCCTTTCAAAAAATAGGGGTACTTCCGAAAATAAGGGGGTAAAAGTTATGTTGTGATAGATTTGGGGTGAAAATGTGATTCAGCCTTGCAAGAATTTGCGTTATGGTTTGTGTGGGTGACAGAGAGCAGAGACTTCTGAGTTGGATTCAGATTGACCATGTTTTGATTTTTCAGAAGAAAAAAAAAAAAGAGATGACATTTCTTTCTTTCCGAATTTACAATTACCATTTTTTACAATACAGTTATGGGAATTTAATTACTTAATAATTAATATAGCTTTGAGCTTTCTCCTTTTTGTCTACCTTATATGTGAAACCAAAATTTGACAGAACAGTCTTCTCCCCCTGTAGCTTTCAGTATTATTTTTGTTCATAGTTTATGTTGTTCTGACAATTGTAATTAATACAGTAGGATACAGTATTATATTCTAGTGGTGGTGTAGGTGTAACCCAGTGAGTAACCACAATGAAATGGACTATTCATGTACGCATACTTTGTACTATAGTATCGCTGGGCCACATGAAATGATAATGTCAAGAATTTCATGATGAGGAAAATAAAATAAATTGCTTTCCAACGTGCCCAATTTTTCTTTTTCTTTTTTGACTCTTGGGTATAATGTTTGGAGATGAGCAAAAGGGGCCTAGTTATGATTTCCCAATAAAATGTCTTTGCACGATGAAAACAAATAAAACAATTGTTTATTAATGAGGTGATTAAATTATCAATCTACTCGAGGAAATGATAAAAATAAATGCAATGGGACCATGCAGGACTGCATTCATTGATGAGGGCCTGGGCCGTAATTGTACGGTTCTATGGTCAGAGGTAAATTGAATCATGGTCAAAGAAAGAAGGAAGAATATTGTCAGTAAATATTTTTTCTTACTTTCTTTTAAGTGGAATGTTAGAGCTGTACAACTTTCTTTCGCAACCTTTATTACGTTATTAATCAGTTTATAAAATAAGTCCCACTTATTTATATGAGTCTTATTACCCATTTAAGAGCTATATCAAAAATTATAAAAGACGATTGTAAGATTTGAGTTATGAATATATCATTATTGTTTTCTTATTTCCCAGAAGTTGGAGAGAAAAACTTTACCCCTTAACAATTTGGTCAATTGTCTGGATCCTCTATTTTAAAACATTATATTCACGCTAATTTGTAACATTTTACATAATCTGTTAATTGAAAGGTTTTTCCATTCAAAAGCAAGAATACTCCTCATTTCAATATTGTTCTCTTTTTTTTTTTTTTTTTTTGAATCATTGAAGATACTTAGTTCAATTTATACGTATCTCAACGAATCCTTTGAAACCCTGAAATTACTGGCTGTATAAGAACTCTAATTGCCACCTCTATTAATATCTGGAGAGACTCAAACTTAGAAACTCATAAAACCTTATTTTGCTCTTTTACTATAAGACTATCCTGTAATGGTCAAAATATATTATTCCAATTTTGAAAACCCATATTTTAGGTTCGGACCATCTATTTCTTCTTAATAAGAGATGCATCCTAATACTTTAAATTGTAAGACTTGGATAATGGAGCTAACCTCATGGAGTAAATATAATTAACTCTCAGCTGTTGGGAATCTCCAGATTAGATTCTAAATTCTCCACCACCAACAGCTTCAATGTAGAAAATATATATCTTTACCAAAGTGGGGTGAAAGTGCCTAGCCCTTTAAGCTAATAACCTGTCCTTTGTCTTATTATAGGTAATTAAAGATAATTATGGGTTAAACTTTAATTAAATTCGTTAACGTAAATGCAATGGATTTTGGGAGCAGAAAGTTATGGGGCCTTAGCCAGTTTATGTTATCTTTTTAGGGTTCTGGGACATGGTGCTTCCCACTTTTCTCCCTTGGAATGACTATTCTTAATTCATCTTCTCTTCTTTTCAGAAATGCCCACCATGGCAAAAGAGCTCATTCATTCATCCACCTCCAAGTCCAAAGAGGTCCACACAGACAGAGAAATTAAAGTCACTTTCATTATAAACAACTGGCAACTAGAAGATGTACCATTAAGGTATTGTTCTCGGTGGAGGGAGGCATGCTCCTGTATAAAGTTAGTTGGTCCGAAAGAGAGAGAGAGAATAGATTCCAGCCCCACAATCTAGAATTTTAAAAGATTATTCATTTTTTGAACACCACAGTCCGTCCACCCATTTTATTTATTAAATGTTGTTTTAGTGATATCAAGGGCAGTGTAGTTTTATGATGTTGGTGAAAAAGGCTGCCATTGCCATGCTTTCTGAAGATGAGTACAACCCATTTGAAACTTGAAAGTTGCACTGTAAAGGAATTGGATACTTTCAAAAACACAAGCTCAAAGAATTATTTCTTATATCTTCAATCATGTCGGGTGACTTGGGTTCCAGCTGAAGTGGCGAGGAGTAGTTTTGTATTGTCACCATTTCTACAACAGGAAAAAAAAAAAAAAAAAAAAAATTGGCACCACTTGATAACCCTAAGATAAAAAGCAAAAAAAGTTTTATGAACCCCTAAGTTCGAGTTCTCCAAGAATTATAGATGATATTGTGTTTTACCCGACCAACAGTTCCAAAGCTATGGAAGATTGTTAGGTACCTCAAGCTAGTCAAACACCCTTGGTGGTAAAAAAGAATCATTGGATCCATTAATGGAAGTTTTACAATAATGTTTTCAAATAAAGAAAAGGAATAATTTGTATAAGAACAAGACTAACAAGCATGTTTCTAGTACAAATATAAGAAGAGCTTCAAGTTTTTGTAATCTTGCTTTCTAAAACAAATAAAGTATGCTAATACTAATTACTTTTGGGTGACTGAGTGATTTGATATGGACTCTTGGGTGAATTACTCAAGAGATCTTAAGTGTATTACTTAGAGTCTTGAGTTCGAATCCCTCATCGAGTGTTAATAGGGTAGCCTTAGAGCTCTTACTCGGCCGATGTTCTAAGTTTTAGGAAATTGTTGAGGTGCGCATAAATTAGCTTGAATACCTCCGTTCATAAATAATAATAATAAAAGTATGCTAATACAGAATTTATCAATAGAAATGGATGAGACCCTTAAACACATTTTTATTATCTAGAAATGACAATAATCTACATTTTGATTAGTCATCACGATCTAAGCCTCATGATGAGATAATATGAGAAGTAATAAAACTATATCAAATCTTACATATTATTTGAGACATCCCACATCGCTTGAGAAGGAGGGGCCTAAGTAGAGTGGATATTGGAACTGAGTCCAAAACCAACCCAAAAACCTGGCCCTAGGACTGGTCCTTGAGAGGATCGGTCCTAGGAGGCCTGTCCCAAAACGGACCAGGCCTACGGAGGAGGACCCGGGCCCTCCTTCAGCCAGGCATGAGCCCAAATTTTTTTGAATTTTTTCATTTTAGTCCCTATATAATTACTAACCCCTTATAAATTTTAAATAATAAATTACAAGGGTTAAAAATAAAATTTATTTAAAAAAAAAAATTTACGCTGCCAATGGTTATATTTTTTTTTTAACCGTTGGCTACCAGCCAATGGTTATATTTTTATTAAACATTTTTTTTTTTCCCCCCCCCCCCCCCCCCCCCCCCCAAAAAAAAAAAAAACCGTGCCTAAAAACCCAGTCTTAGGAGGCCTAGTCCCAAAATGGGACCAGGCCTACGGAGGAGGACCTGGGCCCTCCTCCAAGCCAGGCATGGCCCCAAATTTTTTTGAATTTTTTTAGTTTAGTCCCCTATATAATTACATAAAACCCCCTATATATTTTAAATAAACATAAATTATAAGGGTTAAAATGAAATTTTATAAAAAATAAAAAAATTTTACTAACCGTTGGCTGCTGCCAACGGTTATAATTTTGTTTTTTAACCGTTGGCCACCAGCCAATGGCTATAATTTTTATTATGACATTTTTTTTTTTATTTACACCCCCCCCCCCCCAACTACACTATAAATAACCCTAAAATCTTTCATTTTTTCCACACCAATCAATCTCTCAATTTCTCTACTCCAAATCTCCAATCAAATTCTCATTCAATTTATATTTATAATTTATTCATATTATTTATTTATATTATTCTATTTTTTTCTGTTTTTCAATATCATCACAATTTCATATTATTATTTAATTTCTTTTTATTTTAATTATTTATTATTTTATCATAAATTTATAATAGATTCCCCAAATGAGTTTTACGTTCCATCCACCGAAGAAATTAAAGGGTTCAATCCATTTTCACCATTTCCTCCAGAGGAAACAGCTGCAATTCCACAACCACATTCGGTCGGGACGAGGTATAGTCAAACACATGCGAGTTGCGAGTCAACGGGCAAGGCATAGCCCAACCCCCCTGACCGTCAAAGAGAGCCGTGTCCGATGTATGGTGACACTTCACCAAATCAAAATGGCCAAAGACAAATGGGGAGGGGGAAGAATCGTGTGGGATATGTAATTTCTGTGGAATCATTATTGGCGTTGAGAAGGGGACTTCGACGATGCGAGTGCGACGACACGTGGAGAAGAAGCACCTCCAAATAATATAGTTGCCGGATACATCTTCAAGCAGATCAGGTAGATAAATTCAAACTCAACTTAATTTTAACCCACAATCCTCAACTCTTTCAATATGACAATATAATGCACATGTTGCACGTGAGGAAATAGCAAGATTCATAGTTGTTATGGACTCTCCCATTTGTTTATCTGAAAATCATTATTTTATTCACATGATTAAAACTGCATTTTGTCCAGCAGTACAAGTAGAAGAGATATACTAAAACTTTATAAAAAATAAATAATAAAGTTAAAAACGAATTTCAAAATTTTAGGAATATATCTACATCAGACATATGGGCTTGTAGATCAAAAACCAATTTTTTAACTGTCACAGTACATTTCTTAGATCATAATTGGGGTTTACAACAAAAATTGATGGGTTTTAAATCATTATATGAAAAACATAGTGCTAAAACTATTTATTTTACAATTCTTGAAGTTTTACAAAAATATTTATTAACTGATAGAGTTGTTGCGCTAACGCTTGATAATGCAGCTGCTAACATCGCGACAATCTCTTTATTTGAAAAGAGATTGGATCCGTGTGGTGAAGACAAATTTTTTCACCGGAGATGTGCTTGCCACATCATCAATTTGATAGTTAAAGCAGGTTTAGATGCTATAAATTCGAAGATGGAGAGGGTGTGCGCGGCTATCAGATTTATCGTCGGCGGTAGCAATAAAAGATGGCAGAAGTACGTCAAATATTGTAAGCAAGAGGACCCACCGGTTCGACCTTTGAAGTTATGTACAAACATGTCTATCCGTTGGAACTCCACCTACTTGATGTTGGAAAAAGCTTTGCCAACCGCGAAACAAATTATAGATTTCATCAACCGGAAGCACTATCTAGAGGAAGTTGTCAGCTATGATGATTGGGCGGTTTGTAAACTTTTTTATTCATTTCTTCAAATTTTTTATGATCTACTAATACATTAAGTGGTATTTATTATCCAACTACTAATTTAGTGTTAGATATTTTACTTTAAATTGCTAAAACTTTTGCTCAATATAGATATAATAACATTTTAAGGGAAATTGTTTTAAAGATGGAAGAAAAATATGAGAGATATTTGTTAGATATTCCATTCTTATATGGATTAGGCCTTGTTCTAGATCCTAGGTTTAAATTACACGTAGTTAACTGTATAGTTACTGAGATAGGCCAGCATTTAGGACATGATTATACGTCTTATTTGACTAACTTTAAAAAAAAAAATTGGATAGCCTTTTTTCTTTATATGAGAACAGGTACAATGGAAGTGGAAGTTGAACGTTCAGGAGAGAGGATCAGGACCTTAATGCAGCCCTCCGTCAAGGATCGAGCAAGTAGACGTATGTGGAACGTGGTAGAAGTAGCAGTTCGAACTTATACATATATGGACCAAATGAGCTGAATCGCTACCTACAAGTAGACCTGTCCTTTATGACGATGAAGGAGCAACATGATATGGATATTCTTCAATGATGGAACCACCATGAAAGTCGATTTCCCATTGTAGCCCAAATGACACATGACATTTTATCTGTACAGGTTTCTACAATTGCATTTGAGTCAATATTTTCAATTAGTGGTCGGATTGTTGAAGACAGAAGATGTTCTTTAACCGATGAGATGATTGAAGTGATAACGTGTTTACGAGATTAGACTCATATAGAAAGAAAACTACAACAGCACCCTGAAGATCCCGAACTACTCGAACTCTTTAGGAATACAGATTTCAATGATGTAAATATTGTGGACGATGAAAATGAATAATTTAATAAAAAAATTATTTAATTGTTTATTTGTGAAGCGTGAATGTGTGAAACGTGAATTTATGTTAAAAATTAAAATTAACTATTAATTAATTTATTATTTTTTAAAATTAATTAATTTTTTAGAAACTTTCTAATCTAACCCTGAAAAATACTAAAAACTCCCTATAAAATTTCATTTCGCCCCTAAAATATAAAAAAAAGATCAGGGGGAAAATAAACTATCTAGGCCCATAGGATCGGTCCTGGGCCCATAGGAGACTAGTACCAAACGGGCCCAGGCCTGGGCCTGCTTGGGACTGGTCCTTGACCAACTCTAAGCCTGAGCTAGTTAAATACTAGGGGAACCCTCCAATAGTCAAGACGCGTTTTGGGCTTAAGCAAGAATTCTTGGGTCTGAAAACAAAATTGTGAGGGGTTGGGCTTCGGAGTCAGATTACAGAGGCTACCAAAGCAGACAATATCTTGATTATGTTGGGTCGGCAGTAAGTCGGGGTGCTACATTATTACTCATAGCCATATGATAAATAGCATCAATTGGTGGTTATAAATCACAATCTTAATTCATATATGTGGTCCTCCTCAAAGATTTAGTGTAAGCAAATTTATGAATAATGGCAGCTCATGATATAGTACTACAACCAAACTTACCAATAATGATATGCTTTTGCTCCCCATTAATTATATTTATTACCTTATAGCACCCCCATGATTTTGTGAATTATAACAAAACTTACACCAATAATGATGACTATTCGGTAGGATATATAAGTTTGACCATGGGCAGCCCCAGTAAGGCACCATTTAGAGGAAATATCATCGTGGAAGGAAGCACAAAGTCGTTGTCTTGAAAGAGAAAAATAATGGGCGATTGTTGGAGTTAGAGCACTAGATACGTTAACATTAGTGCCTATAATTTGAAGATGGTGATGGGTCAGGCCATTTCTTTTTCTTTTTTGATGTGGAGACCATGTGAAAGAATTCTATATTCATATATAAATAACTAAACCATTTTTGTTATTTTTATGAAAAGAAAGCTGAATTGTAACTTTTTAAAAGTAGCACTAAAAAACCTTCATCCCAGAAATGCTCATAAATTGGCAGGGATTCAGATTAGCACATGGGATCAGATATTGTAGAATGATGACTAGGTTTATTATTAATTTTTTAAAAAGAAATAGATGTTGTTTGGAGGTCAAAAAGCTTCGGCTCAAAGTGCATTCTACTTAAAATGTTTGCAAATAAAGCCGCTGTGTAGGGCATACAAAAATCACTGCTGGTGCTCTCAGAAAAATATATAATAGGGCTTATTTTATAATCATCTTATTTTAATGGATTNAGTCGGGGTGCTACATTATTACTCATAGCCATATGATAAATAGCATCAATTGGTGGTTATAAATCACAATCTTAATTCATATATGTGGTCCTCCTCAAAGATTTAGTGTAAGCAAATTTATGAATAATGGCAGCTCATGATATAGTACTACAACCAAACTTATCAATAATGATATACTTTTGCTCCCATTAATTATATTTATTACCTTATAGCACCCCCATGATTTTGTGAATTATAACAAAACTTACACCAATAATGACTATTTGGTAGTATACATAAGTTTGATCATGGGCAGCCCCAGTAAGGCACCATTTAGAGGAAATATCGTCGTGGAAGGAAGCACAAAGTCGTTGTCTTGAAAGAGAAAAATAATGGGCGATTGTTGAAGTTAGAGCACTAGATACGTTAACATTAGTGTCTATACTTTAAAGGTTGAAGACGGTAATGGGTCAGGCCATTTCTTTTTCTTTTTTGATGTGGAGACCATGTGAAAGAATTCTATATTCATATATAAATAACTAAACCATTTTTGTTATTTTTATGAAAAGAAAGCTGAATTGTAACTTTTTAAAAGTAGCACTAAAAAACCTTCATCCCAGAAATGCTCATAAATTGGCAGGGATTCAGATTAGCACATGGGATCAGATATTGTAGAATGATGACTAGGTTTATTATTAATTTTTTAAAAAGAAATAGATGTTGTTTGGAGGTCAAAAAGCTTCGGCTCAAAGTGCATTCTACTTAAAATGTTTGCAAATAAAGCCGCTGTGTAGGGCATACAAAAATCACTGCTGATGCTTTCCGAAAAATATATAATAGGGCTTATTTTATAATCATCTTATTTTAATGGGTTCTGCAATTACAAAATCCTCCCAAAAATACCTAGACATGGCAATGTTCCCCGGAATTCTAGGGACACGTCCCGGCCCGCCACAAAAGCCCCGATTTTTTAGGGGATAGAGGCAGGGGTGGGGGGCGTTTTAATCCCCATCCTCTGGGATGGGGCGGGGGGACGGGGGTGGGTGATGTCTTTCCCCCGCCCCACCCCTCCTCGTGTATATATATATATACTTTTTTCTAATACTCCTATATTTCACTTAATAACACAATTATCCTACCTATATAAACCCATTTATATACTTTTTTCTAATACCTCTATATTTCACCTAATAACACAATTATCCTACCTATATAAACCCATATTTTCCCAATTTCCCTCACCCTAAACAATTGAACAAGAACAAACCGTAACCCATATTTATGTATAATTAATTATATTTAAACAATTAATTTAAGTGTTTGTTATATGGACGAGAATTAACTATTGTGTTTGGTAATGCTCAAATTAATTTATCTTTATGTAAAATTAACGGGGTGAGGACGAACCTCCAACATTCCCCTTTGGGGGGAGGGGAATTCCTGTCATCCCCGTAATGGGGATGGGGCACGCGTGGGGAGTGATTTTGAGGGCGGGGATGGGTATGGTGAATGAGATCCCCACCCTGCCCCGCCCGATTGCCATGCCTAAAAATACCACAATCCTATAGAGAAAGATGAACAATAATATTAGGTTTACAATCTTCTCTCACAATCTCTGACATGACAGCTCGTCATTGATTAGCTTGCAATGAGTAAACAAGACTCATTTTATGAGGTGTCACGTCTAGGCTTATGAGAGAAGGTTGTGAGAATTAATTGTTGACCTAACATTACTAAAAAAATGAAATAAATCCACTTTTTAATCAGGGCGGAATTGGAGCCCCAATCTGGGTTCAAATAGAAAAGTAGCAAACTTTGAAGGCCCATCACTCCTGTTGGAATGCCAACTTATGAAGCAAAGAGATCAAATATTCGTGCAGGCCCGCAAATCATCCTTGGGTAGAAGTGATTTCTAGTTTGGCGCCAATTAGAAGGAATTAAAATTGAAGGATCAAATTCCAAATTATTCTTTGACCTCATTGGCGTTTCAATTAATGGAATTTCGGTAATATTCCAAAAAGTAGTCTCCTGCAGCTGTCACCAGAAATCAAATCTTCATCCCCAAAAAACTTGTTTAACACTATTATCTGTAGGAAATATCAATATAACTCACCTCCAGTGTTTAAAATAGGATCAATTCGGAGTGTTTCATCACGCCCTTTTCTTCTGATATGCACGGTGGAAATTCTATTACGATATTACCTAAAATTCAGTCACATAATGGTAGAGAAAACTGAGAAAATAGTTTAAGTTATTGAGCCATGGAGAAACTGTTGAGCAGTTGACTCTCTACAATTATTTGATAATAACTTCTTTTATGGGCCAATTGGATTGTTGGGCCAACCTGAAAGTCCAACACTTTCATTCAATCCACGAAAACCACCAGTATATTTGCTGGAAAACGAAAACCAAATCCACCAACGCTAAAACAAGGATAATGATACTGTAAATGGTACATTTATTTCACTGTAGAAGAAGCTTAATACAATTGGTTGTTGATCTTGGAAGGATAAAAAGGAAAAGTAGTAGGAATAGGGATCCGATCCTCCACCCGCCATAGTATTTAACATCCAATTTTTTTCATCTTTATTTGACGGTTGATTGATTGACAAGCAAAGCATTCTCTTTGAAATTTGCAGAAACCAAAAAGAAATCGCCAGCATCTTCATATTCTCGCATAACTCTTTTGACTTTACTTTGAATAAAGGTCCGTAGAAGCAAAAAGCAAAGAATTACCCAGTTGATTGGTTCATCGAGAGTAGTGGACAGCAGTATAACTTTTATTTTTTTGTTGGCTTTACTAAATTCTTCTGTATGCAGATAGCTGCATATGTAGTCAGATTTCTTCTTTGTTAATCTTGTGCTTAAACTAGAGAAGAACCAAAAAAAAATGTCTTCAACAATTAGAGAAAATGGAAGAGGCATAGGAGAAGCTTCCTGCAATGGCATTGTCCGGCGGATGGTAGGCCTTCCGAGAAGCATTTTAGGGGGATTTTCAAGAGTAATGGGTCATGGTATAAATGTCATGGGATCAATAGGAGGAAGAAGGCATCACCCTCAACCATTGAACTTTCAATTTCCGCAACTAATTCCACAAGAACCAGTAGTTGTTCCAGAAGAGTTTGCTTTTCTAAACAGTTTTGAGCAGCAATATGGCTCCACACATCCATTCTTTTATGCATGTAATTTCATGGAGGCTTTAAAGATAGCTGAAGATGAACATAAGTTTATGTTCATGTATCTCCACTCGCCACAACACCCTTTCACTACCCCTTTCTGTCGAGACACATTGTGTTCAGAGTTTGTAACTCAGTTTCTTGATGCAAACTTCATTTCCTGGGGGGCTCTTGCTGATAGAGGAGAAGGTTTACAAATGGCTGCAACAATGAGGGCTGCCAGCTTCCCCTTCTGTGCAGTAGTAGCTCCTGCTGCCGGTAATAGCATAGCAGTGCTTCAACAGGTGAATTGGTCCAAATAATTATAATGATGATTAGTAATTGTAGCAATATACATCATATGTTAACCAGATTAATTAAAGGTATTGATTTGTTTCTGAATTGTCAATGTTCAGATGGAAGGACCAATATCCCCAGCAGAGCTAGTGGAGATTCTGCAGAGAACAATGGAGGAACAAGGGTCGGCTTTTGGTGGCGCAAGAGCAAAGGAGGAAGAAAAGGCGAGAGCAATCGCAAGAGCCAAGGAAGAAGAAAAGATAAAAGCAGATCGTCAGTTAAGAGAAGAACAAGATGCAGCATATCTAGCAGCTCTAAAGATTGACAAAGTGTGTGACTTGTATTATACGCCATCAATGCTTTAAGTTACAATTCACTATTGTTCATTTTATGGCTGAAAATTGACAACTTTCCTTTTACACAGGAAAAAGAGAAACTCAAACAATTGCCCTCTGGAGGAAAAGCTCAGAACCCAGTTGAAGTAGGTTCAAATAAAGCAAATTATGAGAAGTTTAGCCACACTCCTATTCAAAAACACAACGGCAAAGCAAAAATAACCCCCAGTACTATTAGAGAAACTCAATACAAGCAGACTACAAACTGGGGAAAGGATTCCCAGGTTACTCAGGTACAATATATACTGCAACCATTTCTCTTTTGGCTTAAACTAGAGACAGATTTAATCCATTCAATCATTCAAGTACTTGATGAATATGTTTTCAGATACTGATTCGATTTCCAAGTGGTGAAAGAAGAGAACATAGCTTTTCGCCCACCGATAGAATCCAGTCAATCTACAGATACGTTGATTCTCTAGGCCTGCCTGGTGTTGAAAACTACAAACTGGTATCAAGCTTCCCCAGAAGAGTTTATGGTGTTGATCAAATGGGAATTACTCTCAAAGAGGCTGGCCTCCATCCTCGAGCTAGCTTGTTCTTAGAGCTTCAGTGATTATAATAACATTTACACCGCATGCACCAACCCTTGTATCAATGATAATCACTACCAGAATATTATTTAGCATCTCATCAATGTTGTCAAATATATCTGTTATATAATAATAATAATGTTATCGACTATATACAGTTGTTCTTGGAAGATTTTCCAGCTACTTCAGCCGAATAAACTTTCCTCTTCTTCAGCACCAACAAGGAACATAAAAATTATTAGTCAAATTTCATGTGTTGGTTGCCATTAATCTCAATACAGCTTAACTGTTAGATTTAGATGGATGAATAATTAAAATCTTAAGCCTTGAAATTGAATTTTGTTACATTTCTGAATTTGATGATCCCCGAATGCGATATCCAAGAAGACCACTGGGCGAGATGTCACCTAAAAGGAAGAGATTTTAGATTGATATGTTTTAATATAATTGGATACAAGTGTCAATTTCTGAATCCTTTGGGTCTCGCAATAATTTTAGTCATAATAGGAAAATATAGTTTGTACTTTTTTGAAAAATTTCACTTAAACGTCGTCGTCACCACTATCATCACGTCAAGACTGAAGACTCTCGACTCTCGAGCCTAAGAGCAGCAAGCAACAGAAATGGCGCTCCGCACGTGCAACACTCTTCCCTCTCCTTTCGTTAACTCAATCAAATTGACTAGGAAACCCATTCGAAACTGCAAATTCTCAGTTAAGAATTCTATTTCTGACCCAAATGAATCACGTAAGGTACTACTCTTCTCTCTGTTTAACATTAATTTAATTTATATTCCGGAAGATTAATTACATTTACGAAATTTAGTATTGCGAGGTTCATGAACCTAACAAGTGCTGTAATTTATACTTGTGGGGTTTAATATCAATGTTAATCAGCTACTTAGATAATCAACTGGATTCCAAATGTGTTTCTAAATAATGAATCTTGTTCGCCTTTTACTGCGTTATCTACTTGTGGTTATGAATCGTTATAGTTGATGTTATAGAAATTTGCAGCTGGTTTTGCAAGTAAAAGAGAGGCTTCAAAAAGATTATAGTAGTCTCCCAGTTGGTAAAAATGGACGAGATGATGAAGATATGATCCTCTGGTACCTAAAGGACAGGAGGTTTTCCGTTGAAGAAGCCGTTGCAAAATTGACTAAAGCCATTGTATCCTTCATCGGAAATTCACTGAAATTCTTTATAGATGAAAAGCTGTTCTCAAAACTTGTATTTGTGGTTTAATATGATGATTTGTTTAAATTTGTTATATTTAAAAGTTTTCTTACTAAGTTTTAACCTTTTAGAAATGGCGTCAAGAATTTAGAGTGTCTGAACTAAATGAAGAGTCTGTGAAAGGTATTGCTGAAACTGGAAAAGCTTATGTGCATGACTTTCTTGATGTTAATGGCAGACCAGTGCTCATAGTGGTAGCATCAAAGCATTTACCTGCGGTAAACTTTTGTGTTGATTTTTTTATTTTTCTTTGCACAAATTTCTGTTAAGATGCGGTCTGAAACTCGTAGTAGTTTAGTAAATTAGTATCAGTCTTGCAAATTAGAGTGAATTTTTTTTTTTTTGTCAGACTAGTATTTGGTAATCTGGGGTTCTTGTTACTTTCATCTTTTGGCTGCAGCACTGGTATATTTGAATGTCTAGACTGTCCATGTTCTTCTGACGTGTCCATAATAAGCAATAATTGCAATGGCTATAGGTGCATGATCCTGTTGAGGACCAGAAGCTCTGTGCCTTTTTGGTTGAGAAGGCATTGAGCAAGCTCCCACCTGGAAAGGAAGAAATTCTTGGTATATTTGATCTCAGAGGCTTTCGTACTGAGAATGCAGATCTTAAATTCTTAACCTTTATGGTAATTTCTACAAATTGATTCTGATCTCTTGGGTGCTTGTATTTTTTTCCTTATTGCTGCAGCTGCAATAATACACTAGAAAAATTAGTTCTCTTAAATATAAAGAAAAGTAAAGCATAAATTTCAGTTAATGACATGGTTTTGTTGGCTGCTCCAATTTATTCCATTATGAGTATTAGAGCAACATGATATTATACATTTTTTGTTAAATTCCCTGGGTTTGCATAATTCTTTATGTTTCTGAACAAACTACTATTATGGCCGTACCTGTAATGTTGCAACTACTTCTTCTAAGATTGAATGGTTGTATTTTTGGATTACGGTTGAGTTTGTTTGACGGGTAATGTTATAGTTTCTTATTAACTTTATTGAGTCTTTGACAATCATTGATTAACCCGCACAACAAGATCTTGTCCATCTGAATCTCTGATGGTTGCAAAGGTCCGTTATGTTACCATAGTGGGGTCCTTGTTTGAGATAAATTCTTGATACCATTCAAATGCTGCTGGTACTGATAGGCAGATCACTAGTACAAGAACTAGTGAACTTCTGTTTTTTTGTTTTTTAATATTTACTAAATCTCATTTGATCTTATCTCCATCAGTACCATTAATAACTTGAATGTTCGTACTTCATTGCCCAAAAATGATAATATGGACCATTTTAACATATTCTGGTTCTCATGGCAGTTTGATGTGTTTTACTATTATTATCCAAACTGTTGCACAAAGTTCTCTATCATGACATGAATGTGCATACCTAATTGCCTAAAAATTCCTTTGAGTTGATTTTTACTTGTTCTCATCGCAGTTTGATATATTTTACAATTATTATCCAAAGCGGTTGCGTGAAGTCCTCTTTGTGGGAGCTCCATTTATATTTAAGCCATTTTGGCAGCTAGTCAAGCCCTTGTTGAAATCATATGCTTCAATGGTATGCACCAGTAGTGTTTACCTATCTCTGACGTGATTGTTCTTTCTTTTGGAGCTAAACCTTATTTGGTTGCTATTATTAATCCTTTTTTGAAGGTAAAATTTTGCTCTGTGGAGACTGTCAGAAAGGAATATTTTACTGAAGCAAAGCTACCAGTCAGTTTCAAAGACTGACTGTATCATCCCCTTTTATTTTAGGTATGGAGTTTATAATCTTCACAATCACTGGCTATTAATGATGGGATCATGAGAAATATGCTTATATCCTTTAATGAGTTGCTAGGAATGCATCAATGATCAATCCTTGATGTTACAACGTCATCGCTGATGTCGCAGCATTTTCTCCCAGCACAAAGTGGATGGTTGATATTGACAGGCACAATGACAAATGATTCACAAATTTATTCTAAATTTACATTGCATGCAGGAATTTTGCAGAATCAAGACATGGATGCGAGGGTTGTGGCAGACTACAGACAGTTCAAATGTGCTTGAACTTCATCAATGTTTAAACAGAGTTGATGGGCTCATGTTTTTTCAACTTGCTCGGCCTCCCCTTTGGGAAGTTTACTGATAGACTTCTGGAAATATTTGATGAATTAGAGCTTCTCCTTGCAAAGGAATGGGTCCCTCACCAGAAGAACTTAGGGTCATTGTGCCTCCTGTAATCGAACACTTTTTGTACAATAATTTTATAGTAAATGTCCATTACTGAATCAAGTCCAAAAAATGTCTAAATGTCCATTACTAAATCAAGTCCAAAAAATGCGCAGCCAGCCAGAAAAGAGTTTTATTTGTTGTATCGCCAGCCAGAACAGAGTTTATTTGTTGTATCCCAGCCAAAATAGAATTAATTTGTTGTGTCTCTGTTATTCAATTACTTACGTTATTAATATTCTACAAAGTGTAGGCAGAACATGCTTTTTAACCTTGAAATAGTTCAAATACGTGATTGTAAATTTTAAACTAAGACTTGGTAGGGGTGCGCCAGGCCCTTGCAGTAGTGCAACGCATGGGCGACGCTTGAGGATCCCAGTAGCAAGCTACCGTTGCGGAACCTCCCCCTCAAAAAATTAATTTAATATCGCGTGGATCAATGATCCACATATCAGATATTAAACTGATAAGAACAGATACTACACTTGATCTTAGCCAAAAGGCCGAGAAAGGTATGAATTGGTGAGGTGTTTGATCTGCTTTTTATAGTGCGCCATCTTCCGCTGCTTAATTAATCTGAACGATGTGGGACATAAAACATATTCTCATTTCCTCTTCATTCAATTGTATTATTAAATAACGCTATAAAAGAGGTTCCCATTCACTTATTCTTGCTCCCTAATTCGTCAGTCTGTCTGACTCTGGTTTTACTATCAGAAAATATAGAGAGAAAACAAGAATTACCTACAAATTTGTTGGTTTGAACTTCGAACGTTGAGGTAATTTTGAAGCAAAATATTGTCTCGAGGCTGGGCTTTTCCTTGGCCCAATAAGCCTCATCGTGAGTATGCCATGCTAAGATATCTTTACATTTTAAGCCATACGTCACTATCTTAAATTTGATTACAATTTTAACCCTTTATAAACAACGTTGATTAATTTTTTTTTTTAAATTAATAATAAGAGAAGTTGATTACCCCAATTTTAACTCGTATCCACAATGGACAATGACTTCAAACAGGGACAAAATTGTAAATTTAATTAACCTCCGTTTCCTCCAAGATACTCTGATTCTTCAGTCTTAATTTCTGCAATTTTGATGTTTCTGGAGAAAGTGGGAGAAAGAAATGGAGAGAGCGAGGATGTTAATGAAGGTGGTCAGTCTGCTGTGTCTAGTGGTACTAAGCAACGCGATCGAGTCGCCGAAATATGAGGTGGTACACTCAGAATCGGATTTCGATGTCAGACTTTACACAGAATCCACGTGGATGTCTGCCCCCGTTCGTGAACTCTCCTTCGAGAAGGCCACCTTGTTTGGCTTTCACAGGTATCGTTGCTCTGCTCAGCAACCCATATTCTAGTTTTAACTGTTAATTATATTATGGTATAGTTTGTATCAACTATCAAAATAGTTGTAATCACTCCTATATTTCGGGAAAAAAATTATCTTTTGACCTTAAAGTTTATGATTTGTCACTCCAATTTTGTATTTAACTCAGAATCAAGCTCATCATGTACTTTAATGAATAGTAGCCCGTGTGTAATTGGTGCAGACTGTTATGTAAATTACTTTCTAAGTAACCAATATTAACAATCACATCCCTTAATTCAAAAGCCTGGTTGTGTTCTTGGGAAGACTATATATCTGATTATTAAAAAAAAAGAGTTTTAACATGGATGAAGGAGAAGAATCTGCAGTTTATTTTGAAGATGGTATCATCTGTCACTTTATTTTGGAGATGAATTCTACAACCTTTTCGAGCTAAAAAAAATATATAATTAACTTGTTATGTTATTACAGGTTGTTCCAGTTCATCGAAGGTGCCAATCTTAACTACTCTCGGATTCCTATGACATCCCCTGTTGTGACAAGCATTGTTCCTGGAGCTGGCCCCCTTCATTCATCTGCCTATGTTGTCAGATTTTACTTGCCTGTGAAGTTCCAAGCTGACCCACCAACTCCCCTGCCTGAACTTCATTTGAAGCCTTATGTATGGGACAGTCGCTGTGTTGCTGTAAGGAAGTTCTCTGGATTTGCAAAGGATGAAAACATTGTGCGTGAGGCCGAGAAACTTGCCATCAGCTTGAGGAGGTCTCCTTGGGCTAACGGTACTTCTTCTGACAGTGATTATGCTTACTCCATTGCACAATATAGTTCTCCTTTCCAGTTCATTGGTCGCGTTAATGAAATCTGGGTAGATATTGATGCATCCGGAATAGACGCCTGTAAACCCGGTAATATAGCTGCATACTGAAATATTGCAGAATAAGTAGCATATCAGTATCGGTCTCTACTTATATGTGCCTGAAAGAAAATTGAATACTATATCCCTAATTTTACTATCTTTGTGTATATATTATGGAAATAGATGGTACTTTGTATTTTAGTCAGACATTGATATCTATGGGAAATATTATAAGTAGTTCATAGTATTCTTTGTTTCTTTTTATATTTCGGACATCTTTTTGTTTATTGAAATATATGTTAGTGTGCGGTTCTCTGTATCAGGTTATTTCCAATCAGGCAATCACAGGCTTGCCTAGTTGCCCATAATGAGTTTCTTTAGCTATAGAAACAGAATGAAGCTAACGATTATCGCTGAGAGAATGTTCCGCTGTTCATTGGCCAGCCAAGTTGAAAACTTTGAGTCTGACAAGCCCTCAGGTGGTTAAACTGTTCCAAGACCCAATTTCTTACTGCCTACAAAAACACATGCATTGGACGATAAAGATAGTCCAACTAAGAGAAAATCAGTTTATTCATCATTCAATCTCCTGTCATTCACATGTTTTCTTTTAGGAAACAGAAGACCTATAATACCACACTGTTCACAATTTTCACTCTTCTGTGACACTTTCCCTCAAGGGACGACTTCATGCTGCTCATAATGATGACTTTAGCAGGGCTCTTTTAAAACTATTAACAGTCAAGTTGCAGACAGAGCGCAGTGCTTACTTGTAGTTGTCCCAACAACATTGCATTTAGATCAATCTCTAAACTAAAGCTCAAAAGCAAGGTTCCACAAATCTCGCATCATGAGGTTAAGCATGTTAATATTGTTGATATCACAAAATTACTCGCATTATCAAAATAAATGCTTTCCACACCAAGGCCCGCCACACCAGATAAATGTTAAAAGATGAGAGAAAAGCAAAGAAGCAAAATTATGCAAACATTCTTGCAACTCAAAACCTATCCAATAGAATTGATTATCCATACAGTCCAATGCTTATATCAAAAAAATCTGTGACCTAAAAGAATGAATGAATTGAAGTTGTGAAGGTACAACAATAAATATACTCACTAAATCCTAGTTAGGCCGGTGTTTTGGATGAATATATGATGGCAAAGATACCCCAACTTTGGGACCTTTCTTGCCTGGCATAGGGAGCTGGATTTGACTACAGTATACAACAGATAGAAGAATGAGAAGGAAAAGAAAAAGAAAAATGGGAGAGGACAAGACTTCCGTATGCTTTAAAATTGAAAAACTGGTTTGAGCTTTGGTAGTTCTTTGCCACAAATATCTCCCCTCGATCAGTGCAGCACCTAAGGTCCATGAGAGGTCCCCGGGACCAAATATTATCTCTGCCTCACCAAGACACAGAGCTTCCTCAATGAGTGATGCCATATAAGGCACCTGGAAACAATGCTGTACAGCATGGTTTCGGTTTCCGGCATTGTAACTCAAGTCGGCCCATGATCTTGGACATAATTGCTCACCTTTCTCCCAGACTTTTGTCAAATTGGCTCTTGAAATCAAATTTAATTTGTTGTAAACAACAAAAAATCCTGATAAAGCATGAAAGTGTCCAGTTGGGTGGGTGATAGCTGTCAGATTAAGTATATTTATGCCTGCACAACAGAGATGAGAAACTGTAAATTACAAACTCATGTTCATCCCCTTCAATGAGATTAAAAAACAAAGCATCCTATAGACAGAACATATAAAAGGATCTATTAATAACAGAGTCAAAGCCACTTCAAGAAACAGATGTAGAATTGTATTAACTTGTTTACAAGAATCAACGGCCAAGTTACAGATATGTTTTTCCTTCAAGTGAGTCTTCTCCACCCAAGGACCACTAACTCAAATTTTATTGTGCCACTGGCTCAATTTGGAAATTCCACAACCCAAACCCAGTACCAACCTGGTATGCAGAATGAACCGCAGGTTTTCCCTTTTAAAGAGAGAAAGATAAACATTATTCAGCTTCAATGGCCAGTAAACACAAGATAAACATTATTTAGCTTTATATATAATTTTTAATCATGGTATTAAAGTATGTAATCCCAAACTTCTGTATCAATAGCCCACTTGACCACCACCAAGTATTCCCATTAACAAATTGCACTTCCACAACACAAACACTCGTTTGGAATTCCAATTATAAGCATATTATTGTTAACAAGAACACTTGCTAATATACTTGCAACTTGCAAGAGAACTGTACAAACCTATAGACACTAGACAGGACTAACCTTTTTCCTACAAATTGACAACATATATGTAATCAAGTTGGCAACCCTTCATATGTCTGAACCTAATAATTGCTATGCTCAAGAAAACTTGATAAATGAGCTATTGTATTGTTATTTTCAGTAATGATGACTAACCTCATAAAGGAATATAGGGAAGCCTAGCAACATGTAATATATACAGATATAAGAATGAATGATTGATTGCAGAAGAGAGGTAATAGAATCTATAAACTTACTGCTAGAAGATGACAAGCCTGCTTTACAGTTTGTACCAACTGTTGGGTGTGACCAATCTAAATTGCTTGAATTGATGGCAACAGCCCTTGCAAGCCCCCGACATTGCTCCCAATTTGGGTCCCCAACCAGATAAACAGATGCGGAATTTGTTCTCTGCATTTGACTACTGGAATTTTTTTTATTAGTAATATTTTGTTGAACACAACCATAGCAAGTATAATTTTGCACAAAATCAGATCTGAGACATGGATGCCTGATTTCAATTCTGTCACGAGTACCTTCTCGGGGTGGCTTCAATGAGTTGAGAATGGCAACTGTCCTATCAAAAGCCTCATTCAAACCAAATGCTGGCAGAGAAAATGCTAATATTCGATGTTCAATCAAGCCAATCTCAGATCTTATCAGGTGTTTGTCATCTCCTATGGCATCATCTTCCATCACTACCTGCAAAGATGAACCTCCAAGATCAAGAAGTCCCAAGGTGGACGTCCTTGAGGAATTTGTAAGGCTCCCCATTTTATAGTTCAAAGCAACCCAACCGTAGTAAGCTTCCTCTTTCCCACTCAAAACCCTTATCCAGCTTTTCTTATACAAAAATGAGTGTTCCTTTACAACCGCCTCAACATCATCCAAGACCAACCTGGCATCCTCAACAACCAACCTCCTTAGTCCAGCAGTAGCTAAAACAAATACAGGAGTATCTCCATGTCTCTCAGGAGGTACCAACCTTTCCGCCCATAAAATCAACGGTTCCAAAGATGCTCTCACTCTTGAAGCATTACCAACAAACTTATCTAAACCAGGCTCAGTCTGCAGACAGTGGTACTGACAAGAACTTCTCCGAAGTGATCCCTCGGTCGAGTTATCTGGATACGAATGCATCAGAATAGGAAAGTTCTCGCTTTCCACATATTTTTTCCACTGATACACATTTACTCGTGTTCCAGTGCTTCCACAGTCCACAACAACAGTATAGTACGACCCACTTAGCATGCCATAAGCTCCACTTGGTTTAAACCCAAAATAACAGCCAACAAAAAACAACACTACAACTAAAACAAAAATACAAACTTTCAAGACCCGTTTATATTGAGTAAATACAGTGATAGAGATCTTATGTTTGGAAGGAGATTTGGGTTCCATACTTAAATTACTATTAAGTTTTCTGCTACTCTTTACTTAAGAAATCAGTTATGCTAGAAATCGCGAAAGACACAATACAATATCATCGACAATCAAATCTGGAACTGAATTTAAGCAATGAAGGGTGCTTGAAAATAGATCATGAATCAATGAAACGCTTGTCAAATTCGATTTCAGTTCCAAAGAAACGATAATATGCAAAACAGTACCTTTCTTTGTCTCTGCCAGGAAAATCACTACGCCCTGGTCTCTCTACTTTCTATTGCTCTCTCTCTCTCTCTTTGTGAATGGAGCGAGAGATGATAGAGAGTGTGTCCAGAGAATGAACAACTGGAATCTCAATTTTAAAGCTTTATATATGTTCCTTAAACAAGGCAAGCTGGTCAACCCAAATACATTAAGGCCGGAATAATGTAGCATAAATTTCAATTGAGTAAACAACATGTTCTCACTCAAGGTTTCGCGAAATAACAAGTTCCCACCCCCGGTTTCATAAATTTCAATTCTCACCCTTAAAGTAGCGTTAGCGATTATTAGGTTTGACATAGATACAGAGATTGCTATTATCATACTGTCCTTGACAAATAAATAAATAATTAATTTTTAACCCCCAAATTAGTAAAATTAGAAAAACAACCATCTTACTTCCAAATTTATTAAATAATACTTTCTTCTTCAACTTTCACATCATCCATATCTCCAACCACCGAGCGGCTGCCACTGCCACTACCACCTAGCCATTGTTGTCACCTAGCTGCTGTCCCATTGCCACCCAACCACTATCACCCTCCAGCCAAATTAATAAAATTTTAAGAAAATCCTATACATCTTAAATTCATTCACCAACACCCTCTTCAATCCCAACCCACCCAACCCTCTAAATTTTCTTTCAATCCAAACAAACTTCATCACCAACAATCCATTACAACACAAACACGATCCACTGCAATCCGCAACAAACACTACCAAGTAAGGTGGCATTCAACCAAATATCACTCAACACAACAAGCAAGTCAATCACAAGAACTAACCTAGGTGCATCACTCGAAGGAAGTGGAGACTGCAATTGGGCCGTGCAAAATTACCTACTACCCNTTAAGTTTTCTGCTACTCTTTACTTAAGAAATCAGTTATGCTAGAAATCGCGAAAGACACAATACAATATCATCGACAATCAAATCTGGAACTGAATTTAAGCAATGAAGGGTGCTTGAAAATAGATCATGAATCAATGAAACGCTTGTCAAATTCGATTTCAGTTCCAAAGAAACGATAATATGCAAAACAGTACCTTTCTTTGTCTCTGCCAGGAAAATCACTACGCCCTGGTCTCTCTACTTTCTATTGCTCTCTCTCTCTCTCTTTGTGAATGGAGCGAGAGATGATAGAGAGTGTGTCCAGAGAATGAACAACTGGAATCTCAATTTTAAAGCTTTATATATGTTCCTTAAACAAGGCAAGCTGGTCAACCCAAATACATTAAGGCCGGAATAATGTAGCATAAATTTCAATTGAGTAAACAACATGTTCTCACTCAAGGTTTCGCGAAATAACAAGTTCCCACCCCCGGTTTCATAAATTTCAATTCTCACCCTTAAAGTAGCGTTAGCGATTATTAGGTTTGACATAGATACAGAGATTGCTATTATCATACTGTCCTTGACAAATAAATAAATAATTAATTTTTAACCCCCAAATTAGTAAAATTAGAAAAACAACCATCTTACTTCCAAATTTATTAAATAATACTTTCTTCTTCAACTTTCACATCATCCATATCTCCAACCACCGAGCGGCTGCCACTGCCACTACCACCTAGCCATTGTTGTCACCTAGCTGCTGTCCCATTGCCACCCAACCACTATCACCCTCCAGCCAAATTAATAAAATTTTAAGAAAATCCTATACATCTTAAATTCATTCACCAACACCCTCTTCAATCCCAACCCACCCAACCCTCTAAATTTTCTTTCAATCCAAACAAACTTCATCACCAACAATCCATTACAACACAAACACGATCCACTGCAATCCGCAACAAACACTACCAAGTAAGGTGGCATTCAACCAAATATCACTCAACACAACAAGCAAGTCAATCACAAGAACTAACCTAGGTGCATCACTCGAAGGAAGTGGAGACTGCAATTGGGCCGTGCAAAATTACCTACTACCCGAACACAGTACTTGAACCGAACAGAAAAATTCGGGTACCTAGAAATTCGGTTCAGATACTAGTAGCACTATAAGACGTACCCGAAATCTCGAATAATTTGTTCGGGTATCCATTCAATTTTAAAAATAAACCGAGTACCCAAGCCGAAGCGGTTTGTAAAACAAAATTAAAAGACAAAAACCCTTTTTCAAAAATCCCAAATCAAATAACCCTAAAATCTACTTCTTCTCTAAACTAAACCACTTCTCCTTCAGTCCTTCCTATGTTCGTCAATCGTCCGCCCTAAGCGTGAAGTTTCAGCCATCCGTCCCCCGTTATCACACTACAATGGGCGGCAAACAGCTCGTCACCTCACCACCTCGACCCCCTTTCGACACTTTTCGATAAGGTAAATACTAACTCTTTAATTAACGTTCAACTCACTGAAAAAAGACAATATTTTTTCTAAGAAATGCAGATCGGAAAATTCAAAATGAATATGAGTTCCATCTATCCTCCATTAACAAGATTGAAAATAGTTGAGTTTCATATGAAAATAATTGAGTTTCATATGGAACGAATAAAAAACTCGTATATTCGATATTTAACGTTTGAACATTTTGCTTGATTTTATGTTTGTTTGTTGGGGAAATGAGGAGGTTGATGCATGGAACTGATGGATTCATAAATTTCATTCTATTTTGTTTTTCAAAAGTCAAGAGTCTGTAAATTTGGAAATTCCAATATTTGTTTAATGAAATGACAAAATGCAATAGTGGAAAACATATTGGTTTTGGGGTGTGTAAGTGTGTTCAATATCTGATTTGAATTATTTGGTATATTGTCTAGTGCCGTTTCTAGAAGTAATATTTGGCAGTTTCTCTTCTTCTCTATGGTTTCATTTTGAAGAAACGCTCTTATTTGATATTTGTATTTGTTCAGTTGGACAATTAATCAAAGTTGAATTAAAATACATTGAATTGTATTTGGTGTAAAACATTTTATTAATCAAAGTTGAATTAAGCGATTCTTGTCTTTTTCACATTTGATTTTGCCATTCACAGATATCGCTTAAGCGATATCAACGATCGCTTAATCGATCAAGTGAAAAAGGCAAGAATCGCTTAAGCGATATCACTAATTGCTTAAGCGATCATACATTTGATTCCGCCAATAACATGATCGCTTAAGCGATATCTACGATCGCTTAATCGACTAGGTTAAAAAGAAAAGCATCGCTTAAGTGATATCTACGATCGCTTAAGCGACCCTGTGTAAACAAAGTTCCTTTGACTATTAAACTGAATTTTATTGCTCGAACTCTTAAATATATAGTTCTTTGACGTCAGTATGAAACATATCAGGTGTATTAACCATTACGTCAATGCTAAACATATAGGGTTTACGATTCGTTCAGTGGACCGTGATCATCATTATATTAATATTAAACATATAGTTTTTTGACGTCAGTATGAAATATATAAGGTGTAGTAACCATTACTTCAATGCTAAACATATAGGGTTTACAATTCGTTCAGTAGACCGTGATCGTCATTATATTAATATTAAACATATAGTTCTTTGACGTCAGTATGAAACATATAAGGTGTAGTAATCATTACGTCAATGCTAAACATATGTTGTTTTTCTTTGTTTATAACATAAAGGGTGCGTTTGGTTGAACATTTCTATAAATATTACAAATCCTATTCCTAAAATTTTTCTTTGTTTAATTATTTAGGAAATTTTAGTATTTGTTTAATTAATTTTAGACCCATTAAGTGAATTAATTTCATTAATACCCCCTGAAAAAGTTTAAAAATTAACAAAAACACCCCTACCACCCAACTTCCCAGATTCCGGCTACCACCGATAGCTACAAACGATCGCTTTTACCTGGTCGCAACGAACTCTGCTCGCAACGAACAGATATGCTCGCAACGAACAGATCTGGTCGCAGTCCGACTATATCTGGTCGCAACGAACAGATCTGGCCATAATCAACTCTAGGCCAGATGCTGAAATTTGAGATCGCTTTTACCTGGTCGCAACGAACTCTGCTCGCAACAAACAGATCTGGCGTTCATATTTGAGATTGCTTAAGCGATCTTGTCCGAGGCAGTATGTATATCTGCCCAGATCTATGATCGCTTAAGCAATCCTACGTATCGCTTAAGCGATTTTGGTAAAAGACTCTTGGCCGGTTAAGAGATATATGTGGTCGCTCATATATGGCGTAAGCGATCATTACAAAAAGAGAAGAATCTTATATTTCTCCTAAATTATGTAATAATCTGTCTTTATAGAGCTAATTTCGATATAACTGTGATTGTGATACATTTCGACCTCACTCATTTTCCTCCCAAATTCGAAAAGAATAAGCAGCAAAATGAAGCCATTTATATCAATCGAATCCATCACATATCAAAATATAAGAGACATCAATGTAATTGAAAGTTTAAACTTAAAATCATTCATAATAGTGCCAAAACAGAATAAATCTTAAGCCACTTTGACAAGTTTTGGAATTCGGTATAATCATTGTAATAGGCATAGAAGGGTTTTTTCTTTTCCTCCTCTATTGGCCTATACAAATCGACAATGGACTCCATTTTTGCTTGCTCGCTTCCTCCCCCTTCCTCCATTTGTACGTCCCCGCTTCCTTCGCCTCCCGCCTCAACCTCCTCCATTATAACTGTCCCACTTCCTCCAACAACCTCTTTAACCCCTTCAATTTTGGCTTCTTCCTCAATTTGTTTCTTTGTTTTTCTCTTAATTCCACGTGTTAGTACAATGTAAGGCAATTTCACAAACCTGCTCTTTTGGCTCTCTCTTTTCAGCCCAGGTTACACTTCAACCGCCTTCAATACTCTACCAACTTCCTCCTGCACCCTACCAACTTCCTCCTCCACCCTAACAACTTTCTCTGCCACCTTATCCACTTTCTCTGCCACCTTTTTCAACTGCTCTTCCATCTTATCAAACCTACCATAAACAGTTGTTGTAAAACTATCAAACAAACTGTTTATAAGGTTAACCACCTCACTCTCCTGACCTCGACACCTCGGCAAAGCGGTACTTGTTGTACCGGTTTGCTGAGGCATACGAACCTCTTCCCCCCTCCCCTCCTCCTCCTCCCTCCCACTCCCCTCCTCCTCTTCCCTCCCACCGATTGCGGCTTCATCCTCCTCGACATCAACCACATTCTCAAGCAGTGGCTCTGCAACTGCCCTCACATGTGTGACCCCTTGTAGCTCCTGCGTCAGGCGGTTTATCCCTTCATCCCTTTAATCCTTCAATGCTCGAAAAGATTTGACATAGTGTTGTTATGCTTCACCCCCAGTAGCGGTGAGGAAGGGACGGACAACCCCTTGCAATAAGAAACAAAATCAATCAGATTTAAGCGACATTTTAAAGCAAATGCATATTCAAAAGCTTAATCCTTTAATCTTACCTGAGCTGATTGAATTTCAATCTCTATTTGCTCATAATCCCAATGGGTACACTTCTAGTCGTGCCACCGCAACATCCTAGGAAATGTCTGTTGCACAATCGAAGCTCTAACCCTCCCCCCTGCCTTAGCCAGGACAGGGATGACCTCATACATCCAAGCCTACATTGTAAAAAAATAATCCATATCATAATTCAAACACATATTAAAAAAAATATAACAAAAACCTATTAATATTTACCTGCATTGCCCATGGGAAGCCAAACAAATTGTACGTATCCGCTCTATTCTTCTCGGCCCATTGAGAGTGCTTTAACGCCAAGTCTTTTGCTTGCAGGAACTCCATGGTTCGCTTAAATGATACTCGTCCCCACGGATAAGCATTAAAGAAGTTCAAGTTGCTCACAAACTTCACCCAATCAATATCAACGGCTTTTGTTGAGTCACCAACCATTAGGATCGAATGTAAGAACAATACCAAGCATAGTTTGAACGTCTCCGAATCGTTAAATTCACCATCTTTTAACCTGTCCTCTAATTCCTGTGCCTTAATAGACGTGTTCCCCGCCAAAACCTTGTTAGACAACCTTTTGGCTCCCGTACTGTCCTTTATTCTTTTTTCCTCAACCTCACCTGGCAATTCCCCACATCTTAAGCCAGTCACCAACGCATATTCCATCATCCCGAAACGTAGTGGCTTTCCATCCACTACGAACCATATTTCGTGCCTTTTGTTACTTTTTATTGAGTGCAGCAACATATAATGCACTCCCGATCCCCAGAATGTCTTTTTCCATTGTGTCCATATCCCAAAAATGACTGAAACAAGTCTCTTTGAATCTCCTTTCACCATTCCTCACTGTCCCTAAAATCCCTGTTATTCTCGTTAAAACATCCTAACTTGACCTCACTGTCACCCTCATAGGGAAGTACAGTACCGTATCGCTTACATACTCCAATCCGTACTCTCTATAGTTTACGCTCGGGAAAATCTATATAATCGATATAAACAAAATATCAGCAAAAAAATTAAACCAAATCAAATATAAACAAAATACACTCTGGAAGAATCGCTTAAGCGATAGGCAGATGATTCTGCCTCATACAAGATGATCGTTTAAGAGTAAAAGGGACGAATCTCTTAAGCGATTCGTCGATTTTACTCTTGGTCACTTAAGCGATTTAAGATCGCTTAAGCGATCTCTTCCGAGGGAGAATCAACATCTGCCTAGATCTAAGATCGCTTAAGCGATTCGACGCTTTTACTCTTAAGTGATCTGAAATCGCTTAAGCGATACAAAGGATCGCTTAAGCGATTATAGATCTGGGCAGATTTGATTCTGTCTCGGAAGAGATCGCTTAAGAGATCTTGTACGAGGCAGAATCCATCTGCCAGATCTAAGATCGCTTAAGCGATTCATCGCTTTTACTCTTAAGCAATCCTAAATAGCTTAAGCGACCAAGAGTAAAAGCCATCGATCGCTTAAGCGATCTTAGGTCTCGGCAAGTACAAATACCTTTTCTTCGACGGCCTCCTCCTCTTTGGCAGCCTCCTCCTCGCCTGAACTCTCGCCGGACTCCTCTTCCTAGCCTGAATTCGGCCCGGCCTCCTCTTCTTGGCCTGAATTTTGCCCGGCCTCCTCTTCCTGGCCTGAATTTTGCCCGGCCTCCTCTTCCTCTTCAGAACCGTTTTGCTCCTGTTCTCTCTCTTGTTGTGCCGCCGTTGTCTCCGCTACTGGAACACCTTTACTGATAGGAGGATCCACCAGAGTAGCCATTGAACTGCTTGCGCCGTCGGACTCTACGATTCGAAGAGGAGTTGGGTTTTCCTCCTCATTGTGAATGTCAGCCATGGTTTTAAGAAAAGAAGAAGCTTTAGGATTGAATTTGGGTGTGAAAATTTTCAGGAATGTGGACTATTATTGCCGGAAATTGCACAGAATGCGTTTAGGTATTGAAGATATCGATTTTTGCCTTAATTGGTTTCGATTAAGCGATTTGAATGGGTGGGGCTTTTTTTCAAATTTCAAATTTTAAAAACTATCATTAATTATATTTTGTCCTTATATGTTTTAATCTTTTCATTTTAACCCATTTTACATGTTTAATGGATCCTAACTGTGCCATGTCAGCTTCTCTAAATTAAAAAAAAAAATGAAAAACAGTTTCAAGGCCATTTTCTTAAATCGAAACTTCGGATGGCCGGTCAGCTAAATTTTCTCCACCCCTAACTGCAATCTTGCGAGTAGAGGAGTGTGCAACCAACAGATGCGTGCGCGAGAGTTGGTGAAGAGCAACATCTGGGCTTGCATGTCGTACGCTGGTGTAGATAGCACGGTTGGAAGCAGTAGTATACGAAAACATTTGGCTGGTGCAATTGCACACTGGAGCATATCTGCGTGGTTAGAAGCAGCGGTGAACGAAAACGCCAGCAGCGTCAGATCCTGTGCGGTGATGGCGATGCGGGATTTTGCGAGCAAACAGGTTGGAAATTGCAACTTGAGGTCATGCGGTACAAATAGGAAGTGAAGCGCCGTGATAGGGCACTTAAATAGTAGCAAAAAGCCACCTGCCGACGCCCATGCCAATCACAAGATTGGTGGCTGGCGACTGTGGGTTAAGGAGGGAGAGAGGAGCATGATTTCTGGTTAGGGAGAGAAATGGAGGGCTGTGACTAAGGGAGGGAGAGAGAAGCGACAGAGGAGAAAAACTAGTTTTAGAAAAAGGGTGCTTGGGAGAGAAATTTGAGATGCGGAGGGTTATTTTGGTTTTTTTTTTTTTCATTTCAGATTTAATTTAATGCAAATGACCACTTTACCCTTTGATAAACATTTTTTTGTTAATTTAAACAATAATACTAACCTAACAAATCCCCCTCACTAAACTTATGTGGGAGTTTGTGATTAGTTTGATCAGGCGAGACCCTTGTGAATTGACGAATTGTGAGCTGACACGTGGCGTTTGTGAGAGAAAGTTAGTGAGTGTAGTGTTACTCTAATTTAAATGTGAGAATATATAATTTATGAAACCAGGGGTGGGAACTTGCTATTTTGAGAAACCTTGGGTGGGAACATGTTGTTTACTCATTTCAATTTAATCCATTTAGGCAATTTATTAATTTATGATTTTCATCAATAAAAATAATTAAATAAGTAATCTTAGAATACAGTATTTTTACTTAATAAAATCTATTGATTATTTTTCATTTGTATGGAAGCTAATTAAGTTGATTGGTCTAATTATAAAACTATATTAAATTCAAGATAATGGTGAAAGATACTTGTGTGGAAAGATTCTTAAAGGGTATTTGTTTGAGCTTGTAAGCTCCAAAATTAAGCTGACATGTTTGTTTATAACTTTTTTATTTATAACTTCTTTAGATTTATAAGTTGAGCTTATAAGAAAAAAAAAAAGTTAGGAGGAGATATATATATATATATATATTTTTTGCAACTTATAAACGCTCTGCTTATAAGTTAGTTTGACAATGTATATTACCATATTATCTATATTTAATTTTAAAATTTTATGGTATAATTTATTATTTGATAAAATAATATAGTATTATTTTTAGTTATTTTAATAATAAAATGTAGACATATTTTATTAAACGCGTTAACTACTTATCAGTCATTTATAAGTATTTTAACCAAACACGTAACTGTTTAAAATTTCAAATGTTTATAAATTCAAATTAGCTTATAAATAATTAATTTTTATAAGCTCAACCAAACAGGCTCTCAGTTGCTAATTGGGAAATTAAATAATATAATTTTATGTGAATTTCTTCATAATTTTTCCTCTCTCTCCTTTCAAGGCTACCAACCACAATAGAGTTCTTTTTTTTTGTTTTCATCAATAGATATTTTACATAGAAATTTTTATTCTTTATCAAGTAATTTCCACCCACTTTTTTATATAACATAATTATTCATACAATTATACAAAGTAAAGATAATATTAAATATTTCTAATTTAGATTATGTATTGGAGAGAAAATTGGAAGGGCAATCTCAATAAAAATTATAAAATTTGTATGGTATCAAAACCTAGTGAAATTCAAAATGCAAAAGCATAATTTTAATCAAATTTTTTGTACCCCAAGAGTAAAAACTAAACTCATCCACCTAATCTTACATATGTAAGATTGTAATAATCTATTCGGATTGTATAATATTAACACGAGCCAATCAGAGCCATGCAAATTAGATTAAATAAAAATAAAAATTAATTAATTAATTAATTAATTTGACAAGTATAAATTTACAACAAATCACTGTTTCTCTTCTATTTCTTGATAAAAATTAAATTACTTTTCTTGTTTTTGTTTTTATATTAAAATCACAAGCACCTTGCTCTCTCGCTCCCTCTCCCTCTCCCTCTCTCATTCTCCGATCTGAAAATCACCCTACTGTAATCTCCTGCTTTCACTCTTTACGGATCTCTCTTCCTTATTCTTTTCTATTGTCGTTGCGATCATTCAAACCCTCTCACTTTTCGATCTCTTTCTCCTTCTCTCTTTCTCGCTAGGGTTTCTGTCTAACGCACCCTAAATCTCATTCTTATCTCAGGCAAGTCCCTCTTTATTTATATTTATTAAAGCCTCTGCCTGTTTTTATTTTTTTGGAAGACGGAATGATGTCGCTTTAGAATTTTATTTTCTCAAACCTTAGAAGCTTGCAGCATGTCACCGGTAGTTGCTATTTTTAGTTTCTATCTTTAAATTTTATTTTTTGATGGTGAGATTTTGTGTTTCTTTGTTTCTGGTTGCTTTAAGGTAGTTTTTGCGTTTATTAGAATTAATTGTTGGTGATTTCTTTATTTATTTTTGGTTTTGTTTGTGGAGTGTTTGGTGTATTTGGATGATTTGTTCTTGATTACTGGCGTTTTTTTTGTTTTTTAATGTTTGGTAATCGAGTGCGTAGAAAGTGTTTGGTATCTTAGTAGATATTGAAGTGCAAATGTTGATAATAAAACAAAATCTTAACGTGCTTATTGGGATTAATGGTTTTTGAATTATGACTTGTAACTTGATGTGTTTCAAACAAGGATAGCTGAAATATGTGGATAAATGGATAAGTGTAAGGGGGCTATGAGTGTTATGATTTTGGACTTTGGGTGGGGAGGATTTTGGATGGTTAAATGGAATTAGCGGGAAGAGGGTTTTATCAAGTTGAAAAGAGAGAAACTGGATAGAGAAAATAGGAATTTAGAGCATGGTTGCTGGTTATGGTTTACTTGAATGGTGATGCTGAGAGAGCATATGGGTGGTTATTGGGAGCTGTGTAAAGCAATTTCCATTAAAAAGGGGGTTCTGTGTTCACCTGAATATGTTAGTTTAGTACTGCATGTCAAATATTTGAAATGACCTCCAAATTACATGATAATCTTAACTAATGTTTGATGTACTGTTCCATTGAATTTATGGCCTATATAAAGATTAATTGGTTTTCAAATCCCAGTCTAGCCATAGAGAACTGTAGTTGGCAGGTATATGATTTGGGATCTAGGGCGTTAGGTCTTCACCTTAACAATGTCTTAACACTTGAGTTATGGGCCTTGAGCTTGGGTTTAGATGCGATTTGTTTGTTTACAGGTTTGTACTTTTGGTGAGGACTATCTGGTAAGCGAATTGTTGTTTCATGTGAAGATTCAATCAGTGAAACTTGTTACTAATGTGGTAGGACTCTTAGTGGATAGAAACTGTTGTTTGTTCTGATGGTTGCTGGCTGAGTGTTGAATGTTCTCTGGAGCTTAAACCATTTTGTTCTTCTAAGGGATGGAATTTAGCAAGTAGAGAAATAAGTTTTGAAGGACTTGTCCTAGAAGTCTAGCATGCAAAATGTGTCAGGCTTATGGTACTTTTCTAGAGAAGAATTGAGAGTACCTTTTTGTTTAATGGGCCATTTCATATGTTAGGTTGTGTTACCAGTTTCTAGAACAAGTGGTACAATGCAGAATGAATCAGTGGATTTCTTATCATGGAATTAGCCTTTATAGAGCACTTTACTGACAGATTTAATGTTTCAAAGTCTACAAAGATGATTCTATTCAGGTTTTCTGTTGTGTTAACTGATGGTGGATGGGTGAAGATGCCTTTTTACTTTGGTTGAAATGCATTTATCAGTTTTGAAACTGAACTTGTCTTTTGTTTCTGCTATTTTAGTTTTTCATTATCATTTTCATTTGGTGAAGCAATATTATTGAGGAGTTACAAGTTTATTGACCCTATATCCACACAATAAAGTATTATGAATTTAACCGTAAGTTTTATCAGTAAAAAAATTTGATGTAATTACATGGTACACATGAAGTAACATGTTTGCTCATAATTGATCTTTCAATGTCCAATTAGTCAAATGCGTAATAATTCATCTTGCGGAGTTTCTTCCCCCTTATTATATTTAGCACAATTAATATGGGGACTACTTGGCTTAATAATCTGTTCGTAAGAAACTCGTTTGATATTATATACTTGGTAGGTGACTTTAAGGGGATTTGTCAAGCCTTATGGTTGAAATACTTTGGTTATACTATTTAATTCACATCTTTGGGTTGAATTTTGTGATTTTTAATCGTTTTGGATTGATGTCAAAGAGTTTGGTGGTTATTTGTTACATTATATGTGTAAGTATGTGCAGGGTGTATCTGGCTATTTCAATGGGCTTTTGAATTATACATTCTTATAATATGTGGTAGCTGTGCTTGTTTTGGAAATGGGGGAATATCACTATTCATATAGCTTTTTTTTAAATAAAATAATTGGGCATTGGTAATCTTACTTATGTCTTTCCTTGCAGCTGCCTGAAAAAATAATCGTTATTGCAATATTTATAAGACTTTATACTGATTGATTTAATTGTTTTCTCTTTACACAGATTGCTTCAAAATTGTTTGAATGACCTTGCAACGACAGCTTAACCATGACTTCAAGTATGTTGACTGGAGAGCGAAGGTACCCTGTTATTTTGCAATATGGGATATACTTAAGCTATTTTTAGTTCTTAGAGCTCATGTTTGTTCAGAAGTTGTAGGTAAATTGCGTAAGGTGATTAAGGGATGATATATTCAATTTTTATTTGAAATATGATGTTATTAGGCCTGTTTTAGTTATTTTCCCATTTGTGCAAGTTACTTTGCTGCATTTGATGTTAATAGTTTACAATCAGTATAGGGTTGGGAGCATTGTTGGATATATATGGTTATAAGGCACATTATGTTATAAGCAATTTCTTGTTTTTTAATTTTATCTTTTGTAAATATTTTGCAGGTGGGCTTCTGCCAGAAGAAGTGGCATGACATCTTTGGGGAAAATTGCTGTTCCTAAACCAATTAACTTACCCAGCCAAAAGTATCCATTTGACTGCTCTCTTTCTTTGTTTTCATATACTTTAAAGTTCAGTTAATGGATGTGTTTGGGTTTCCCTTTTAAATCTCATGTTTTCTCTCTTTGTTTCAAGGTTAGAAAATCATGGGCTGGACCCGAATGTGGAAATTGTTCCCAAGTGAGTAACATGTCTTTGTGTTTGGGTTCTTGCCTGCTTCCCCCACATATTTTTAGCATTTAATGCCTCTGGGTGCACTTAATTGTTTCCTTTTTTCAGTTTAAAAAGGCTTAAGTGGTGCTTGGATTAATTAATAATTTTTATACACTTGATAGGGGTACACTTAGCTGGGGAAGTAGGTCATCTTCTTCTGCATCAAATGCATGGGGTTCCTCGACATTGTCTCCAAATGCTGATGGTGGTACTGGCTCTCCAAGCCATCTTAGTGGCCGCCCTTCATCTGGTGGGAGTGGTACTCGACCATCAACTTCAGGTAGTGATAGAGCCCATGAATCAATTGCTAGTGCATGGGGTTCAAATTCTAGACCATCATCAGCTTCTGGAGTATTGACATCAAACAAGACATCACTGGCATCTTTACGCCCTCGAAGTGCAGAAACAAGACCTGGTAGCTCACAATTGTCCCGGTTTGCTGAACCATTATCTGACAATTCGGTGGCTTGGGGTTCAGCTGCAACAGCCGAAAAGTTGGTATGGTCCCGTTGTTAATTAGTTCATTTGTAATTATCAACTACTGAAAATACACACGTAATCATCAAGAAGTCACAAGTATTCGTTTAAGAGATTTTCTATTTTCTGATTTTGTTGGTAAGAATATGTGTCAGCAAGTTATTAGTAACACACCATGTTTATTGATCTGTATATGCGAGTGAAATTCTTTTTCATAAGCCTGTTGGGTATATCGACTCAGCTTGTGAACTGATTCAAATGCATTTTTTAACCTATGATTTTGTTTTCCAGTTGGGTTTGGCTGTACTCGAGTAAAGTTTTGATTGTATTCAAGGAACGATAGTTTGTTGCTAGAATTAGTGCAGTTGACAATGCTAAGGAAATTGGTTGTCCTAGAATGTTGCGTCTCTGGTTGTATTTGATTCTTACCGTTGTTGAAATACTCCAGACAAAAGAAAAATGTATGCAAATCTTTTCCTTAAGCAGAGTTAGAGCAAAATTTTATATGAAACTAGTGTGTAATCTTATGTTAGGATTTTCTTAAATTATTACAACATTTTATATATTCATGTTGTTCCAAAGAAAGTTATATGAAAAGCAATATAAGATTTTTGAATTTTATTGTTATACAAAAAGCCTCCATGGGACTTGAACTCTCGCTTGTGTATGTGCTTTTGTGATTTAAAAGAGAATAGAAAAATATCTTTCTAGAAAAGGAAGATAGAGAAAACTATCAACACCTGGTCAGCCTTATGTTATTCGCTCTCTGAGGTTTTCTCTTTTGTTTCCAAATGATATGACTTTTGCTAGTTATTAACTGTTATACATGCAGGGGGTTAAATCCTCTAGGAATGATGGGTTTTCTCTAACTTCTGGAGACTTTCCAACCCTTGGTGCAGAGAAAGACAATGTGGGAAAGAACACAGAGCCACAAGGTTTCATGTTTAATTTTGTTTTACGGGCATATGATATAGTTGTATGTTAGCCTGTTCATTTTGTAGTTTTATGAACATGATTGGCTACTTGTTCAAGAATGGTTTCTTTATATTCCCTTTACAGTATCAATAAAACTTCATTTTCTTGCATTGCAGAGCACAGTTCTCATGGTCAGCCCAAAATGTCTTCAGGTGGGGTGGCCCCACTGAAAGATAGAACTGAGACTTCTGTATCTGGTTTGTGTGCATGAACTTAATTTTCATTGTCAAAAAGAAAGAAAGAAAAGTGAGATGATTTTGATTTATGTTTATAAAGTAGTGTCATTCTCTTAATCCTTAAGGTATGTTTTCCCAAATTTCAGGTGATGTTTCTGTAAACGCAAATGTGAGGAGTGGAACTGCAAATTCATGGAGAAGAGATAATATTCCATATGGTGAAGATGGAGGGCGGCCCAATGTGGAGAAGTGGCAAGCAGATCCTCATGGACCCCATCCATACCCAAATGCCGCTATGCCGCCTCAGCATTATGAGGCTTGGCATGGTCCTCCAATCAATAATCATCCTGGTGGTGTTTGGTATAGAGGACCTCCAATCAATAATCCAGGAGGTCCTCCATATTCTCCAGTTCCTCCTGGGGGCTTCCCCATGGAACCGTTTCATTTTTATCGCCCTCCTATGCCAACAACTGGGCTTCCTAATCCACAGCCTGTTCCCCCACCGGGAGCGGGACCAAGGGCACACCATTCAAAAAATGGGGATATGTACAGACCTCCTATGCCTGATGCTTATATGCGCCCAGGTATGCCAATTAGGCCTGGATTTTATCCTGGTCCAGTGGCCTATGAGGGCTACTATGGGCCTCCCATGGGTTACCGTAATCCCAATGAACGAGATGTACCATTTATGGGAATGGCACCTGGTCACCCTGCTTATAACAGGTACTCTGGTCAGAATGTTCATGATCCCAACAATTCCCACCCTAGATCCAGTGGATATGGTCCTAATGGCAAAGGCTTGGCTTCAGAACAAGTAGAACCTATGGGTCATCCTCTTGATGGTCGAGGACCATACAGGGTGCTCTTAAAGCATCAAGATGGTTGGGATGGGAAGGATGAAGAACAGAAGTGGGAAGACACTGTAACTGATGCATCACATGTTGAGAAGGGTGACCAACCAAGAGCGTCATCATGGGATGAGGACTGGAGAGGAGATTACAGAAAAGATGAAGAGATGAATTTAAAACGAAAGGCTATTGATGAAGAAACTTCTTTTCAGACATCTGACCATGTTGGAGGTTCTTCTGTACCTGTCAAAGTTAAGTCACCTGAAAGTATGGGAACAAAGGCATTTGATGACATTTCAGTGAAGAAGTTGGAACATCCAACTACTGTCTTACCAGAAAACCCTGCTGCCGCAAAAGGTTCCTCTTTGATTCAGAAAATAGAGGGTTTAAATGCTAAGGCGCGTGCCTCAGATGGTAGATATGATCTCATATCTGTTTCCAGTAAGGAGGAACAAAAGAATAAACCACAAGTTGTTAATCATGAGGCTAACCATTCTGCCAATGAAGCTGCTGCTAGTTCTTTATATCCTGGTAGAAGTCATGCCAGTGGAAGTAATAATCCTGCTTTGCACGATGGCAGTTTTTCTGCTGGAGATAAGAGTGTTGAATCAGCTGCTGCCAGTGGAACAGTTGTCTCAAGGTTGTTTTTTTAATTTGTAGGTTTCTATAGGGAATATTTGTTATTTTCAATGTTTTGGAAGTACTGAAATGCAGATTTGCAGGAGATCTACTCATGCCATGCATGGTAGAACTGATCATCGTGGCAAAGGAAGATTTAATTCCCAAGAGGTTGATGGGTGGCGGAAGAAATCTCCAATTGCAGACTCTCCAAGTGTAACATGTGCTACACATTCTGAAAGTTCTATTGTTCACATGCAAGATCTGGCTCTCAAGGAGGCTGCTGAACAGTCTGCGTCATATCTTCAAGGGAAGGATGAAGGGGAGTCCATGCTACCCATGTCTGATTCCAATGATAGCGAAGCGCAGGTAATTTACTTTTATATTGTACGCCTGCTGGTTTTATGGATCGGAAAATTTTCTTATAACAATTATTTTGACTTGTTCCATCAGCGTGCTAAGATGAGAGAACTAGCCAAGCAACGTGTCAAACAACGTCAGAAGGAAGAGGAAGAACGGGCGAGAGACCAGAAGGCCAGGGCTCTTGCAAAGTTGGAGGATCTGAACAGACGTTCACAAGCAGTGGAAGTTTCAACCCAGAAGTCTGAGGTTTTTCTTAGTGTTGATGTCCAGAATAAACAAGAAGAATCCCAGTCTCTGGTTGAATCAATTAAGGTTGCTAGCAAATCTGGAGCATCAACGTCAGGTTTGGTTTCTACCTCAAGTGATGTGGCACAAAGTAGTGAAAGTGGCAGCAGCAGTAGAGTTGAAAAATCCACTGTTTTGTCCAATGAGCTCCTTCAAGAGAGACCAAAGAGTGGCCACAAGGAACCTGTTGGGATGTATAAGCATAATGAATCTATTCCCGTAATACAGGATGTTAATGACCCTGTTCATCAAAACAATGCCCCTCAGGTATATGAAGGTAGCATGTCTAGACAGAAGCGGGTAAGCTATAAGCAGAAGAATATTCTGTCAGAAAGGAATTCCTCTGAGAAGTTTATCAGTACTAGCACAACTGAGTCACTGAAAGGCCATACTGATTTAATAGTTAATGCTGCCACATCCATTGAGGTTGTTACCGATGAAATTACCCCTAGCAGTGAGTCAAGTTTGCCTGGCAATCCAAATGTCATGGTTGAGTCCTCTGTACATCAAAAGAGGAGAAATAACAGGAGTGGCAAGAAGCACAAAGTAGAAGAGGCTTTGTCTGTGACCGCCTTACCAGTAGTAACAGAAGCATATATTATAAACACTTCAAGTGAAAGTAGTAAGGCAAAGGCTTCTGAATCTGAGTTGGATCCTAACTCTGTTCAGTCACCGATGGATCCTAAAGATGCAAATCAGTCTTCTGATATGTGCTTGTCTTCACCAACCGATGAAAACCATGGAAGAGCAAATAACCAGTGGAAATCTCAGCATCCTCGTAGGACATCAAGAACACAAGCTAATAAATCAGGAGAGAAATTCCATACTAATGATGCTGTTGTCTGGGCACCTGTGCGGACTCAGAACAAAGTTGAGGTGGCTGGTGATGCCAGTGAGAAATCTATGGTTGAGGTTTCATCTGTAAAGAGCGACCATCAAGTGCAAAATAATTCAAGAAACAAGAGGGCCGAAATGGAGAGATACATTCCTAAGCCTGTAGCCAAAGAAATGGCTCAACAAGGTAGTATTCAACAGCATATATTGATTCCTTCGGTTGATCAGACCACGTCACATGAGATTTTTGGTAGAGCAGATTCTGGTTTTCCCGGTGCAGACAGTTCCCAAGCTGCTGGGTTTGCCAGTGGGAAGATGGGGGTGGCTATGGAGTCTAAAAATGGGGATAATAGGCAGAATAAACAGGGAAAAATGCATGGATCATGGCGCCAACGGGCTTCTTCTGACATTGTGCAAGGGTTGCATGATGCACAGTCTTCGAATGCCAGTAGGAATGTTCAAAAATCAATTGAGCATTCCCAACCCCAAAAGCCTGATGTAAGCTCAGTGAAAGAGCAGCCCAAGTATTACGATGATTGGGGTTCTGATGGCTGGAACATGCCTGAAAATCCTGACTCTGCGGTACCACTTACTGTTCCTGTTGCAAAAGATCAGGGAGTGGCATCCAGAGGAAAGCGTCATCAGTACAAGGGGCAGAAAGGCACAGGAAATAATCATGATCATGATCACAAGAAGATCAATAGCGCGGATGCTGATAAGAGTTATGTGCAATCTTCGGTACCTGTACCTGAGATGAGTCAATCTGACTTGCCTTCTGCTTCAAAAGAAAATCGAACTTCTCATTGGCAACCGAAACCACAGGCATTTTCAGCCTCTAATCAACAAGGGAGCCGGCCCAGCAGTGGTCAAACTGTAGGGACGGAAGTTGGGAGGGCTAATAGAAAGGACTCCACTTCCCAAGGTGGGTTACAACAACCACCTCTTCCAGACAAGGAGACCAATGAAGTTATGGCTCAGTCTCATCATGTTCAGTCTGCATCCCATTCAAGCAAACTGGAAGAAGCACCAAATGTTGGCAATCAAGAACCCAAGAGAGAAAGGAGGATAGCATCAGTAAAAGGACGCCCCCACTCCCCAAACCAAGGTCCTGGTAACCAGGTTGAAACAGCTCCATCAAATACAGAGATTCGACATGAGCAACGCATGCCTTCAGGGTTCCGTAGAAATGGAAATCAGAGTAGCCGTTTTGGCAGGGGGCATGAATCTCGTGGAGATTGGACTTCATCTGCACAAGATAACAAACAACATAACCAACCTATCAACAGGGAGAGGCAGAGACACAATTCACAGTATGAGTACCAGCCTGTTGGACCTTACAATCATAGTAGTAGCAACAGGGGAAACAACTATGAAGGACCAAAAGATGCCCCTAATAATGCAGCAGGGGGAAGGTATAGGGAGAGGGGTCAGAGTCACTCAAGGCGCGGTGGGGGGAACTTCCATGGAAGGCAAAGTGGTTGTGTTCGAGCAGCAGATGGTAGTTATGATTAGTGAAGAAAATAAGCCCAGATGGGTGGTTTATTGTATGGTCAAAAATCAAATCCCAATGAAGTGTAGTGGCTTGATCCCACAAGTTTTCAGGTATTGTAGTTGAGGTCGCATTTTGAATTGTAGATATAAACTAAAACTAAATCATCTTGGAACTGATGGTTGTGAATTTAGCAGGAGGCTTAGGAGGAAAGCAAAGATTGTGCTAGACAAAAAGAAATAGTGAGTTTGAATGGAGGTACATGGAAGTGGATGATTTCTTGCCCTTATTTTTTAAAATGTACCTGATATGAGAACAACATTGTAATTTGGTCATGGTTGGTGTTACTATGGAACTTTTTTGCATTTTCATTGAGCCTTGTATTTAGTGATTAATATTTCACGTTGCTCTAATTATGGAACACGAATAGATAGGGGGAATGAAGTAGAGAAGAAGTTTTCTGGTTCTCCCACTTCACCCTCGATATCATTTTAATCCTTTGTTGTGGCTTGGCTTTACTCTGTGGATTGATGTTTGGGGTCTGTATGAACAGCTTTTTATGAGTAAAAGAATTCGACAGGAATAGACATAGAGCGGCATATCTCTGTATGACTTTGGAAGTCCTATTTTGTGGATGATTTCCATTTCCAACGGGCTGTAGTTATAATAAAAATACCTAAATCTTCCATCAAATTTTCAATTATAGAATAGAAACAGTATCATTAATTTCTTAATGCCAGAAGTTTGGCCTAAGTACCAAAAAAATAGAGAAAAAATGTCACTTATTAGAGAAATTAAGGTATAAATTATCACCTTTTACTTTTAGAATGTGTGGGCGACACATTGAAAATTTGAAAGGGGAACGTAGATTCAGTGGTTCTAACATGATAAGCGCGTACCACATCATGGGCCTGGCCCAAAAGAAGGGTAAAACCCGAAATAGCACTTTATTTACACCAAAATAACCTGATTACAAAAACGGGTCACTTCACAAAAGCCACTAATTTGTTTTTTGTTAAAAATTATTTTAATCGATTTACTTCGCCTTACCCTTACCCTTTGGTTTCTAATTCTATCCACTGTGAAATCAATCCAGAAGAAACCCATCCTCTATAAATAAACCCTAAATTCACCGTTTAAAGCTTTCTCTTCTCCCTATCCACTACCTATCTTCAATAATCAATTGCATCTTCATACCTTCTCACACGCACGCTCATGATTTCTTTTACTCAGGTATTATCTCTGTTTTCAGCTTCAATTTTTAATTCTAAGCTTCTTCCTTCTCTTTTTTTTACGGATATTTTCTGGAAGGGTCTTTTTTTTTTTTTTTTGTAGCTTTTTTTGGTTTCCTGGATAATAGAGAAGGAGGGAAAATACTTATTTGAAGGTTTCAATTCTTTGTTGTTTTTGGTTTTTAAACGTTATGGGTAAATTTATTTGCCTTGGAGAAATGTTTTGGGTGAGGTTTTAGCTAGGGCTTCTGTTTGGGTGCTGAGAAAACCGAGGAAAACAAGAACATGCGGGAAATAAATGTTAATTATCCTAATTTTTGCTGCTTAAGGATAAGCTTAACTAAAATTTTTGAGCTTCTTGTTTCCGCTTTCTTAGATAATGTAAGGGTTCTTCACATTATGCGTTTGTAAAACTTGGTTTTTGAAAAAAATAAATGTAAGTCATTGTTTTTTTTTTTTTTAAAACTCCTTCTGTTTTGTTATCTTTTGGTCTTTTTAAGATTATATTTTAATTATCATTGTGGTGAAAGTAGCTCTTATCTAGCAACTGTTTATTGAATTAGGTCCTATTGAGTAAATGATCCGGTGCTTAGGGTCAAGACAATGGTGTTGGTAACCCATCAGTTGCAGGTAAGCCTGTAAAAGTGGGCATTCTTTATGTGTCTGTCTGTCAATTTTGCATCTAAATTTCATGAAGCCTAGACTTGCGGGAAAATTTGTATTGATTTTGAAATATGCTGGCATAACCAACTGAAGAATCTAAATTATAGTTGTGTGGCTGTGCTGCTCCAAATAATGGTTGCAGGTTATGTAGTTTCTAGTACAGAACCGTATAAATCTTCATATTTGGCAGTCGGAGAATTGTGTAAAACTATTTTCTTCCCCGTTTACGTGATATTAATTAATATCAGAATCTATATTGTTGATTCTATGCCTTTGGGTATTATAATTATTGGAATATATATTTTGATTAACATCGTAGGTCTTAGTGTCTCAGTTCAAATAAGTTTAAGGATTTGCGCTTTTATTATATGCCAAATCTAATATTTCTTAGCAAGTTTGCCATTGAAATAACTATCCGTTTTAAGATAAACCTATTGGAGCAATTGGAGCACTACACCAATGTTCCTTTATCTTCCTTTTTTCATATAAGTGTACATACCCTACATATAATCTCGAACATTTCTAGTTTCCAAAATCACGGAATTGAATGTCATTATGGTAATAAGCAGAAACTATGCCACTTGCTGCATTATATATATTCTGTATGTTCCTGAGTGGAAACTATTAGCTTTCCAGTTCAGCCTCCTGGTTATATAATGCCTCTTATCCTGTGTCTTCATCATGAATTGCTAGTTCAATCCTGTAGGTGATGATATGTTTTCATGGAACCTCCCTAGTTTGAACCTTTTCTTTCTGTTTCGCTCTGATGTGTCATATCTATTAAAGTTTTCATTTATGTATGCTACTACTAGAATTGAGTTTTTGAGTTTCTTTTTGCTTGTCTGAACTTGTAGAATAAATGTTTTGTCTATTGCATTTCAGGGTTCATATGTAGCATTTCCCACGAAGCGTTTATCATGGAGCAAAGGGTTAATAGTGTAAGTTGATAGAGACTAGCCAAGCAACGTGTCAAACACGTCGAAGGAAGGAAGAACGGGCGGAGACCAGAAGGCCAGGGCTCTTGCAAAGTTGGAGGATCTGAACAGACGTTCACAAGCAGTGGAAGTTTCAACCCAGAAGTCTGAGGTTTTTCTTAGTGTTGATGTCCAAATAAACAAGAAGAATCCCAGTCTCTGGTTGAATCAATTAAGGTTGCTAGCAAATCTGGAGCATCAACTTCAGGTTTGGTTTCTAACTCAGTGATGTGGCACAAAGTAGTGAAAGGCGCAGCAGTAGAGTTGAAAAATCCACTGTTTTGTCCAATAGCTCCTTCCTAGAGAGACCAAAGAGTGGCCACAAGGAACCTGTTGGGATGATAAGCATAATGAATCTATTCCCAATACAGGATGTTAATGACCCTGTTCACGAAACAATGCCCCACGGTATATGAAGTAGCTGTCTAGACAAAGCGGTAAGCTATAAGCAGAAGAATATTCGTCAGAAAGGAATTCCTCTGAGAATTTTATCAGTACTAGCACAACTGAGTCACTGAAAGGCCATACTGATTTAATAGTTAATGCTGCCACATCCATTGAGGTTGTTACCGATGAATTACCCCTAGCATGAGTCAATTTTGCCTGGCAATCCAAATGTCATGGTTGAGTCCTCTGTACACAAAGAGGAGAAATAACAGGAGTGGCAAGAAGCACAGAGTAAGAGGCTTCATCTGTGGCCGCCTTACCAGTAGTAACAGAAACACATATTTGAACACTTACGTGAATTAGTAAGACGAGGCTTCTGAATCTGAGTTGATCCTAACTCTTTCAGTCACCGACGATCCTAAAGATGCAAATCAGTCTTCTGTATGTGCTTGTCTTCACCAACCGATGAAAACCATGGAAGAGCAATAACCAGTGGAAATCTCAGCATCCTCGTAGGACATCAAGAACACAAGCTAATAATCAGAGAGAAATTCCATATAATGAGCTGTTGTCTGGGCACCGCGGACTCAGAACAAAGTTGAGGTGGCTGGTGTGCTAGTGAGAAATCTATGGTTGAGGTTCATCTGTAAGAGCGACCATCAAGTCAAAATAATTCAAGAAACAAGAGGGCGAAATGGAGAATACATCCTAAGCCTGTAGCCAAAGAATGGCTCAACAAGGTAGTATTCAACAGCATTTTGATTCCTTCAGTTGATCAGACCACGTCACATGAGTTTTTTGGCAGAGCAGAATCTGGTTTTCCCGGTGCAGACAGTTCCCAAGCTGCTGGGTTTGCCAGTGGGAAATGGCGGTGGCTATGGAGTCTAAAAATGGGGATAATAGCAGAATAAACAGGGAAAAATGCATGGATCATGCGCCAACGGGCTTCTTCTGACATTGTGCAAGGGTCGCATGATGCACATTCTTCGATGCCAGTAGGAATGTTCAAAAATCAACTGAGCATTCCCAACCCCAAAGCCTGATGTAGCCAGTGAAAGAGCAGCCCAAGTATTACGATGATTGGGGTTCTGTGGCTGGAACATGCCTGAAAATCCTGCCCTGCGGTACCACTTACTGTTCCTGTTGCAAAAGATCAGGGAGTGGCATCCAAGGAAAGCGTCATCATACAAGGGGCAGAAAGGCACGGAAATAATCATGATCATGATCACAAGAAGATCAATACGTGGATGCTGATAAGATTTATGTGCAATCTTCGGTACCTGTACCTGAGATGAGTCAATCTGACTTGCCTTCTGCTTCAAAAGAAAATCGAACTTCTCATTGGCAACCGAAACCACAGGCATTTTCAGCCTCTAATCAACGGGGAGCCGGCCCAGCATGGTCAAATGTAGGGACGGAAGTTGGGAGGGCTAATAGAAAGGACTCCACTTCCCAGTGGGGTTACAACACCACCTCTCCGACAAGAGACAATGAAGTTATGGCTCAGTCTCATCATGTTCAGTCTGCATCCCATTCAAGCAAACTGGAAGAAGCACCAAATGTTGGCAATCAAGAACCCAAGAGAGAAAGGAGGATAGCATCAGTAAAAGGACGCCCCCACTCCCCAAACCAAGGTCCTGGTAACCAGTTAACAGCTCCATCAAATACAAGATTCGACATGAGCAACGCATGCCTTCAGGGTTCCGTAGAAATGGAAATCAGAGTAGCCGTTTGGCAGGGGGCATGAATCTCGTGGAGATTGGACTTCATCTGCACAAGATAACAACAACATAACCAACCTATAAACAGGGAGAGCAGCGACACAATTCACAGTGTAGAGTACCGCCTGTTGGACCTTACAATATAGTAGTAGCAACAGGGGAAACAACTATGAAGGACCAAAAGATGCCCCTAATAATGCAGCAGGGGGAAGGTATAGGGAGAGGGGTCAGTCACTCAAGGCGCGTGGGGGGAACTTCCATGGAAGGCAAAGTGGTTGTGTTCGAGCAGCAGATGGTAGTTATGATTAGTGAAGAAAATAAGCCCAGATGGGTGGTTTATTGTATGGTCAAAAATCAAATCCCAATGAAGTGTAGTGGCTTGATCCCACAAGTTTTCAGGTATTGTAGTTGAGGTCGCATTTTGAATTGTAGATATAAACTAACTAAATCATCTTGGAACTGATGGTTGTGAATTTAGCAGGAGGCTTAGGAGAAAGCAAAGATGTGCTAGACAAAAAGAAATAGTGATTTTGAATGGAGTACATGGAAGTGGATGATTTCTGCCCTTATTTTTTAAAATGTACCTGATATGAGAACAACATTGTAATTTGTCATTGTCAAAGAAAGTTATATGAAAAGCAATATAAGATTTTTGAATTTTATTGTTATACAAAAAGCCTCCATCGGACTTGAACTCTCGCTTGTGTATGTGCTTTTGTGATTTAAAAGAGAATAGAAAAATATCTTTTTAGAAAAGGAAGATAGAGAAAACTATCAACACCTGGTCAGCCTTATGTTATTCGCTCTCTGAGGTTTTCTCTTTTGTTTCCAAATGATTTGACTTTTGCTAGTTATTAACTGTTATACATGCAGGGGGTTAAATCCTCTAGGAATGATGGGTTTTCTCTAACTTCTGGAGACTTTCCAACCCTTGGTGCAGAGAAAGACAATGTGGGAAAGAACACAGAGCCACAAGGTTTCATGTTTAATTTTGTTTTACGGGCATATGATATAGTTGTATGTTAGCCTGTTCATTTTGTAGTTTTATGAACATGATTGGCTACTTGTTCAAGAATGGTTTCTTTATATTCCCTTTACAGTATCAATAAAACTTCATTTTCTTGCATTGCAGAGCACAGTTCTCATGGTCAGCCCAAAATGTCTTCAGGTGGGGTGGCCCCACTGAAAGATAGAACTGAGACTTCTGTATCTGGTTTGTGTGCATGAACTTAATTTTCATTGTCAAAAAGAAAGAAAGAAAAGTGAGATGATTTTGATTTATGTTTATAAAGTAGTGTCATTCTCTTAATCCTTAAGGTATGTTTTCCCAAATTTCAGGTGATGTTTCTGTAAACGCAAATGTGAGGAGTGGAACTGCAAATTCATGGAGAAGAGATAATATTCCATATGGTGAAGATGGAGGGCGGCCCAATGTGGAGAAGTGGCAAGCAGATCCTCATGGACCCCATCCATACCCAAATGCCGCTATGCCGCCTCAGCATTATGAGGCTTGGCATGGTCCTCCAATCAATAATCATCCTGGTGGTGTTTGGTATAGAGGACCTCCAATCAATAATCCAGGAGGTCCTCCATATTCTCCAGTTCCTCCTGGGGGCTTCCCCATGGAACCGTTTCATTTTTATCGCCCTCCTATGCCAACAACTGGGCTTCCTAATCCACAGCCTGTTCCCCCACCGGGAGCGGGACCAAGGGCACACCATTCAAAAAATGGGGATATGTACAGACCTCCTATGCCTGATGCTTATATGCGCCCAGGTATGCCAATTAGGCCTGGATTTTATCCTGGTCCAGTGGCCTATGAGGGCTACTATGGGCCTCCCATGGGTTACCGTAATCCCAATGAACGAGATGTACCATTTATGGGAATGGCACCTGGTCACCCTGCTTATAACAGGTACTCTGGTCAGAATGTTCATGATCCCAACAATTCCCACCCTAGATCCAGTGGATATGGTCCTAATGGCAAAGGCTTGGCTTCAGAACAAGTAGAACCTATGGGTCATCCTCTTGATGGTCGAGGACCATACAGGGTGCTCTTAAAGCATCAAGATGGTTGGGATGGGAAGGATGAAGAACAGAAGTGGGAAGACACTGTAACTGATGCATCACATGTTGAGAAGGGTGACCAACCAAGAGCGTCATCATGGGATGAGGACTGGAGAGGAGATTACAGAAAAGATGAAGAGATGAATTTAAAACGAAAGGCTATTGATGAAGAAACTTCTTTTCAGACATCTGACCATGTTGGAGGTTCTTCTGTACCTGTCAAAGTTAAGTCACCTGAAAGTATGGGAACAAAGGCATTTGATGACATTTCAGTGAAGAAGTTGGAACATCCAACTACTGTCTTACCAGAAAACCCTGCTGCCGCAAAAGGTTCCTCTTTGATTCAGAAAATAGAGGGTTTAAATGCTAAGGCGCGTGCCTCAGATGGTAGATATGATCTCATATCTGTTTCCAGTAAGGAGGAACAAAAGAATAAACCACAAGTTGTTAATCATGAGGCTAACCATTCTGCCAATGAAGCTGCTGCTAGTTCTTTATATCCTGGTAGAAGTCATGCCAGTGGAAGTAATAATCCTGCTTTGCACGATGGCAGTTTTTCTGCTGGAGATAAGAGTGTTGAATCAGCTGCTGCCAGTGGAACAGTTGTCTCAAGGTTGTTTTTTTAATTTGTAGGTTTCTATAGGGAATATTTGTTATTTTCAATGTTTTGGAAGTACTGAAATGCAGATTTGCAGGAGATCTACTCATGCCATGCATGGTAGAACTGATCATCGTGGCAAAGGAAGATTTAATTCCCAAGAGGTTGATGGGTGGCGGAAGAAATCTCCAATTGCAGACTCTCCAAGTGTAACATGTGCTACACATTCTGAAAGTTCTATTGTTCACATGCAAGATCTGGCTCTCAAGGAGGCTGCTGAACAGTCTGCGTCATATCTTCAAGGGAAGGATGAAGGGGAGTCCATGCTACCCATGTCTGATTCCAATGATAGCGAAGCGCAGGTAATTTACTTTTATATTGTACGCCTGCTGGTTTTATGGATCGGAAAATTTTCTTATAACAATTATTTTGACTTGTTCCATCAGCGTGCTAAGATGAGAGAACTAGCCAAGCAACGTGTCAAACAACGTCAGAAGGAAGAGGAAGAACGGGCGAGAGACCAGAAGGCCAGGGCTCTTGCAAAGTTGGAGGATCTGAACAGACGTTCACAAGCAGTGGAAGTTTCAACCCAGAAGTCTGAGGTTTTTCTTAGTGTTGATGTCCAGAATAAACAAGAAGAATCCCAGTCTCTGGTTGAATCAATTAAGGTTGCTAGCAAATCTGGAGCATCAACGTCAGGTTTGGTTTCTACCTCAAGTGATGTGGCACAAAGTAGTGAAAGTGGCAGCAGCAGTAGAGTTGAAAAATCCACTGTTTTGTCCAATGAGCTCCTTCCAGAGAGACCAAAGAGTGGCCACAAGGAACCTGTTGGGATGTATAAGCATAATGAATCTATTCCCGTAATACAGGATGTTAATGACCCTGTTCATCAAAACAATGCCCCTCAGGTATATGAAGGTAGCATGTCTAGACAGAAGCGGGTAAGCTATAAGCAGAAGAATATTCTGTCAGAAAGGAATTCCTCTGAGAAGTTTATCAGTACTAGCACAACTGAGTCACTGAAAGGCCATACTGATTTAATAGTTAATGCTGCCACATCCATTGAGGTTGTTACCGATGAAATTACCCCTAGCAGTGAGTCAAGTTTGCCTGGCAATCCAAATGTCATGGTTGAGTCCTCTGTACATCAAAAGAGGAGAAATAACAGGAGTGGCAAGAAGCACAAAGTAGAAGAGGCTTTGTCTGTGACCGCCTTACCAGTAGTAACAGAAGCATATATTATAAACACTTCAAGTGAAAGTAGTAAGGCAAAGGCTTCTGAATCTGAGTTGGATCCTAACTCTGTTCAGTCACCGATGGATCCTAAAGATGCAAATCAGTCTTCTGATATGTGCTTGTCTTCACCAACCGATGAAAACCATGGAAGAGCAAATAACCAGTGGAAATCTCAGCATCCTCGTAGGACATCAAGAACACAAGCTAATAAATCAGGAGAGAAATTCCATACTAATGATGCTGTTGTCTGGGCACCTGTGCGGACTCAGAACAAAGTTGAGGTGGCTGGTGATGCCAGTGAGAAATCTATGGTTGAGGTTTCATCTGTAAAGAGCGACCATCAAGTGCAAAATAATTCAAGAAACAAGAGGGCCGAAATGGAGAGATACATTCCTAAGCCTGTAGCCAAAGAAATGGCTCAACAAGGTAGTATTCAACAGCATATATTGATTCCTTCGGTTGATCAGACCACGTCACATGAGATTTTTGGTAGAGCAGATTCTGGTTTTCCCGGTGCAGACAGTTCCCAAGCTGCTGGGTTTGCCAGTGGGAAGATGGGGGTGGCTATGGAGTCTAAAAATGGGGATAATAGGCAGAATAAACAGGGAAAAATGCATGGATCATGGCGCCAACGGGCTTCTTCTGACATTGTGCAAGGGTTGCATGATGCACAGTCTTCGAATGCCAGTAGGAATGTTCAAAAATCAATTGAGCATTCCCAACCCCAAAAGCCTGATGTAAGCTCAGTGAAAGAGCAGCCCAAGTATTACGATGATTGGGGTTCTGATGGCTGGAACATGCCTGAAAATCCTGACTCTGCGGTACCACTTACTGTTCCTGTTGCAAAAGATCAGGGAGTGGCATCCAGAGGAAAGCGTCATCAGTACAAGGGGCAGAAAGGCACAGGAAATAATCATGATCATGATCACAAGAAGATCAATAGCGCGGATGCTGATAAGAGTTATGTGCAATCTTCGGTACCTGTACCTGAGATGAGTCAATCTGACTTGCCTTCTGCTTCAAAAGAAAATCGAACTTCTCATTGGCAACCGAAACCACAGGCATTTTCAGCCTCTAATCAACAAGGGAGCCGGCCCAGCAGTGGTCAAACTGTAGGGACGGAAGTTGGGAGGGCTAATAGAAAGGACTCCACTTCCCAAGGTGGGTTACAACAACCACCTCTTCCAGACAAGGAGACCAATGAAGTTATGGCTCAGTCTCATCATGTTCAGTCTGCATCCCATTCAAGCAAACTGGAAGAAGCACCAAATGTTGGCAATCAAGAACCCAAGAGAGAAAGGAGGATAGCATCAGTAAAAGGACGCCCCCACTCCCCAAACCAAGGTCCTGGTAACCAGGTTGAAACAGCTCCATCAAATACAGAGATTCGACATGAGCAACGCATGCCTTCAGGGTTCCGTAGAAATGGAAATCAGAGTAGCCGTTTTGGCAGGGGGCATGAATCTCGTGGAGATTGGACTTCATCTGCACAAGATAACAAACAACATAACCAACCTATCAACAGGGAGAGGCAGAGACACAATTCACAGTATGAGTACCAGCCTGTTGGACCTTACAATCATAGTAGTAGCAACAGGGGAAACAACTATGAAGGACCAAAAGATGCCCCTAATAATGCAGCAGGGGGAAGGTATAGGGAGAGGGGTCAGAGTCACTCAAGGCGCGGTGGGGGGAACTTCCATGGAAGGCAAAGTGGTTGTGTTCGAGCAGCAGATGGTAGTTATGATTAGTGAAGAAAATAAGCCCAGATGGGTGGTTTATTGTATGGTCAAAAATCAAATCCCAATGAAGTGTAGTGGCTTGATCCCACAAGTTTTCAGGTATTGTAGTTGAGGTCGCATTTTGAATTGTAGATATAAACTAAAACTAAATCATCTTGGAACTGATGGTTGTGAATTTAGCAGGAGGCTTAGGAGGAAAGCAAAGATTGTGCTAGACAAAAAGAAATAGTGAGTTTGAATGGAGGTACATGGAAGTGGATGATTTCTTGCCCTTATTTTTTAAAATGTACCTGATATGAGAACAACATTGTAATTTGGTCATGGTTGGTGTTACTATGGAACTTTTTTGCATTTTCATTGAGCCTTGTATTTAGTGATTAATATTTCACGTTGCTCTAATTATGGAACACGAATAGATAGGGGGAATGAAGTAGAGAAGAAGTTTTCTGGTTCTCCCACTTCACCCTCGATATCATTTTAATCCTTTGTTGTGGCTTGGCTTTACTCTGTGGATTGATGTTTGGGGTCTGTATGAACAGCTTTTTATGAGTAAAAGAATTCGACAGGAATAGACATAGAGCGGCATATCTCTGTATGACTTTGGAAGTCCTATTTTGTGGATGATTTCCATTTCCAACGGGCTGTAGTTATAATAAAAATACCTAAATCTTCCATCAAATTTTCAATTATAGAATAGAAACAGTATCATTAATTTCTTAATGCCAGAAGTTTGGCCTAAGTACCAAAAAAATAGAGAAAAAATGTCACTTATTAGAGAAATTAAGGTATAAATTATCACCTTTTACTTTTAGAATGTGTGGGCGACACATTGAAAATTTGAAAGGGGAACGTAGATTCAGTGGTTCTAACATGATAAGCGCGTACCACATCATGGGCCTGGCCCAAAAGAAGGGTAAAACCCGAAATAGCACTTTATTTACACCAAAATAACCTGATTACAAAAACGGGTCACTTCACAAAAGCCACTAATTTGTTTTTTGTTAAAAATTATTTTAATCGATTTACTTCGCCTTACCCTTACCCTTTGGTTTCTAATTCTATCCACTGTGAAATCAATCCAGAAGAAACCCATCCTCTATAAATAAACCCTAAATTCACCGTTTAAAGCTTTCTCTTCTCCCTATCCACTACCTATCTTCAATAATCAATTGCATCTTCATACCTTCTCACACGCACGCTCATGATTTCTTTTACTCAGGTATTATCTCTGTTTTCAGCTTCAATTTTTAATTCTAAGCTTCTTCCTTCTCTTTTTTTTACGGATATTTTCTGGAAGGGTCTTTTTTTTTTTTTTTTGTAGCTTTTTTTGGTTTCCTGGATAATAGAGAAGGAGGGAAAATACTTATTTGAAGGTTTCAATTCTTTGTTGTTTTTGGTTTTTAAACGTTATGGGTAAATTTATTTGCCTTGGAGAAATGTTTTGGGTGAGGTTTTAGCTAGGGCTTCTGTTTGGGTGCTGAGAAAACCGAGGAAAACAAGAACATGCGGGAAATAAATGTTAATTATCCTAATTTTTGCTGCTTAAGGATAAGCTTAACTAAAATTTTTGAGCTTCTTGTTTCCGCTTTCTTAGATAATGTAAGGGTTCTTCACATTATGCGTTTGTAAAACTTGGTTTTTGAAAAAAATAAATGTAAGTCATTGTTTTTTTTTTTTTTAAAACTCCTTCTGTTTTGTTATCTTTTGGTCTTTTTAAGATTATATTTTAATTATCATTGTGGTGAAAGTAGCTCTTATCTAGCAACTGTTTATTGAATTAGGTCCTATTGAGTAAATGATCCGGTGCTTAGGGTCAAGACAATGGTGTTGGTAACCCATCAGTTGCAGGTAAGCCTGTAAAAGTGGGCATTCTTTATGTGTCTGTCTGTCAATTTTGCATCTAAATTTCATGAAGCCTAGACTTGCGGGAAAATTTGTATTGATTTTGAAATATGCTGGCATAACCAACTGAAGAATCTAAATTATAGTTGTGTGGCTGTGCTGCTCCAAATAATGGTTGCAGGTTATGTAGTTTCTAGTACAGAACCGTATAAATCTTCATATTTGGCAGTCGGAGAATTGTGTAAAACTATTTTCTTCCCCGTTTACGTGATATTAATTAATATCAGAATCTATATTGTTGATTCTATGCCTTTGGGTATTATAATTATTGGAATATATATTTTGATTAACATCGTAGGTCTTAGTGTCTCAGTTCAAATAAGTTTAAGGATTTGCGCTTTTATTATATGCCAAATCTAATATTTCTTAGCAAGTTTGCCATTGAAATAACTATCCGTTTTAAGATAAACCTATTGGAGCAATTGGAGCACTACACCAATGTTCCTTTATCTTCCTTTTTTCATATAAGTGTACATACCCTACATATAATCTCGAACATTTCTAGTTTCCAAAATCACGGAATTGAATGTCATTATGGTAATAAGCAGAAACTATGCCACTTGCTGCATTATATATATTCTGTATGTTCCTGAGTGGAAACTATTAGCTTTCCAGTTCAGCCTCCTGGTTATATAATGCCTCTTATCTTGTGTCTTCATCATGAATTGCTAGTTCAATCCTGTAGGTGATGATATGTTTTCATGGAACCTCCCTAGTTTGAACCTTTTCTTTCTGTTTCGCTCTGATGTGTCATATCTATTAAAGTTTTCATTTATGTATGCTACTACTAGAATTGAGTTTTTGAGTTTCTTTTTGCTTGTCTGAACTTGTAGAATAAATGTCTTGTCTATTGCATTTCAGGGTTCATATGTAGCATTTCCCACAAAGCGTTTATCATGGAGCAAAGGGTTAATATTGAGGCGACATGTAACAACAGTTCACATGGTTGGGAAAACAGAGAGAGGTTCATCATTAAAATGTAATTTTTCTTTAAGGTGAGAAATGTCATTTTTGTGTTTAATTGTCATCTCCTTTGGTTGAAGTATGTTGAAGTCACTATAGGTTGTTTATCTCTTGGTACATGTGATTTGCTTTTGGAAATTTTCAAGTTTGCAATCTCATATAGTGACTATAGACATACTATCATTAACATTGAATTTGCATCTTGATGCAAAAACCTGTTTTAGCCCTATGTTCCTATTTCATTTCATTGTATATTAGGCTGGGTTATAATCCAGTTTTCTTCAGTTTATTGTCTTTTGTATTTTAATGTTTTTGTTGTAAGGGTGGTTACATGCCATTTAATGCTTGTTCGTGGCATTTTTCTTTTTTACTCTTCTATTTCGAAGAGGGGAGAAGGGATGAGGCTTTTTCAGTGTTTCGGATTACTGTCTTATCATTTTTTTTTTTTTTGGATTACTGATATGCTTTTTAGAATATTCTTGTAAGAATATTTTGGGTGTGTTTGTTTTATTATTTTGAGTAGTATTTTTGAAAAAGTTGAGTTGGGTTATTATTAAAAGTATAGGATTTGAATTTGAAAATGTGTTTGGTAAGATTATTTTTTAATCCCTTATATTTGTTAATTTAGTTAAACACTCCTTACAATAAAAATTTTAAAATTAATAAAAACACTTCCACGCACCCATTAAATGCCGGCTGGCTGCCGAGAATATGTGAGTGGGTGGGGGTATTTTTGTCAATTTATAAATTTTGATTGTTGGGAGTGTTTAGTTAAATTAACAAACCTAGGGGGTTAAAAAAATCTAGGCTGTGTTTGTTTTGTTTTTTTTCAAAATACTCTATTCCTATCCTAAAAAAATGCATGTTTGTTTTCCTATTCTCAAAATCATATCCTATAATATTCAACTACTTTAAACCCTCATAGGTTTAATAATTTAACTAAACACCCTCAACAAAAAAGTTCTATAAATTGACAAAAACACCTCCACCCATCCACATTTGTCAGATTCTGGCAATTACTGCTAGAAAGTGGCCGGAATCTGGCGTAATGGCGCACTACCGGCTGGATCTGGCCAGTAGTGCGCTGATCTGACCTTTTCTAGCTAGATCCACTGTGGATCTGACTGGAAAAGGCCAAATCCACAGCCAAAGATCTGGTTGTTGACGGCTAATATATGGTCGTCGTTGACCGTCAACGATGACCATATCTTTGGCCATCATTGATGGCAAGATATGGCTAGATCTGGTTGTCAATGGCTTGATCCGGCCGTTGATCTAGCCTTTTTCGGCCAGATCCGTGGTGGATTTGGCCGGAAAAGGCTTGATCTGGCCGGTCGTGCGCAATGAAACAAGATTCTGGCTGTGGTGGCCGGAATCTAGCAACTGTGGGTGGGTGGGTGGGTGGGGGGGTGGGGGTGTTTTTATCAATTTATAAACTTTTTATTATTGGGTGTTTAGCTAAATTAACAATCCTAAGAGTTTTTTTTGGTTAATTTTCAAATCCTACCTCGTAATAATAACTCAACTCAACTTAACAATAATATTTCAAAAATATTACTCAAAATAATAAAACAAACACTAAATATTTTGAATTGAATAGAATATGATTGGATTTTGAGAATAGTGAAACAAACATGTATTTTGAACAGGATAGGATAGGAATAATAAAACAAACACATCCTTCATTGTTTATCTTTTCTCTAGTATTAGTGTTTTCACATCCTTGAAATTCTCTCTTTTATTTTATGTATCTTGTACAATTAGTTCTGATAATTAATATTCTGCAGTATAGGGGCTCCTCGTGTTTGTGGAGTGAAGGTCAAACCTGTAAAAATTTCTGCTTTTAAAGGCAGTGCCCAAAATGATGAATCAGGAGGAAGAACAAGTGGATCAAAGATTTCCAAAAATTCTGTTAAACTTTCTTATATTCCGAAAGAGAGTGAGGAAACCGTAGCAGAATCTTCAAAGGCACATAATGGTCCACTGCCATATGCCTCCGAAACGAAAGAGACTATTGCAGGGTCCCCTGCGATTCAGAGACTATTCAAGAAATGGTTGACAATGTTGCAGACACAATCTCCGTGTCAAGAGGCAGATGAGGTTTTGGGAGAGAGGCCGNGAAGAGGGGAGAAGGGATGAGGCTTTTTCAGTGTTTCGGATTACTGTCTTATCATTTTTTTTTTTTTTTTTTTTGATTACTGATATGCTTTTTAGAATATTCTTGTAAGAATATTTCGGGTGTGTTTGTTTTATTATTTTGAGTAGTATTTTTGAAAAAGTTGAGTTAGGTTATTATTAAAAGGATAGGATTTGAATTTGAAAATGTGTTTGGTAAGATTATTTTTTAATCTCTTATATTTGTTAATTTAGTTAAACACCCCCTACAATAAAATTTTTTAAAATTAATAAAAACACTTCCACACACCCATTAAATGCTGGCCGGCTGTTGGGAATATGTGGGTGGTGGGGGTATTTTTTTCAATCTATAAATTTTTATTTTTGGGGGTGTTTAGTTAAATTAACAAACTTAGGGAGTTAAAAAAATCTAGGCTGCGTTTGTTTTGTTTTTTTCAAAATACTCTATTCCTATCCTAAAAAAATGCATGTTTGTTTCCCTATTCTCAAAATCATATCCTATAATATTTAACTATTTTAAACCCCCATAAGTTTGTTAATTTAACTAAACACCCCCAACAAAAAAAGTTCTATAAATTGACAAAAACACCTCCACCCACCCACATTTGCCAGATTCTGGCAACTACTACTGGAAGGTGGTCGGAATCTGGCGTAATGGCGCACTACTGGCTGGATTTGGCCGGTAGTGCGCTGATTTGTCCTTTTCTAGCTAGATCCACCGTGGATCTGGCCGGAAAAGGCCAAATCCACAGCCAAAGATCGTTGGCTATCATTGACCGTCAACGATAATCATATCTTTGGCCGTCGTTGATGGCTAGATATGGCCAGACGGCTAGATCCGGCCTTAGATTTGGCCTTTTTCGGCCAGATCCGTGTTGGATTTGGCCCGAAAAGGCCATAGATTTGGCCGGTCGTGCGCAATGAAACAAGATTCCGGTGGTAGTGGCCGGAATCTAGCAACCATGGGTGGGTGGGTGGGTGGGGGTGTTTTTGTCAATTTATAAACTTTTTATTATTGGGTGTTTAGCTAAATTACCAAACCTAGGAGTTTTTTTTGTTAATTTTCAAATCTTACCTCGTAATAATAACCCAACTCAATTTAACAATAATATGTCAAAAATATTACTCAAAATAATGAAACAAACACTAAATATTTTGAATTGAATAGAATATGATTGGATTTTGAGAATAGTGAAACAAACATGTATTTTGAATAGGATAGGATAGGATAGGATAGGAATGATAAAGCAAACACACCCTTCATTGTTTATCTTTTCTCTAGTATTAGTGTTTTCACATCCTTGAAATTCTCTCTTTTATTTTATGTATCTTGTACAATTAGTTCTGATAATTAATATTCTGCAGTATAGGGGCTCCTCGTGTTTGTGGAGTGAAGGTCAAAACTGTAAAAATTTCTGCCTTTAAAGGCAATGCCCAAAATGATGAATCAGGAGGGAGAACAAGTGGATCAAAGATTTCCAAAAATTCTGTTAAACTTTCTTATATTCCGAAAGAGAGTGAGGAAACCGTAGCAGAATCTTCAAAGGCACATAATGGTCCACTGCCATATGCCTCCGAAACGAAAGAGACTATTGCAGGGTCCCCTGCTATTCAGAGACTATTCAAGAAATGGTTGACAATGTTGCAGACACAATCTCCGTGTCAAGAGGCAGATGAGGTTTTGGGAGAGAGGCCGCCTCCCAAGGAGTTATCTGAAACTAATATTGAGACGTGGAACATGGGAAGAAGTGAGACTCTAAAGGCAGTTTGGGGCCACTTTTGGGATCTGGATGCAACAGTAAAGATACCCTTACTGATATTGTAAGTATAATGGTTTGTGCATGAGATTTTAGTCTCGCTTGGTATTCTGCATGGTTTATTAAGTACTCATTTATAACATAAAATTTACAAATTGGGAGACATAGATTAGATGCTGTAACCGTATGATATGTATATTTTGCTTTGTGCAACTCTTTGCTAGTATAAATGGTTTTTTTGGCTCTGATTTTAGGAATGGTGAATCAGTGCCCTTCCCTTTAGTCTCCTTGCTTGATGTTTTTATCTAAATTTTTGCTAAATCAATATATTTTTGTCTCTAATTTTTGTAAAAAATCTATATATCTATATTTTTGTGCAGTTTGTGATAATAATGTTTCCATCTGTGTTTTTTACAAAGCCTGGCATAACTTAATATAGTATCTTGCTGTCCAGTCACCTGTTCTCAAACTTTTGCATCTGAAAATATGAATTGCTGCAACGTATTGTAAACTGAAGAATGGCGAAAGAACATAATCAACATAATACTGTTTGTTCCCAGTTTGTAATACTAACATTGTTACAATTGTAACTCCACGTAATGCAGTTATGTGGAAGCCTTTTGGCATCATTAATATGAGTGTTGTTCAACCGTTCTATCTTGTTAACAGTTATATGTTTCGCAAACTTAAACAAACTTGGGAAACTGTTGGTTGTTTATTTGGATTATTAAGAACCTGACCATATTTCAGATTTATTCTTCTGATGATTGATTTGCTGTATTTGCAGTGTCCCTTGGTATCTGGCAGTTAATGTTGTTTATGGGGCTCAAGTTTCAAAGGAGTTGATTCCTTTATGGGTGTTTGGGCCCATAATTGTTGCTCTCTACATCAAGATGATTCGATGGTTGTTTGCACTTTATGTCTACTGCTTCAAGCAAACAGTCAAAGTAGTTAAGAATTTGCCAACGTACTTCGCAGTGGCCTCCAAATATATTGCCCAGGGGAAGCTTAAGGAAGATTTTCGAGCTCGTGTCTGGCAACCTGTGGTGGACTTTAAGAACTCGGATTTTGAAGAGCTGACTAGAAAAAATCTGAAAGTATTTCAAGAATGGATGGTGGAGAAGTACCTGGATTTTGTGGAATCAATATGGCCCTTGTATTGTAGAACCATTAGGTTTCTAAAGAGGGCTAATCTGATATAGAATTGATTTGAGTTGAGAAAAAGTCTTTTAGCGGAGTAGTAAAGATTGAAACTAGAGTTTTCTCCCTGAAAATGTTCCCATCCCATCCCAAGTTGAAAATTTTGAAAGAGAGCTGCCAATCCCCATTTTAGAAGGGGGAAGTGGGAGGTTTGTGGGTCTTTTAAATTACAGATGGCAAGTCATGATTAGGAAACAGAAGTTGTCCAATTTGTGTAATTTTTTGTAAGGCGATGTTTGATTATTCTTGCTTTGAGGAGCGCACTATATGTTTCTTTTCCTCTTCAGTTGTAACTGAGGTTCTATACTTATAATGAAGGTTTATTCAATTCACACTTAGTTACTTTAGTTTTAATGGCTTAATGCAAATGATGCTAGAAGGTAGAACAAACATTCTCGGGGATCATTTGCCTTCTCGCAAATGGTTCAAGACTGTTGTTTTTTTTTTTTTTAATTCAAGTTTTGTGTCTTTGATAAATTATCCCATTCCAGGATTTTAATCAATCTAAAGTATTATTAATGAATGCTGGACTCCCTATTCTCAATAGTTCAATAGACGAACGTAATACTATTGTTACAACATGATCTTACAAATTTATTTTCATAGTTCTAACGTAATAGTTTGTAATAGGTTTTCGTCTGCTCAATTACGATCTGTCTCATCGGAGTTGTAAAAGAAAGTTTGTAAAATTGAGTTGTAAGTTAATTTTTATTGTAATTCAATACCCTCTTTTAAACATGTTAAAAAAAAAAAAAAAAAAAAAAAAAGCGGTTTAAAATGAAATAATTCTTTAATATCTTTGTGTTTTAATTTGAGGATAACATCAATCTATTCTTTTATTTTAAAATTATTTATTAATTTCTTGTTTTTATCTATTATTCTGGCATCTTTCAAGTTTCAACAGAATATTAGATAGTTGAAGGCTTTATTGGATGTTTCAAATAAAAATATATTAACTGGAAATTACTGAAAAATTGATAATGAGAACAGTAAGTGAGAGGCCCATGTAAGACGTAGAATTGTCCAAAAAATACCCGTTTGGAACCCACACAAACAAGCCGTCTTCTTGTTTCATTCCAAGACCCACAACCTCAGTTTTTCCGAATTATCAATTTTCCCACCTGTGCCTTTCTTCTACATCAAATTCCTCACATGGGTACTCTTAATTTTCCTTTTATTTAGATGGGTCTGCCTTAAAATCCACTCAAATGCATTCTTTAACTTCCTAATATAATACACACCTGAGCTCTCTGTTATTTTGACCTTCATATAATAGAATTTGTTATGGCTGTTAAGTTCAGTTCCTCCTCATTCTCTTGCGCGGCCAATTCTCTTTTCCCTCCTAAACCTAGAATAATTTCAAAGGTAGATTTTTAATCTTTGTTTCAATACTATAATTCTTTGTTGTTCTTATGTTATGTTTGGAGGGTTCTCTATGGGTTTCCATAGAAACATCATAGAGTTTGAGTGGCTTTTCCTTTTTCTAAGAATCTCTGGTTTTTGCAAATTTTCATTGAGAATGTGTTAGCTTTTTTAGTTTGCATTAAACTTCCAATTTTCTGTTTAGGTTACAATTTGGTCTAGGTCATATATTTAACTTGACTATACAATTTGTTCAGTTTGCCTAGAATATTTACCTCCATATATTGGTGAAATGTACTATACTTTTTATATTTAGCAACCTTGGACCTTGTGTTATGAATTATTTTTTAAGATAGCTTTTTTTGGCATGTACATGGGTCTTTGCTGTCATAGAGTTGCTACATGTTTTTTTAGATATCAGATGACCTTTGAATTATAAATTTTTCGATAGACAAGTCTCACTGATTTGGATGTTGTAGTGCACGTTAGTTTGAGTTGACTAAATGACCCACCACTAGATTTTGTTAGTGTTTCTTTTCCCCTTCAGTGCATTACTTGTGTCTTTGACATTCTATGGAAGTGATATCCGCTTTAGTGTATTGTATGAAGAAATCTTCATCATTAAACATTTCTGTTATATTTGACGATTCTTAGAGAGGGGCTAGATTTTTGTTTTTCTTAAATATCTTTCTGTGAGGGAGTATAAAGTATCTAAAAACAGTAAGGATATAGTTCTAAGTGAGTATAGACACTTTTCCACTTTTGATTATCTTGCCACACTCTAACTTTATTTTTCAATGACTTTCTGCTTGATTCTCGTATAATTTCTTTCAACTGGCTTCTTGTTATTCCATGTTATGCGTCTGGGAATGTTTTAATTAGAGATGTCTCACTAGTTTGAGAGCTCTCTTATACTTTTCTAATCTTATAATACTCATGCTTTGATACCCAGATGACCTTGTTACAGAGACCATATAACAAAAAGCAACATGAAATTATGCAGCTTCGAAATTCTAAAGGTAGCTTTCATGACTTGTTGGGTGATTTTTAAAGCTCTAGAAATATTTTTGTAAGGTTCAATACCCACCACATTTTGGTTTTTCCCTTAAGGACTATGTGAGGTGCTACTGACAATGGTAATCAGGTCTTTTGGCTTTATTTTCCCGTTAAAATACCAATACACCAATTTTGTTGCCTATTGTGTATTTAAGATTTTGAATTTTGATTTACCACTGCTGTGCAAAAATGTTAGTGGTGTTTCATTTAATTCTTCTCATGGTTTCCTTGTGGTATTTTGAGTAGTCAAGTCATGCCACTTTGTATATGGACTATTGAAGTTACAAGGAAGGTTTCAAAAGAGGCAAAAGGTGCAATGTGCCATTTCCGAGGATCAGTCACAATACATTGAACTCAAGCCAGATTCTGCAGAACAAGTCAATCAGCATCTTGATTCAGAAGATATCTCTTTGGCTGGTAGTTCATCTATCTATCATGAGGGAGCTAATGGAAGACCTGGTTTAATTTCATTTTATAATCGTCCATATAAAATAGAGGATGAGATCAATACATCTGATCTTCAAAGGAGTCCAAGCAGTCTATTATGGCTTGTTGGTCCTGCTGTCCTTGTGGCCTCTTTTATTTTCCCCTCACTTTATTTACGCCGAATAATCTCCACAGTATTTGAGGACTCTCTGTTGACAGGTGAGTGAACTTCCTTATGTTCATATGCTGTTCTTCTTCTTTGTATGTATGTTTGTTTTATTTTATTTTTTGTTTCACCCCTTTAAATCTATTTTTTTTTTTCTGACAAGCCTCAAATAACTTAAAATTAAAATTAAAGGTGAAAAAAAAAAAATAATAATAATAGATTAGAAAGGTCACTAAGGTCTTTTTGAGGACAGGTGCTTGATTTTTGAATCTTTCTGGTGTGTTTTAGATTCTTCTAAAGATTGTTTTTTGTAACTGCTGTCCACAATCTAATCAATTTAAAGTGAACTCTACTCTTGAGTTGGTTACAGCTTCCCGATTGAATGTGATGGTTGATACTGCTGGCTATGGATGAGGGAGGAGCAAATATTGGAAAGGACAGGGATCATAGGCAAGTTTTGAAGGATGACTTGAGTTCTACTGGATATTGGGGTTTCCCAAACTAGTGAATAGGATGGTCCTGACGTGATTCATTGATATTTGCATTTTGAGAATTGGGGCAGAAATTTGAAAGACGATGTGGCAAAGATGGCCAAAATTAAAGATGGAAAGTCGGGTGAGGGAATAGGTCAAATAGCTGGCACAAAAGGCAGAATTCTATAAGAAGTTTTGCATAATTATCAAAGATTGATTGAGATTTAAAGAACTACTATTAGATATAACTCAAGTAGGGTGGACAGGCAAAATAGTTGTTAGAAAAAAAAGCTAGAGTGTTGACAGTATCTTGGGGTTTCTGATATGACATGTTGAATCCTGCTTATATTACTTTATCTTTGCAATGCTTTTCCATTTTTGTTCCAGTTTTGTTTTTATAGCTGGAGATAATTTGTTTCATTCTCGAAATTGCTCTCTGTTCACCATCTGCAGATTTCCTGATATTGTTCTTCACAGAAGCTCTTTTTTACTGTGGTGTTGCGGTTTTTCTTCTGCTAATAGACCGTCTCAGAAGGCCTATTGGGCCAGATTCTACCACAAATAATAATAGAACCCTCTCTCCTCAATTAGGACAGCGGATCTCTTCTGTTGCTGCCCTGGTACTCAGTCTAATAATCCCTCTTGTGACCATGGGCTTGGTCTGGCCATGGACAGGCCCTGCTGCTTCTGCTACTCTTGCTCCTTACCTGGTTGGTATTGTTGTCCAATTTGCATTTGAGCAGTATGCAAGATATCGGAAATCACCATCATGGCCTGTCATTCCAATTATTTTTCAAGTAAGTGCTGTCATGATTTATTTCTAATAATCCATTTTCTTGGAACATCTATGTTCAGTCAGGATAACAGAAAGAAGTTAAACTTTATTCTGTATGATATTTTTTGTTTAACAAGTGCTTTATTACTTCATTAAATTTATAGACACGTGTAGTTCATTTCAATACATTTGCACCTTAGCAGGTATATATATGCTAAAAAAACATTAGAGTTTGTTTGTCCATCTTGTAGTTCTTTTGGCTGGCTAATATTTCAATTAGTGCTCCATTTAGAGTCTTTGACTGAGATGTAGGTAAGGACTGAAATATTATTTTAATTTAGTTTTGATGCCTGTATATTGAAGAGATATTTGATGCAACACAGGTGTATAGGTTGCACCAATTGAATAGAGCATCACAATTGGTGACGGCCCTGTCATTCACTGTGAGAGGAGCTGAAATGACTGCACAAAACTTGGCAATAAACAAATCTTTGGGTGCACTATTGAATGTCCTTCAGCTCCTTGGGGTTATCTGCATTTGGTCACTCTCAAGCTTCCTGATGAGGTTTTTCCCTCCCACTGTAACAACTACGGAGTGAGGAATGAACATAATTAGGAGTAGTATTGTTATCGTCCTGCTTTACAGAGTACAATGCTGCAGTTTGGTCTTGTTCAGGTGAAAGAACTTAGAGGTCTGGCTCTTTTGCGGTGTTTCCGTGCTGCTGGCAATTGAAACTTTTGTTAAAAAAGCATCCAGGTTTGCTGAAAGATTTAAGAAGTTTATTGCAGGATTATTTTGATGGAAATGCTAAAAGCAGTAGAGAATGAAAAAGGGTAACTATCTTGCTTCTGTTTCTTCAGGTTTATGTTTGCCAGGACCTATTTTTGACTTTATATGATTGGAACGCTGGACAGCATTTAATTATTATCAACACCCATTTGTGACTTTGTAAATTGATAATCTTTTGTCATAGATTGGCCATATTCAACAATTGTGCTGTAAAAATCTGGAGGGATTAAAATGATGTAGGCTGCTTATGTGGCATCCAGACCTGGCTTCCTTTGGCATCAACTTACTGGATTGTGTATCAAAATAAATCATTGAAATTTTTTATTGTATAAATTTTTTTTAGTTGGACTTATCATTTATTGAATGCAAGCTATAAAAATTCCTTCATTTTTTTTCCTACTACGTTGTGTTTCGATAGTAAATTGAATAGAAATGTGTTGGATCTTGGGCTATAACTATAAGCATGGGTGGCCGCATATATCTATCTGGGGTGTGTAAGAGTGGATGAACCAGTGCTTTGATACCTGACCTGGCCCTGCCTGTTAAACCGGTTCAACCAGGACCTGGGGCCTTCATTGGGTGGGTTATCACTTTGAACCATCGTTTTAAACCTAGCCTGACTCGGCGATAACCCAGGTCCCGGTTTGAAGATTGTGTGTACTTCTTGTCCAATTTTTTTTTTATTAAGATCCAAAAAATTAAATTTTCCAGACTCCTTAGAATGTTTTAAGATAATGCATGTTCTTCCCTTTTTCAAAATGTTTTGTTGCCAATAACTACTATGTTATTCTTAAGCTAATTAAGTTTCTATCAACTGAAATCTTTAAGAATATGAATCAGCCAGAGCAAGCGCACAGTTAGAGTAGAGAGCCTCTAGTCTACTGGGTGGTGTTTGATATTTCTTTTTATTGCTCACAGCCTAACAGGGATTTTAATCAGAGTCAGAGAGGGCATCTTAGTGTGAAGTCTGTAGTATTAGTGGTTGCCTGTTTTACCTGCTTTTAGGGAAATCATTCTCTCTTTTAACTCATATTTAACTAGAAACAATGTCTTTTGGGAAGCAATTTCTCTTTTTTAAAATCATTCTATTACTTTCGAGGTTTCATTATTAATATTTTCACAGTCAATAATGTACCTTCTTCTTTGGCTTTATAATATGTCTGTTATCTCTTGACATTTGACCTTCAATGTTATGATATGTTAAACAAAACCAACTTATTTTTCTGTTTAAATTCCAGAGTAGGTAGTAGTTTGAAGATTATACAAGGAGACACTCGGATTAGGTAGTTGACAAATTCTCTTAAATTTGATATATCATTCTGGGTGCACAAAATAAGAGGCAGAAACATACAAAGAGAATGTCAAATGTCATTTCAATATCGAATTTGATTGCATGAGAGAAAGAGTGGTATAAACGTAACTTTAGCAGGCATATTTTGCAAGCATGAAGATGCTTCTGACTCAAATCTCAACATGCTGATGTTGCATGTGTAGAGAAGAAAAGGTAAAAATGTGAATTAAGCTGTGGAGTCACATCCATCCAATATCTAACGAGAAATTATTTCAAAAATTTTCACGAAAATGTTTTTTACTCAAAACTATTGTTTTAAAACCCGTTGTGAGACACGGTAAGGTGACCAGGTCACGAATTGATCGGTCGATTGGATCATTGATGTCAGCGACAAAATTATTTTTAAAAATTTTAAATATCCCTTAAATTTTAATATATTACAAAAATAACCTCTAAAAAATTTAATCCCTAAAATTTTAGTTTATTTAAAAAATGCCCAAAAAAATTATGTTTTAATCAATAAAGTTTTGTACTATTGAACACCCCTAGAAAATTACAAGTCCCTATAATTTTGGAATATATTGAAACCCCTCTGAAACCTAAATCAAACCGGAAAGGTTGTCGGGTCCCAGTCAGACCGGTCCAACTAGCTAGTTCGTTTGGGTTTTGAAACAGTGCTCAAAGCACGTCTATTTAGTTTTTGGGATCCAAATATTATAAATTGAATTCTAAACTCATTCACTAACAATGTAAGATATGACAAATCAACTATCCGCTCAAGTCAAAAGTGAAAACACTTGGTTTGGTAACCTAACAAATGGTCCAGGTGGTTAAATGTTTTGTCTTTGAGTTATTTTGATGGAGTTTGTTGGTTGGTTGCATTTGCTTAAAAAACTGAGAACTTAAGCAAAGGTGAAGGATTAAAAAAAGGGTTCTATTGAAAGCTTCAGAAATCTGTATCAGAGAAAAGTCCAACTGATGAAGTTAACCTCTTTGTCCTCGCTTGTTTGGGTTCTTATTTAACAGAATCCATCTATTTAATTTTAAGGTTAGAAGATTCCTTTTAATATACTGACCTTATCTCTCATTCTTACCACAAGATTTGATTAGAGGTGATGCTCCAATGGATACATAACACCAAACCTCACATGGTTTTGGCCCAATAATGGGTTCTATATAATTAATAAATTTGGTCTTCACTGTAAATGGATTGTGGTTGTTTTCCTCTCTTTGTTTTCTTGCTGTATTAAAATTTGGTATTAGGTGGTTTAGGTTTGAGAGAGAGAAGAAAAAAAGTAATCCAAATTCTCAACCATAAGATTTCTCCATTATAATTTTGAAAGAAGAAAACATTAAGAGGTTGGAATGCACTAACACTGACACAGAAAGTAACCACAAAAGGCAATGTAAAGTTGTATTCTTTTCAATTTCATTATTATTTCATTTTTAATGATTTAGATCTTTGACCCATATGATCTACATCAAGAAAATTATTAACCCAATATACTCCTTTATGGATGCATGCTTATGGTCCTTTATGGTTCTTTGGAACATCCCATAATTTTCAGTAATATAATGGATTTATACCAATATAGTTGACAATATGGTTGATAAAATTGACCACATCTCTTTAAGAAAGTCAAATCCTCCTTCCTTAAATCTTATGGAATAATTCTGATAAATTCTATCTGAATACCATGCTAAAATCTATTATTATACATAGGGAAAGATCAATCTGAATTTGACATTGAGCATAGAGAGGTGGCCACTTTTGTGGGTCTGCCCCTTATTTTTTTTGGTTTTCATCTCCTTTCAACAACAGCCATCACTCTTTCTTATCTTCATACAATTTCCCATTCCACACGACATTAAAACATGCGTCAAAATTTGATAATTGCCTTGAGGATGAAAGGAAGAAAAAAAACTCCTTACTTTTAGCATACTGATATAGGTAAAAGAAAAGACTGCCACCTTATGATAATCTGTGGTTATAAATTAATAATTCCTGATGCATCATTATTATTATTTTATTAACTTTCTTTCCAACATCATTTTGCAGCCACACTCTCACTATTTAAACTCAAGCTTTTTATGAACAAACCAGTGATTCTCTCTTTCAAATTCCCTCCTTAAACTTCTATTCCATTTGTGATCATTTCAAGTTTCATGAACTTCTCTTGCTTGTTCTTGCCTTTATGTTCAACATGGAACCTACCTTCTTCCCAAGTTATGACACTGAAACTTTGGAATTTGTAATCTGATACTTTGATTCCAAATTTATCTTTTTCATGCATTTCGAAATGGGTTGCATTCAAATGTTTCATTTCGTCCTGTTTTTTATCACATTTATTGCTGCTTTTGCTGTTACTCTTGGAGATAACTCAACAGATTCCTTCTGGCTTCTAAGAATCAAACAAGAAGTAGTTGATCCTATGGGAGTTCTAGAGAACTGGTCTTCAAGAGCTCATGTATGCAGCTGGCATGGAATAACATGCTCAGATGATGAAAAGCATGTTGTAGGCTTGAATCTATCAGGCTCAGGACTATCAGGTTTCATCTCACGCGAGTTCTTACACTTGACTTCACTTCAAACACTAGATTTATCCTCAAATTCACTCGCTGGCTTGATTCCTTTTGAGCTTGGACAGCTTCAAAATCTAAGGACATTGCTTCTTTATTCAAACTCTCTTTCTGGAAAGATTCCTCCAGAGATATGTCTTTTGAATAAGTTGCAAGTCCTTAGAATTGGAGATAACTTGTTATGGGGTGAAATTCCACGAAACATTGGCAACTTGATCGAGTTGAGAGTATTAGGCCTTGCATACTGCCACTTCAATGGGAGCATTCCTGTAGAGATTGGGAATTTGAAGCATCTGACATCTCTTGACCTGCAAAACAACTTACTCCGCGGCCCTATTCCAGAAGCCATTCATGCCTGTGAAGAGCTTCAAAATTTTGCAGCCTCAAACAATATGCTGGAAGGAGACATCCCTTTTTCAATGGGGTTGCTTAAATCTCTACAAGTTCTTAACTTGGCCAACAACAACCTTTCCGGATCAATTCCTACAGAGTTAAGTCATCTTTTTAATTTGAGTTATATGAATTTGCTTGGTAATCGATTGAATGGGGAACTTCCTTCAGAGCTTAATCAGTTGGTTCAGCTGGAGATCCTCGACCTGTCGAAAAACAACCTCTCAGGGAACATAAGCCTTCTCAATACTCAATTAAAGAATCTTCAAGTTCTGGTTCTGTCTGATAATGCTTTGACAGGTAGCATTCCAATCAACTTCTGTCTCAATAACTCAAATTTGCAACAACTCATTCTAGCTCGAAATAGGCTCTCTGGTGAGTTCCCTTTGGAGCTATTGCACTGTTCATCACTCCAATTATTAGACCTTTCTGATAACAGTTTTGAAGGAGAGATACCACCAAGTCTGGCCACGCTGGAGAACCTGACAGATCTTGCTCTCAATAATAACAGCTTTACAGGAAGTTTGGCTCCTGAAATTGGAAACATGAGTAAATTGGAAAGCCTTTATCTTTTTGATAACAAGATTACTGGTGGAATTCCGGTGACAATTGGCAAGTTACAGAGGTTGAGCTTTCTCTACCTTTACGACAACCAGATGTCAGGAAGTATTCCGAGAGAGTTAACAAACTGCTCTAGCTTAACCATAGTGGACTTTTTTGGAAATCATTTTACAGGTTCCATTCCTGAGACCATGGGAAAGCTTAAAAATCTTGTGCTTCTTCAACTGAGACAGAATGACTTGTCAGGTCCTATCCCGCCGAGCTTGGGCTACTGCAAAAGACTACAATCCTTGGCCTTGGCTGATAACAAACTCTCAGGAACATTGCCGCCGACATTCAGATTTCTTTCAGAACTCAGCCTCATTACTCTTTATAACAACTCCTTTGAAGGTCCTCTTCCTGCATCACTCTACCTACTCAAAAACCTCAAAATCATAAATTTCTCTCACAACAGATTTAGTGGCACCATTTTGCCTCTCACTCGCTCAAATTCTTTGACTGCGTTGGACTTAACAAACAACAGTTACTCAGGTCACATTCCTTCTGAACTAGCCATGTCAAGAAACCTAAATCGTCTTCGACTCGCACACAATCATCTTACTGGTAGCATTCCTTCTGAATTTGGCCAACTCACGGAGCTCAAGTTTCTTGATTTATCATTCAACAATTTCAAAGGCAAACTAGATCCTCAGCTCTCAAAGTGTAAAAAACTAGGACACCTCCTACTTAACAACAACCAACTTGGCGGCGAAATGCCTGGTTGGCTAGGCAGCTTGCAAGAAATTGGGGAGCTTGATCTCTCCTCCAATAATTTCCATGGAACAATCCCAGCTGAAATTGGAAATTGTTCAAGATTACTTAAGCTTTCTCTCCATGGAAATAACCTCTCCGGAAAGATCCCACAACAGATAGGTTATCTCACTTCTCTTAATGTCCTAGATTTGCAAACAAACAACCTTTCAGGAAAAATTCCTTCAACAATTCAGCAGTGCAAGAAACTCTATGAACTGAGGCTTTCGGAGAATTTCTTAACTGGTTCAATACCATCTGAGCTAGGAAGCATGACTGAACTACAAGTGATCTTGGATTTAAGTAAAAATCTGTTCACTGGAGAAATTCCATTTTCTCTTGGAAATCTGGAGAAGTTGGAGAGATTGAACCTGTCTTCTAATCAACTCCGAGGAGAAGTTCCATCTTCACTAGGAAAGCTGACAAGCCTCCACGTATTAAATTTGTCATATAATAATCTCCACGGCCAACTTCCTTCAACCTTTTCAGGATTCCCACTTAGTTCTTTCTTGGGGAATATGAAGCTCTGCGGCCCACCATTAGTATCATGCTCAGAGTCAGCAGAACAAGGGAGAAGAAAACTATCAAACTTTGAAGTTATAGGTACTATTGCAGCAATTGTGTTTACTTCAACTGTGATATGCCTGATTATGCTTTATATCATGCTCAGAATGTGGTTAAATTGGAGGAAAGTTTCCATTTCAAATTCGGATGGGGGTGGTGGGAGTGAACAGAAGAAAGAAGAGAAACGGGTTTGTGGAGATGAAAAAAGAAAAAATGGTGAGTATAAGAGAATGAAGTCCATGACATTGGTTCCTTTACAAGATGAACAAATTTCTACAGCATGCATATTCCAATCCAACATGGACAACAAAGAAATGGATGACAACTTAGTCTGACACTCAGAAGATGTGGTCACTTCCATTTTTCCTTTTAATTTGTTGGGGTTTATTGGGTCGTAAAATTCTCTGTCTTTTAACAAATCAAGTGTGTTTCAAATGCATTTATACAAAAGAATTGAGAGTGTACATATATGTTACTTTAAAAACCTAAAAATAGATGATTTCATAAGAGTCGTCTGTTATTTTCCATTTCAATTCTTCTTGTTGGCAGCCTCCTGTTTCAGTTAGATTCAACAAGGCAATACCATTATGAACCTGTTTTTATATAAATTAACTGAATTTGTACATTTCAAAGAAATAAAATCAGTATTAGGTTCCAGCAACTTAATTGAAATTATATGTTNCATATGTTCTACATACATACATTAAGAACACTAACGGACATATTTTTTTATAATTTTGAAGAAAGTTATTAACAAAAAGATAAAAAATGTATTTTTCAATACATCAATGCAATCAATTTTTTCTTCATTTGTAGCATTAATGTATGCCTCAGGATACACGATAAGACAACTTATTATAATTTTAAAAATATATCATATATACCTAACATCTTAGATGTTGTGAAAATATGCTGCAAAATAAGGGTAAAATGGCACTTAAAAAAAATATTTATGTTAGAGTTTGTTTCTCATAATATTTGTTAAAAATTGGAGAATTTTTTTACTCAATGAAACTTTAGGGTGTGTTAACTGAGCAAACGACGTGTTCCCACCCAAGGTAAAGCGAAATACAAGTTCTCACCCCTGGTTTATAAATTCCAGATTACCACCCTTAAACTAATAGAAGATTGTTTAAATTAACGGCTAAAGGATAAAATAGTCCTTTCTACTGCACTCCTTAACACTGTTGCGACATAGCTTTCATAGCCAACCACAACCACCACACCTCAGATCTGCCATAGCAACCACTTAACCATCGCCAGTCTGCCACCATCGCCTTCGACAACAATAACAAATGCAAACACTGACCACAAAACATCCTAAATATATCAACCCAAAGCTTCCTCCAAGAAAACTCTCTTCTGAAAAAATTCAAAGGCTCATCAAATTCGGTCAACCTCCGTTACCACATGACCCTTTTCTCTCTTCTTCTCCTAAAACCAAAACCGCCACCAAACCCTCCCCAACTCCCTCCATCTCCTAGTGGTGGCGAATCATCTCTCTTTACACCGACCAAAACGACACCAATGTCTCTAGAACCATCCTCATTGTCGGCGCCAATGTCACCGACCAAACTGCTGTTGGTGGGCAAAGATGTGGGTGGCTTGTGGGAGGCAGATGGGAGATTGGAGGTGGTCGAAAATCATTTTACACAGAATTAGACCTAAGACGATTCAAAATAGAAAAACTTCAATCATTTCAATTTAATTTATTTGAAAGGGGAAAAAGAGAGGTAATATCTATCCCTAAATATTAATCCGTATTGCCTAGGAATCTCAATGACCAATAATTGGTAATTAACACGGTAAGGAACTAGAGAATATATGGAATACCGCAGAAAGATTTCTTTTTATGAATTATTCTCCACAAAAACAAACTCCAAAAACAGTCACCAAATTCACCAAACTTCAATATCCAAGCAAACTCAAATTCAAAAAACAACCCCAAACAAACTCAACTCCAACTGGTGAGCGGGGCGATGCTTGTCGATGGAGGCGATGAGGTATGGAGGAGGGATGAGGGAAGTCTATGAAGGCAGTAGGTAGGAGGAGACGAAGAAGTGGTGAGCTAGGTCTGCTACGAGCGACTGCAGTGCAATCGATCGCTCGATTGCAAGGTGCGATCGAGCTAGTGGAAATGAGGCTTTGGAGTGTAATCCGGTTGTGATGGCAGGGTTTTGGTGAGTAGAAGATGGTGAAGCGGATGGTGTCGTTAGCTGGTGCGAAGAATCAGCGCGACGTGATTGACAGTCGCGCGATGGTGTCGCGGCAATGTAGAGGTATGGAAGGTAGGAGTGGAGGTGTGGTAAATTTGAAAGTAACATGTTATTTTCTAATTATAATAATTTAGGGGTCAAAAAATAATTTAATAATTTATTTGTCAAGGGTAGTATGATAATAATACCTTTTGCATCTGTGTTTGATCTTACAAATTACTAAAGGTGTTACTTTAAGGGTGGCAATTTAGAATTTGTAAAACCAGGGGTGGGAACCTGTCATTTCGCTTTACCTTGGGTGGGAACATGTTGTTTGCTCGTGTAATATTACTAAACTTCATGGTGGTATTTGTTATTAACCCAAAAACATTTCAATAAAGAAAATTCAAAAGGAAGCAAGCAAAGTTAAAACAAGATTCAAAACAGCAAAGACTCAACAAATATTCAAGCTAAGNGAGAAAATGTTTCCTTATAATCTATTCCTTCCATTTGCGTGAACCTCTTGGCAACAAGTCTAGCCTTGTATCTCTCAATGTTGCCTAATGAATCCTTTTTGGTTTTAAATACCCATTTACAAACAATAGATTTCTTTCCAGTAAACAACTCAAAAAGGTCCAAAACTTAATTATCCACCATAGAATTCATCTCGTCTATCATGGCATTATACCACAACTCAGATTTACTACTTTTCATAGATTGTAAAAACGTGTCTGGATCATCCTCAACACCTATGTCACAATCAGACTCTTGCATATACACTTTATAATCAGTAGAAATTGCTGATCTCTTTGTTCTAGTAGATCTCTTTAATGTTGTAACAACAGTCTCTTGCTAAGACTGTTGCACAATTGGTTGTTCCTCCTGTAGTGAAGGTTGTTCAAAATGATCTTCTAAAACAATCTCATCAGAATGTGGATTTTGATTGAGTGGTTCCTCATTATTCACCCTGTTTGAGTGAACAACCAATCTTTTACTTAATGTATAAGCATTGTCTAAAACATCAATTTTCTCAAGGACTGAGTCTCTGATTTGATCAGTCCCACTAACCACATCATTTTCAAGAAATTTGGCATTTCTTGATTCAAAAATGACTTAAACTTGGTTTCCAACCCTTCCATAATTCGAATGGCGTTTTGGGAACCGCCTTAGTTGGAACTCGGTTTAATATATACGCTGCAGTTTTGAGAGCTTCAATCCACAAAGAATGAGGAAGTTTGGAGTTACTCAGCATACTCCGTACCATATCCATTAATGTTCTATTTCTCCATTCTGCTACACCATTCTGAGATGGTGTGCCAGGAAAGGTGTATTGAGCCACAATACCTTGCTCTTGAAGAAATTTGCAAAATGGCCAGTGTTGTCCTGACCAGTGTATCTACCATAAATTCACCACCTCTATCAGATCGCACGATCTTAATTTGTTTTCCACATTGTTTCTCTACTTCTGCTTTATATATTTTAAAAGCATCCAACGCTTCATCCTTGTATAAAGCAAATAGAGATACATAATCGTGAGTAATCATCAATAAAGGTGATGCAATATTTCTGACCACTGGACTCATGTCAGGGCAGCAAATATCTTGTGTATGATTTTAAAAGTTCAGAACTCTTTCTGGCACCCTTCTTGGATTTGTTAGTCTGCTTTCCCTTAATGCAGTCTACACGTATCAAAGTCAGTAAAGTCGAGTTTCAAGAACTCCAGCATTTACCAACCTTTTACCTATCAATGGAGATGTGTCCTAATCTCCTATGCCACAAAAAGGAAGAGTTTTCATACATAATAGTACGTTTCATACTAGTGTTAGCATGTGAAGTCAAGACTATAGGAACATTATCACTTAAAGAATTTTAACAAACCATCAACCAGTACCATTCCACAATAGATGAGTTCTTAATTAAATTAAAGACCTACCATAAAAGTTGAAAGAGTATCCACAAGGTACAAGTTTAGAAACGAAATTAAATTCCTAGAAAAACAGGAATATAAAGGTTCGTTCCAATCCAAAGCATGTTAGTACTTAAAATAATTCTAAATGTTCCAACAGCTTCAACACGTGAAGGCATCCTGTTTCCTGAATAGAGGCACATTCACTTCCCAATGGCTTCCTTTGATCCAGAAAACCCTGTATGGTATTAGAAACATGGATTGTAGAACCAGAATCAATCCACCAATCATTATGTAAACACAAATCATATTAGATCATAACACACGGATAAAGGTTACCTTTCTTGTCAAGTCAGGCCTTCCTCTTAGGATCCTTCTTCATGTGTCCCGTCTTTTTATAGAAGAAACACTTGATATTGTCCTTATTACCTTGCTCATAACCTCATGCAGCTTGCCTTTTCCCTTCCACTTCTTATTCTTGTTTGAAGTGTACTTGACATTTACTATCACCAAATGTGCAGTTTCATTCACTCCCTAAGCAGTCTCTCCTCCTCCTGAACACACATGGTCAAAAGCCATTGATTGACCATTTATCTTTCTGTGTGTATAAGATATCTTAAAAGGAGTATAATGAGACAGAGAGAGTTCAGGACATAATGCACCAAGAAATCATCATTAATGACCATCTGAAGGGATCTCAACTGAGCAGCGATGTCCTGCTTTTCATATATGCTCACGAACTCCTTTAATGCCAGTGAACTTCATGGATGTCAATCTACCATTAGGATGCTTCCTAATGCCTTGTTTGATGTTTCAACTGTGCATGAATTGCCTCCATCAGATCCTTGACATTTTCACACTCCGATATCGACCCACGGATACTAGTCGTAATGTGAGATTTGATAAACATCATGCCTAAATGGTTGATCGCTCCCACCGTTCAACAAGCAATCTCAGCTTGAGAACTAGTATCTGTAGGTGTAGTGTAGGTGGCTCTTCCTTACGAAGAGCATAGTCAAGATCAATGCACCCTAAATAAGAAGGACAGCCTCTCTCCAGGATTTGTGTTATCACCATTTAAACTAGGAACCTTATCCTCAACCATCATCAAAGTTTGATCAACTGTGGTATATCAATAGACATGCTTACTAAATAAATTATGAGGCACAAACCATCAATAACAATTATAAGTTTCCAATGTAAAAAATAATAAATCATAAATGAATCGACATATCATAAAATCTCCCCGTGAGTAAAGACATTACATATTATGATTCATTATCCTTTAATATAAAATTAGAAATTATTAATATTTCATAATACCTGGGCTAATTAAGAAATAGAATAATTTCTATTTCATCCCTAATTAATCATGAAAATATAACATTCCTTTGGTAAATGATTATATTATATGATTACTACAAAACGATGTTATTAACCTTAATATGATCATAATAATATTACTTAATGCATATATTATCATAATTGATATCTGCGGCTACTCTAAATTAATCAAATATATACGATCATAAAACATCAAATAATTTATAACATGAATTATATAATATAACACAAATCAATAAAAGAATAAAACATTATTTATGCATAACAAAGTAATATATAACATAAAAAACCATCATACAAGCTGTCACCGACTTCCATGCGCCACCGTGACTAAAGGACGTGCCCCCATGAGCTTTTCACGCACCGCCAGAAGGCAGCACACACTCCTACGCGCCTTCACGCGCCCACACGGCACCACCACGCACCGTCACGCGCTTCACGCACCTAGGACACATTCCCACGCGCCCGACGCAAGCACAATCTCAATCTCCCTCACGCGCCACCACGGGCTGGCTCCGAATACAGGGCAGTTTGACCCGTTTGACCGGGTAGGGTTGACCCGGTTTGGTCTATTGGAACGGTTCGTTGACCGATTCATTGACTGGTTTGGCCTGTTGACCTGTTCATTGACCGGTCTGGACCGTTGACCATGTTGACTGGGTCGGATTGGGTTGACCTAATGGGTTTTGGGCTTGTTTGACCGGGTTGGTTGACCCGTTTTGACTGTTCACTTTGATTGGGTCAGATTGACCCGTTTATCCTATTGGATCGGTTCTTCTTGACCCGTTTCTGCAACTTTTTACCCAGTTTTTTTAGATTTTCAACAGCCCGTTTCCGGCATTTTAAAGGGGAAACTTAAATGTGGACATATAACCTATATCGGTGACATCCCAAATGACAATTTCGTCCTAAATCGGTGCTGAAAATGGCTTCCGAAAACACCAAAAGAATAATTTCTAACCAAAACTTTAAACTAGCATAACTTTGCATCTAGAACTCCTTTTTTGACAAATAATATACCGTTGGAAAGCTTTTTCAACAAAGATTCCAATGACACCAAAATCGAAAACAGATTCTATTTATAATAAAAGTTATGGTTGATTTACAGTACGGATTTTAACGGAAAAATCCCAAATTTTATGCAATATTTTTCAGATTTGCAACAAACAACTTCATGCTAGGCAGAGATTCAAATAATGCTCTGATACCAAATGTAAAATACATTCATATTCCAATATTCATATAAAAGTGATAATACAATCAATTTCAATATAAAATCTCCATGGAATATATGCGGAAGTAAATGACAAACCTCTAGCCATAGCAATTGTTGTTTAATCTTCTTGCTCCTTCAAAAATTACAGGATCTTCCACTGATTGCAATCTTAGAGTGATGGTTTTGAAACTAAAATAAAAACTGCGTCACATGGGGACCTGTAAAGTCTCCTTCTTATATGCAGTTGTCTTTCCATCAAAGACAACTGCTGAAGAGACATAACCGTATGACCACATCAGTCCACATCAGCAAAGACCAAAATATAATTATATGAAAAGTGTAGGACCATATTGCAAAAAGTCTAAGACTTTGACCATAAGAACCAACCCGCCCTTTTATCATTCATTTCTTCTTCATCTGATTCCGCCTTGGTTACTAGTGAAAGTCATTCTTCTGTCTTCTTACTCTACCTAAACCCACCAACCTCCATTGCAAGCTTATAGCTTTGAAGCTTATAGCTCTCTTTCGATAACTCGGTTGAATAGATAACTTCAGAGGAAGGCTTTCACCCTCAAGCTTTTGATCGCTCTGCCGAACGAACCACCAATTGAGATGTATCGTCAACCACTTCGGTAGTGGACCTGCTTAGTCCTTTAGCTGAGAAAGACGTGATCCCTGTTCATTATCGAGATGAACCCTTCTCCATTCGACGATCATCTATCGCGCTAACCCATGGCCTACTCTACTACATTGCTATTCCGAAAGGAATTGTGTTATTGAAATGATCTCTAACCTCTTGGAGTTATTATATTCAAATGATCTGTTAGCGCATATAGGCACCAATATTTTCAAGCTCATCTAATTGCGATCATAAGGTGGAGTCAGGGGCGGATCCAGCCCCTTTGAGGGTTGGCCCAGGCCTACCCTCAGATTTTAAAATAAAATTACTAATATATTAACCCACAAAAAATTGCTATTAATATATATATCCAAACTCAACTTCAGATTTTTTAAAAATGAGAATTATTATACATATATCTAGGCCCACTAAAAACTTGTTATTAATATATATATTTCAAGCCCACATCATATTAAAAGTTTAAAACTCGCTCTACTTTTTTTCTCCACGGCTCCACCTGCTTTTTATGAGTTTATCCCCAAAATTCTTTACTCTCTCATTTTTTTTTCTTATGCTATTCGCTTTTAAAACTTTTGAAAATTAAAATTAAAATTGTTGAAGCTTTTTTTTTTTTTGAAAGATTTTTTATTCTAATTTGAGAGAAAAAGACATGGATCTTATGAGTTTATTTTGAGTTTTGTATCTAAGAATGAACCTGCTTTCCCAAATTAAAACTTTAAATATATTTTAAAAGATGTTATTCTTCACCCTTTATCCACCACTTTATTACATTTCAAATTAAAAGATGTTATTCTTCACCCTTTATCCACCACTTTCTTACATTTCAAACGTTACCGTTCAGTTGTTCAAAATTATTAATGAAATTTGAGTTACTAACTATATTTATATCAAGGAAATTCTTTTCCTTTCTTTTATTAATTTATATTAAAAGTCAACGTAACATTGACTTAACTAAAGTTTTGGTTGATTTTAACTTAGGATAAGTCTGATCAAAGTCATAAAAATTTATATTATAATCTTTGGAAGTCAAAAATAAAATAAAAAATTAAAATTAAAAGAAGGTTTTGCTCAAGGTTTACTGAACACATTTATTCAAAAAAAATTTCTCATAGATTTATTCAAATAGGGATTATTGTATTATTATATTCTTTTCTTTCATATTCTTGATATAATATTATTTTCTTTGTTTTAGTTTTGATGTTTTTTTTTTTTTTAAGTTTTCATTAGTTGTTTTTAAGTTTTCATTAGTTGTTTGACAAACAATAGTAAAGCCACTGAGGCCCCCCCGGACAAAAATCCTGGATCTACCACTGGGTGGAGTATGATATGTTTAGCTCATCAAGATGTCATGGTGTGGTAGGACGCACACGGCACACGCACTGTTCTGAGCAACAAATTCCAAATTTGTTTTGGATTTAGCTATTTCAAGCTACAATATTTGTTTGGGTGGGAATTTGATATGTCAAGGCGGTTGAGTTGAGTAACATTTTAATCTTATGGAATTTTTTAATAACATTTTTATCTTTAAAATCCCTATCAATAACATTTTGACCCCTATCATCAACATCATTAATTGAGAAGAAAAAAGCTTTATAAAATAAACTTAAGTCTCCTAGTCCTTTCACTCGACGTAGATACTAGATAATTCATAATGTCGTAAGATTCTGTACTGGAATTAGTATTCTTTTGAAAAAAACAAACAAGGTGTCAAGGGCTAAAAGAGTGTTTCAGCAAGGGCTTTTGTGAGCCCAACAGAGAAAGGGCCAAAACCCTACTGAAATGGGTTTGTGGATAGATAAGTCAGTCCATAACCAAGAGTTTTTGGACATGTAAATTCCAGCTCTGAACATTGTCGGTTTCGGATAACATTTTCAACGATTCTCTCATCTTCCTTTGGGTCGCTTTCGGTTTTAGATTTGCGTACACTCCATTAGATGATCCATTTTCAGGTTATTTTTTCAACATCAATTTAATAAAACTGCCCTACCACTGAATGACCTCTCCATTCTATTTCTAAGAAACAATAATGTTCTCCGTTTACCATCAGTAATCATATACTCGATCATCATTTATGTAATCAAGAATCAACCGAAAATAAAATTGTGACCTCAGTTGGTAACACGACTTTAGATGATCCAGGGAAAAACAAGAGTAAAAGATAAGTAGAGAAGAAAAAATGTTTGCTGTTTATACTTTATAAAGTCCAAATAGGTTTATGTGTATGGGAAAAACAACATCAACCCTTTTAGAAACAGCTATAAAGAATATAGTTTCATTTGTGCAAAATATGGCCGCTCTGCTCACTACATTTCGCATGCGGATGGAAGTTTTTTGCACGTCTTACAGTACATATATCAGATAAACATAAGAACATCCACAAAAAGAAAAAAAACATACACACACACATGCACGTAAGTTTTTATAAAGAAAGAACAATGATACCTCTCTATCTATAACCAACTAACCCAGCCAAAACTCAAAGCGACATTGCAGAAATCAAAGAGATGGAGACTGGAAAATAGTATAAACAGTAAAGAAAGAAGAAGAAGAAGAAGAAGAAGAAGAAGAGAAAAGGAGGCTAGAAATGAGAGTTCTGAGAAGGGTTTTATAGAGGTTTGAAATTAGGGTTTGGGGCAACGGGCAAAGGGGCAGTCTTGCTTTGGTTGTTCAATTATTAAATAAATACAACTTGGTTCGAGCTCATCTCTTGTAAACGTTTAAGACAAGATATGACGTGGAGTTCATACAAGTGAAATGTAGTTGAAATTTTGCCATCTGGGACGTCCCTAATACAGATGACCGACAGCAGTACTGCGCGCAACTCCAACCGCTTCAAATGATAATCTGGTTGTAGTTAACATTACTTTGAAACATGTTTACATTTTGGTACGTACAGATTTTACTGCTAATTTACAGGATCTACTTAAAATGTAGCTTAAGATTAATGCAGGTTAATATAATGTTTTCAAGTACCATATTATCAATATTGTAACATGCCATATACTTTCTGTAGATGTAAAAAATCTACCGTCATGAACATAGGGTCTGATCCCGTGAAGTTGAGGCCACTGATAATCCGTTGGACCTGCACACATAAAAGGACAAGCGTGAAGCTTCCAGAAAACACTGGGGTGGTGTTTGCTGTAGGCACTCTGACGCTCAAGTCAGCGAGGCTGAAAACGATTATTTGATAAGAATTAAGGAGATAAAGAATTACCAGGAGTCTTGTCGGAGGCTAAGACTACAGCGGAGGCATTGGGTTCTTGGGACCAAGAACTTAGGAGCAAATAGATGGTTTTGAGTAGCGTAGATTGACTATGGGAGATTGCATGCCTCATGAGAGGGTAAGCCTCTGTTTTTATAGTGAACCCAAGGGGTTGGAATCTTAATAGGACACTAAGTCTATTTTGGGGGATAATCCATATCCTCAAAGAGATATGATTTTTTGACCTTATCAAATTAAGTTTAGTAGTTTAAATAAGATTTGGAATCTTAGTAGGACACTAAGTCCTATTTTAGGAGATAAACCCTATCATGAAAAAGATATGATTTCTTGACCTTATCAGATCAAGTTTAATAGTTTGAATAAGGTTTGGAATCTTAATAGAAGAGGAAATAGAATGGGATTCTGATTTTCTATTTATAGACTATTGTAGACTAATAGGCTGAAAACCAGTTTAACTTAACTTATAAGATAGCCCAATTCATAGAGTGAGTAGTTTACAAGGTGATTTTAAACGTAGGCCCAATCGGAATTAGGTTGAGATCTTAGGTCGTGACATGTTTATTTCGTTATTGGGCCTCGTCAAGCCCAAGACGATTTTTGACCCTAACACTTTCCCACAAAAGGGATATAATGTAGCTTAAGATTAATGAATGTTAATATAATGTTTTCAAGTACCATGTTATCAATATTGTAACATGCCATATTTTTTCCCTCAAAAGGGATATATAAATATGCCAAACCACCTTTTACACATTTTAACTACTGTGTTCATGCCACGACTTGGCCATCTTACTTAGGGTAAATTTACCCCAATTGCACTAATTTTTTTTTTTTTAATAATCGTCTGGGCCATTTTGCAGGTACCTCAACTAATCTCCTGGGCCCTAAAGTTAACGACTGGGTAATATTCCAGTGGTCACCCTTATCAACAACAAAGGAGAATGGAACTCAAGACTTCTTGAGCAATATACCCAAGAATTCCAGTTGACCGTCTGACCACCTAAGGGTTCGTTCAATTGCCCTAATATTGCTCAAGCCTTTCATATATCAATCATAATTTATATACAAAAAGTTTGACATAGAGATTTGGAGAAAGGAAAGAAAGATATTGAATTTCTTTTAAAGCATTTATCAATAATTAACTTAAAAAATAATATCATTTATACATATTTTAAATTTATAATATAATTGAATAACTTAAATTAAAGATAACAAATATGAATTGCCGCATCGCATGAATTTGTACTCTTAACATTACAAATTAAACGTGTTATGCCTAAAAATTCAGAGCCAACGTCAGCAAGTATCAATCAGATTTTAAGAAGGCTTTAGCCGTCCAAGAGCTGCCACGTTGCTCCATGAAAGAAAAAATATGCCTATCCAAGCCCCAAATAATTTGAGGACATTTCCTCAGTTATCAACCAATGGGAAGCAATGAAGGATTTGCACGAAACCTACCCATTTGCAGATTTGTGATCATTACCTTGAATTCCTCTAGTATAAATAGATGACTCCCCCTCTCATTTTTGAGATTCTGATACTGAACTCTCATTCTGATTGTAATCTTTATTTTCAGAACAAAGATAACCCACAGGAAAGAGATTGACTTGATATTCTCTATGAATACTCAGTCATTGTACCTCTATTCGTTGTTCGCTATACATAACCTTTTGTAATTTCTCATATATAAAAGAAACAGTGGACGTAGGATTCACTTTGAGCATCCGAACCACTTTAAAAATCATATCTCTAATTTATTATTTAGTTTTTGTATCTGATTATAATAGTTCACGTGTAATTTCTAAAAACAATTTAGCACTTTACACGTGCGAGTCGTTGATGTTAAAATCACGCATCAACAGTTTGGCACTAGAAGGAGGGCCTGATTTTATAACTGCTCTTCATTCAGAATCTCTAATCAATCAGTTCTACTTGTAAAACAAATGGCTCGTGGTTTTGAAACCGAGCGAACTAGCACCAACAACAAGGAAATCCTCTAGGTACAGGATGTTACTTCTCCTAAAGTGCCTCCAATTCCTTAAGGTACCATGGCAGACATTCAATTCCCTCGACCTCTCAGCTCGATCCAGCTGTGATGAATTACTTGGAGAGGTTCAGTAATACTCTCCAAACCTCTCCAAATGGTTAACCTACAGGTAAATCATTTGGATCAGGTTGTACCACCCAATTTTGACAAGATGGTACCATCTCCAAAAACGCTTGTAGGTCATGCTAAAGTGTGGAAACGGGCAAAAGCTCATACCACGAGCACTACAACACGTAAAAATAAGGAAAAACAGGTGGATGACAATGGGCCAAAAGGCTTGGAGGTCACTGAATACTGGTCGTGAGGCAGGTAGAATACCTATGGCTTTGCAACTTGGCGGAATGTCACATCATGAGCCGTCTTATGCCACATCGCACGGGCACCCTCACAAGAGTGCATGACATAGAAATTCCCACTATCGCTGGAATGATGGTTCTGACCACCACCACGAGGGAAATACCCATCGAATGCAGGTCGGTTCTGACCACCACAGAGGTCGGGATAACTCCCTAAGCCATTCAGTGCCTTCACATGACTCTAGTCAACATGTGTCAAGGTATGCCGGAGGCTTTGGTTGAGGTGAGGAAGAGTCTGATCTATGGTCTTTCCTCAATCGCAATCGTGGGGAGCGAACCCATATTGCAGAAAGTGATCTTTAAGTGGCTCTACTTCCTCAGATTGAGGAGTTACAGCGAGCTCTGGATCAGCTTAGAGCTTAACAAAATGAGCGAGGGCAGATCGCTAAGGCGTCTCCTTCTTCTTCAGCAGTTTTGACTGCTCCTTTCCCATCAAGATTTAGAATACCTGATATGGGAGCATTCGATGGGAATTCTGATCGGCAATATCATCTCTATGAGTTTAACGACCTCATGGAGCTTCACCAAGTTTCCAACTTGGCAAAATGTCCCTGCTTAGCAGTGACTTTGACTGCTCATGCGAAACGCTAGTTTAGATCGCTTCTGCCAAGATCTATCAACTCATGGTAGCAGATGCGTTCGTTATTTTTGAGACACTTCCAGGCTAATAAGAAGTTCTCAATGTTGTTAAGCTATCTGAGCAACATACGGCAAGAGAGGAATGAATTTCTCCAGTCCTATATCAATAGGCTCCACTGGGAGCTGAACAAGGTGGCTAATACACCCGAAAATTTAGTTCGAACTCTTATTATTGTGGGAGTTAGCCCGCAAACTGACCTGTGGAAGAAACTACAATTCCAGGACAATATTTCCCTCACTCGCTTCTACAACCTCATTGAGAAATATCTTAGAATTGAAAATTCAGTGGTTGCTTTGAATCGCCACAACCCCGATCCTTTGACCAATGCTCCCAATTGGAGGGAAGAAAATCGAGGACAGAGTAGTAGAAGGTCTGATCGCAAATAGACTAATGATGATCAGACAATGGGAAAGAAATAGTGGTTTGAACCTAAGAAATTTTATGCCCAAGTTCCTCATTGCGATCGTGACAAGAATCAGTACACTCCATTGAACGCATCGGTATCAGCTATTCTAGATAAATAAGAAGAAGCTAATTTGCTCGGAGAGCCAAAGCATATGAAAAATCCTTCTTCAATAAGAAACAGCAAGAAATATTATCGTTATCATTGGGACAATGGGCACCATACCGATGAATGTCGAGCTCTTAAGCAAGTTATTGAAGACTTCATAAAAAGGGGACAGTTCAATGAGCATGTTGATGGTCCGACTCCCATTCGGGAGAAGTATCAAGAGGACGATGGGAAGAAGCACTATGGTCACAAGGGCCTCCATTTCGTCAAAATTATATTTGGAGGGCTGCACCTCACGGGAATTCTCAAGTTGCTCAGGAGAAGTATGCTCAGGAAGCTTGCCATGACCTAGTGAGTATGTTAAACATGGCGCAACGACCAGCTAAAATGCGTATAAAGGAGGAGATCACCTTCTTAGAGAAAGACTCAGCATGATTGCATCACCCTCATGATGATGCATTCATCATCGCGATTGAAATAGGTCGGTGCGAAGTCCACAGAATGTTGGTGGATAATGAGAGAGCCGTGAACATCCTATTTCAGTGAACATTTGAGGAAATGCAATTGGAAGAGGCAAATCTAAAGCCTACCTTTATCCCCCTATATGGTTTTACAAGGGATCATTTGATTCCTAGGGGAACGATTTCACTTCCTGGCACTTTGGGTGAGACCCATGAAATGACAAAGATGACAGAATTTCTAGTGGTAGACTGTCCATCAGTTTTCAATAGTATATTGGGACGACCTCTACTCTAGAATTTCAAAGCTGTCACCTCCATATATCATCTAAAGATTAAATTTCTTCGATGGGGTGCGGGGAGGTCAAAGGGTCTCAGCGTAAATTTCACGACTATTATGTAAGAGTAGTGCAGATGGCATACAAAGGGAAAAGAAAGCCAGTGGGCATTCCCGAGCAAGCTATAACGATTAGCAAAATCAAACCACAGTCAGGTGTAGTGGAAGACAGTATAGATCCTCGTGTTCAAGAGGAGTATTCCTACAGTGGGCCTTTTGAGACTCTATTTGAGGCATCAGTCAACCAGAATGAACTAAGTCGTGTGTTGAAAATCAAAAGCAATCTCAACCCTCAGCTTGCTACTAATCTAACGAGTTTCCTCAAATAGAATATAGATGTTTTTGCATGGACTCATGCTAACATGATCGGGATCAGCCTGAATGTAATATATCATGCACTCAATATTGACAGTGAGGTCAAGCCAGTTTGCCAGAAAAGAAGAGTCATAGACTTAGAGCATTATGCTGCTCTTAAGGTTGAGGTGGATAAGCTTCTCTCAATCAGATTCATTCGGGAGGCTCATACCCGAGTTGGGTCGCCAATCCTATTTTGGTGAAGAAACCCAACGGAAAATAGAAAACCTGTGTTGATTTCACGGATCTTAATAAAGCATGTCCGAAGGACAATTTTCCTTTGCCTAGAATTGATCAGCTCATCAACGCCACTTTAGGGCACAACCTTTAAGCTTCATGGATGCCTACTTAGGGTATAATTAGATCCCAATGTACATGCTTAACAAGGAGCATACCTCGTTTATTACAGATCGAAGACTATACTGCTATAAAGTCATGCTTTTCGATCTGAAAAATGTTGGGGCAACCTACCAGCGTCTGGTTAACCATATGTTTTTCAAGTAGATCGGCAAGTCAATGGAGGTTTACGTTGATGACATATTGGTCAAGTCGCATGTTACTTCAAATCACATAGTTAACCTCGTAGAAATGTTCGACATACTTTGTAGGTATAGAATGAAACTTAATCCTCTTAAGTGTTTATTCGGAGTATCCTCAGGCAAATTCTTGGGGTATATGGTTAACCATCAAGGAATTGAAGTTAATCCTGAGAAGATCCAAGCTCTCTTAGATATGAAAAGTCCTGCCAATAAAAAGCAAGTTCAAAGCTTGAATGGGAGAATAACGGCTCTCAATCGCTTCATATCGAGAGTAACAGATCATTGTTTGCTGTTTTTTAATATCCTTAGGGCCAACAAGAGATTTGAATGGACTCCAAAGTGTGAGTGAGCCTTCTAGAGCATAAAAGAGCACCTTGGAAAGCCACATTTTCTGTCCAAGCCCCTTCCCAAGGAAATCATATTTCTCTACCTGTCTGTCTCTCAGTATGCGGTCATCGCAACTCTCATTTGGGAAGAGGGCAAAATTCAGTGGCCAATGTATTACACGAGCAAATGACTACTAGACGCTGAGACTCGGTATCTAGAGATATAACGATTAGCTTATTCCCTGCTGATCGCTTCCAAGAAGCTGCGACCTTACTTCCATGCCCACACCATCCATGTTTTAACAAACTACCTGCTCAGGCAGGTCCTTCAGAAGCCAAAGACCTCAAGTAAGTTGCTTGAGTGGGCTATGAAACTGAGTTAATTCGATCTGCATTACAAATTGAAAATAGCAATTAAAGGGCAGGCTGTTGCTGACGTGTAATTTCTAAAAACAGCTTAGCATTTTACACATGTGAGTCGTTGGTATCAAAATCATGCATCAACAAAATGAATTAAGATATCATTGATATAAATATAATACTAATAACGGTTATAACTTCTCATAGTAACTTTATTAAGTTGCATTAATCAATAAGTAAAAATGAGGCGCAAAGGTGTTAAAACTTGCTATAAAAATTAAAAAATTGTGTGGCGTTACCAGATTTCAATGAGTCTATAATATTAGCCCACGCTAGGGCTGCCAATTTCATAAGATTAATACGAAGTTATACTTGTTTTGAATAATCTTCCAAAAATTAATTGAACTTTGTTTGCAAACATTTTTATAGGACTTGGAAGAATCCAATTAAAGAAGGAGAAGTGTTAAGAATACTCTTTTTGCCCTCTCTTAACACATGAATATGATATTTTCCCATTTCCTTTATCTTTTTATACACTTATCAAATAATGAATGAGAAAGTGAAAAAGAGAGTGTTTCTAATCAGGGATGGGCGTTTGACCTGCCCCGTTGAGGACTCGTCCTGTCCGGCCCTTAATGGGGTGGGGATTCCTTGAAATTTTTAGGTAACGAGGCGGGGACGAACATGGAAAAAATCCCCGACCCTTGGGATGGGGGTTTAGTTCACCCCACCGTGTAAAGCCCCACCCAATGTTGCCTCAACCCTCCCCCTACAGCCCAACCCGTTTACTGTAAATTTATTAAAAACTTTTTTTTTTAATCTTTAATAGATTTTGTATAAAATTAGAATTCCACGATATAAGATTTTAAATCATATATCAAATTATCAAAAAAATTTATTGTTATCTTAAATACATTATTAAAGGCATGAAGATGAAGTATATATCTTAAATACATTATCAAATTATCAAACTTTGTGATTGTTATCTTTAATTGGGGAATGAAAGTAACTTAAAGGCAAGAAGATGAAGTATTGAAGTGAATAAACTTTGAATAGAGACTAAAGAATAAATATTATGAATTTATTAAGTAATTCATATTGACTTGATTATGTTATCATTTCAGTATCTTAACATTAAGAAGAAATTGTATCATAACTTTATTCATTTACTAATGTTTTGTTCTTTTTGTTATATTTCTTAATTCTTATTGTTATACATATTATTGGTTCCTTTAATTGCTACGTGCTAGAAGTAGAAGGTGTGTTTGTATAAGTTATACATTGAAAATTGAAATACGTTATTATTAGTGACAACCGACAATTAATTCTTGCATGCATGGTTTTGTTTGACAATATTATATGAGATTAATCACTAATTTTTTTTTTTTAATAAGAGTGCAAATATTTAATTTAATTTATACTAAAATATTCTAAAAATTAGATATTGACAATACTTTCTAATATTTTTAGAAAGTATTACAGACCCCTCACCAATTTTTTTCTTAAATTAAAAGAAATAACAATTTAAGTAGGGAGTCAAATAATAAAATCGATTTATGAAAATGTTAATTCACCAAGTAAATTATGTTAGGATTGAATATAGTTTTATTAATTTTATGAAAATGTTAAATGTTTTTCTTAATTCTCTATCATATTTAATTAAAAATTTAATATTGTATTAAACATTAAAATACAACTAAAATTTTTGAATTTAGAATCATATTTTGGTTTGAAAAAAAAAAAAACATTATTTTATTTTTATTTAATAGTTTACAAATTACGAAGACTTATGTAAGAATTATGATGTTGAATTGTTGATGTTCATTAAGATTTATGACTATTATTGCACTATTACATAAAGTAAGGTAATTTAGTTGATCTTCTAAGTAAATTATCTAAACTTTGAAAATATTTCAGGAGAAATCTAGATTAGAAAAAAATATATATCAAATTACACAAATCCTGTTTTCTTTCTAATCAATTAATTATTTATTTATGGGCAAACGACAACTTCCCACCCAAGGTTTGGCCTAATGACAAGTTTCCACCCGAAAAGTTTCAGAATGATAGTTTCCCACCCACTCATCCAATTTCTCCGTTATTTTTAACTGCAGAAGGATAGAATAGTAATTTCAAAAAACAATTAAAGGATAATCATGTCATTTTATCCCTTGTGTATAAACTTAAGAAACAAAACCCCTAATTTTTTTTCTCTCTCTTTCTTCTTCCTCTCTCTTCTTCTCTATTTCCTCTATCAGTCACACTCTTCTCTTCTTCTATTTCCTCTATCAATCGCACCATTGCTTGTAGAATAGACACTGCACATTTGTTTTTGTGTTGCTTTATTTGCGAAGTTATTATGTACAAGTTTTTTCTTGTGCTGGCAGTAGTGTATTTGAAGGTGCAGTTGGTCTTTTGTAATTTGAGGAGGCAGAGGGATAGCTGGACGAGTGTGTTGGTAGTAGCTTCAGTTTACGACATTTAGCATCCTAATAGTGGCAGGGGAGCTTTGTTTTGTAATGGCGGTTATGGCTGGCCTTTTGATTTTTTTCATCTGTTGTGTGCCTTGCAGGTTTTGAGCTGCTGTTTTTTCCAACAAAGCCAGCACATGTTTGTTACCTGGTTGATGCAATCGAGTTTTGGAATCATACTCCACTTTATTTTGGGTTGTTCTTTGCCTCCTCTCGATGGGTTATGGTTGTTCCTGTCCAACCAAGGCAGCAGCTGCCTTGAGTGTAGCTTGTTCCTTGGTCATGTCCAAGGATGTTGGTGCTTAAGGTTTTCTCCATTTTTCTGTAATTCTTTATTATTTTTATAATTAACTTTTAACCAAAACAAAGACCACGTCAGAACTCAGAATCACACGGGACCGGCAGCAGGTGGTGGCTACAGAGGTTATGGAAGAGGAGGGAGAAGGACTAGGGAGGGTATGGAAGAGGAGGGGACAATGGCCAGCAACAGTTTATCAAAATTTGTAAAAGAAAATAAAGTTGAAATAAGCTGAATTTACCATTCTATCCTTCAAAAGTTGAAATTAACCGAAAAATTGGATGGATAGGTGGGAAACTATCGTTTTGAAACTTTTCGGGTGTGAACTCATTAGGCCAAACCTAGGGTGGGAACTTGTCATTCACTCTTTATTTATTAACATTGTTTTATTTTACATAGATTTTGTTATCAAGTCTTTCTAATCAATTAATTAGTCATAAACTTTATTAACATTGTTTTATTTTTATTCAATAGTTCACTGAGACTTGATCCTTAATTTTATTCATAATTTCAATAAGTTTTTCTTCTTTTACTGTCTAGATCCCTAAATCTCATGCTCCCAATTATCACAAAAGAATTATACAAAATCAAATATTAAAAAAAGTTTGAAATAATCCCCTGTTTGGAGAAAAGTCCCCACTAGGATTAACCCCGCTATAGGGCAAAAATCCATACAGGGATTAATACCTGCAAATCTCCGACCTCTGGGGTGGGGGTGGGGGTGGGAATTNCGTTTTGAAACTTTTCGGGTGTGAACTCATTAGGCCAAACCTAGGGTGGGAACTTGTCATTCACTCTTTATTTATTAACATTGTTTTATTTTACATAGATTTTGTTATCAAGTCTTTCTAATCAATTAATTAGTCATAAACTTTATTAACATTGTTTTATTTTTATTCAATAGTTCACTGAGACTTGATCCTTAATTTTATTCATAATTTCAATAAGTTTTTCTTCTTTTACTGTCTAGATCCCTAAATCTCATGCTCCCAATTATCACAAAAGAATTATACAAAATCAAATATTAAAAAAAGTTTGAAATAATCCCCTGTTTGGAGAAAAGTCCCCACTAGGATTAACCCCGCTATAGGGCAAAAATCCATACAGGGATTAATACCTGCAAATCTCCGACCTCTGGGGTGGGGGTGGGGGTGGGAATTCCTCGGGCCGGGTGATCCCCCAAGGGATCGGTAACGGGGACTGGGCTGCGCCCATCTCTAAGTCAGACATACGGCCTTTGTAACAATGGGAATGAAAGTCACTGATTATTGACCTGTTCCACATTTCCTCAACTGAATCCAAGAAACTATTACAAGAATTTGGGATTACAATAAAGTTTTATCAGAATAATTACAAACAATTTCACACTCTCAACCCACTTTGTATTTAGTAATATCATTTCATTTCAATTAAAGATAAATCAACCGGTATTTAAACACTAGAAAATGATAGAGTTACCAAAAAGTTTACACCGAATTTGTGCACCGAATGACGTGACAAAATCCTGACCGTTGATTAATATTAACTGATAATAAATCAACGATCAGGATTTTGCCACGTCATTCGGTGCACAAATTCGGTATACACCCGTCGATAACTGTAGCATTACTCTTAAACACTACCCTAACAAAATTTATATCAATACGTCCTGACTAATAAACCACATTCATCGGTACACCATATCTAATAGTCTAGACAAACTGAAGAAATTCAATGTCATCTATATTTTTATAACTTCTAAATATCATCAATTTTACAGAGTCAAGTGTTATCGGTGGTCAGTACAAGAATCAACCACTGATTCGGACATGTTGAGAAAACCATGTTCCACATCAAGAAGCTGCTACCAAAAACCGACCTTGCATTGTCCTACTAGTTAACTCTACTATTTACAACAAAAAAGGTAAACTATACCTCAAAAACTTTGCCTTTCTCTGGAGGACCTCTCTGCTACTACCATAATCAAGGTTAAGAACTCCGGGACAGATCAGTATATACACCTATCGCTACAACAATCTTTTACGTATAAAAGAATTTTAACAAAAAAAAAAAAAAAACATGTAGAACCTACTGTTTACACCTTTCTTTCCTCTTTTATGGCATCCAATGCTTCTACTTCAGCCAGTTGTTCCTTATATTCCCGTTCCAACTCTTCAAGTTCACTTTGAAGCCGTGTCATCTGCATAAATAAGAATAATAGTGCTCATTAGTTCACAAAAAATTGCTCAAATATTTGTTGCTTGCTTTTGTGCAACGGATGTGCATACACAAAATGATTACTCATGTCAAATGAAATACCTTGTGATTAAGTTCTTCAATCCTCTTATCATATTCGAAGTAGCTGAAAAAATAAAGTGTTCCATATAAATATTTGAAATGATAAATAGGAAAAAAAAAAAAAAAGTCAGTAAGCATGATTCCTAATAAGGATTGAGTTTTGAGGGATGCGAGCGGCAAGGGATTTCAAAAGAAAAAATCAATAAGCATGATGCCTAACAAGGATTAAGTTTTGCTTGATGTTGGTGACAAGGGTCGGCCTAAAAAAATAAGTTAGGCCATCATTATTCAGGAAACAATAACAGTATAATCATAGTACAAAAGTGTAAATCTCCCAAATGATGAAAATATCAATATATACAAACCAAAGTTTCTACAATCCATTCTATCACACAAGTAAAACTGCAGATAACCACATAAAACTAAAATACTCATATACTCACTTAGCACTGAGCTTCTTGTTTTCTTGCATCAAGTTTATGGCTTCTTGACTTCTCAATTGGTTGACAGTAGTAATGACAGGCTACAAAAAAGATGAATAAGTTTGTGCCCAATTAACAAATGTTTTTACAGAACTGCTAGATAAAATAGAAAAAAAAAAAGTGAAAGCAACATAAAGACTCCTTAAGATGATGACTTGTGTATCCTTGCTATTAATCAAGGTACAAAGCAAGAAAACTAGAAGATGCAAAACACAATTCAGTCTATCAAGCCACACTACAATTCTTGAATACTGAAATGGTAAATCCAAAATAACACGAGAGAAGCTATATCACACTTGTCCTCTTAGAATCATATATCACCAAATCCAAATTCCTTGTCCTCTTAGAATCATATACCACCAAATCCAAATCCAAATTCAAATCAAATGAGCTTGCATAAGGGAGAGCGATATAAAAACCAAGAACTAATAACATATTTTTGCTCACCAAATAAAGTTAATTGAGATGCACTTAAATTATATTTGAGAAGGATGCTTTAGCATCAAAAATGGTTTCAACCAAAAGCGTCCAACATATCTACCTGTGTGTCCAAACTCTGACCAACATCACTCATGCTAGCCTCTTTACCAGAGTGCTTTTTAACATTTCCAAATTCCAATAACTCCCCGTATTCCTTCCTCTTACATGATCCTGTCACAACACAAGACATAATATGCAAAATATAAAATGTCAAGGTTAGTAATGAAATCATTTTATTTTCAGCAAGCAATTTTACCTGGTTTTGTGGTGCCTTGAGAAATGGGTATTAATTGCTCTGCTCTTCCAACTAATGAGTGGGAGGGATTGGATGTTTTTGTGCTACCAACAGGAGCGGAACTATGATTTAACACTACAGGTTTTATATTCCTAGGTTGTGCAGAATGAGATGAATCCTGCGATGCAACTGTTACTCGAGGCTTTTTATGGGCATGATAGCCAATCAGTGCACAATGATAATCCCTGACAAAGTGCAATAACATACATTAGCTAGGTATGAATGCTAACTGCAAACTCTCATCAGTAGGGGAATTCAATCACTGGATTCCAGATGCTCAACTCAGTATTTCAAGGCAATCTTGAAGACTTCAAAATTGATTTCTTAACCATATATTGAATCAGCAAAGATAACAACATTAAATTCAGCAATTATTCCTTATAGAACTCAAAATCACCCCATTCATCAACAAACTAGATTAACTTCAAAGCAAATAATATATGTACAAGTACTATGTAGTTTGAAACAAAATTAACATCCTTATAGTATCAAAATGTCTTTAGAGAACCTGATCCAAATTATTCAACAGCTGCTAGTAGAGTAAGAGAAGGCAGAAAATAAAAATGCATGATCAAGAAAGGAACTCAAACAGAGGATCTCAACAGTTTATACCTAATGTAAATCCTTCAATTCAGAGATTATCTAAAGCTTACCAGTATTCCCATTGCATTTCCTTCAACCGAGTTTCAAGCTTTTGGAAAAGGGAAGTTCTCTCGAAGTCTTGTTTGTTATGAGTTGGCTCCACAAAATTTGCTTCCAAAACACCTACAGTAATAACAACAGATAATCTAGCATGTATTAAATACAAATTTTGAACAAACAAATTCATCAAAAAACTGGGGGAAACAGATGCTTGGCTACAGAAATTCTCACCAACAACTCCTCTTCCCCTACTATTACTAGAATAGGTAACTACCTTCCAATATGGCTGCAAAAACAGTGAAAATCTGATCACATGAAAAATAAAATAAAATAAAGCATGGTAATCATGCAAAGATATAGCTCCAGTACAGGTGTTTGTGCACAGACGCATACACTAGTTTTTAAGTGTGTGTGAGACAGAGACAGAGACAGAGAGGCAGAAATTCCCCTGATATGCAAATAGTTTTGCATCTATTTTTATAAGAGTTTAAACATATTCACAAGCATTAAGATTCTTCAATAAATGACAAAAAATTACAACTGAACCTATCTGATCAAAGAACAATGGTTTCCCTCGCTCACTTAAAAATATTAAATAACAAAAATTACATTGAACCAGTCCAATCAAAGAACAACAGTTTCCTCTCTCACTCGATGTCATCAGTCAGTAGCCTTTCTATCATTAACCATAACAAGTTGCATTCTGAAGATCTAACTGGAAAATGAATACAACTATGAATTTACATATGTGAAACAAATTGTAACCAATGGCCACAGAAGTGACTATACAAACTACAAAAAATAGGAGAGCTAAACAAACAAAAAAAGTTTAATGACAATGGTCCTTCACTAATCTGAAGTTGTTAATATGGATCAAATTTTACATTGTAGTTAGATAAAAAAATCTCCTTCACATCAGTAAATAACTTAAATTAAAGGACAATAAACCTTTTGAGTTAAATACAGATACCAAAATTAGACGATTCTTGTGGTACACACAGAAGCCATGGATATTAACATTTGGAGCTTCTTTTAGAAAACCAATTGTAGTTATAACTGTACCCTGCACAATTAAACCAGGGAACACCAATGTGAATGATAACCAAATTCAAACATATACATAATCTAATACAGCAAAAATAAAGCTTGATATTTCACCTAAATCCAGAGACAGTGAATCTGGAACTATCCACAGAAACTTTAGCAACAGAGGATAAAACATGAAGAAAGCATAAAGTTGGGAGTGACAGCAATCGATTTATCAATTAATGGGTACAGACTTCAGACACCTAATATCAGTCATTAAAATGTCTTTTTCTTGTTTACTTTTCAAACTTAAAGGTTATTCTAAGGAGTCTTTGTCTGAATCAAAAAAATTAAAAAGTATTGGCTTTTAAGTAAATGTCTTGACATCATATCTGAATCTAAGCTACTATCTTTCACTCTAACCTGATTTTTCCCCTTCCCTTTTTCCTTATAAATTCCACATTCTCACAACCCTAACCCTTATATTCAGAAATCAGAAATCAGAAATCAGAAATCAGAAATCAGAAATCAGAAATCAGAAAAGAGAAAAAAAAAATTCAGACTCAGACATTCTGGTCTATGTTGATGACAAACTTGGATATAATTACACAAGTTTGTAATTGCAGATATAATTACACCAATTACATAATGCTCAAGAAGAAATAAAGCCCCTACTTGAGCTGTTATTGACCCTTCTACAGTACTTATAGCAGTATAGATCTCAAAAGAAATTAAACATATCAAGTTGGCTTCATAAGTCACAAGAGATTGAACTAGCATAATAAGACATCAAGGTTATAATTTGATATTTTTCCAATGGCACTTCTGTAACCAAGAATGAGAAGTTTCCAGCAATTAAATACCAACCTCCACGCATCCACCACTGTGGGGTCTATACAAGATGAATTCTGGAAATTTGAGATCATTAGCAATATTATGATGCTCAACAATGCGCCCACGCAATATTATGCTGAAACTTTCAGGAATCCGTATGTACAATATGGAAAGGTACACCTGTGAAGTAAGAGACTAGGCTTAGCAAGACATGAGTTCCTTTCTACAAGTATATTCAAACACAAGTTCTCCACTGTAGACTTACACGCAGAGAATAATGGAACCTGTTAGCTATGTGCTGTTCAGTGATTGACTTCTCTTTTTTTTTAATATCCACATTAATTTGAATATCCTGAAATCACCCAACCACAAGACCACACATCAGAAATGAAAGAACATAAGATTTTAAAATGAAGAAAATTAAAATATGAAGGGAATGTCAACCTCAGGATCTGAATCAAAGTCTAGCTCCGTATTACCATCACCACCGAACCATAAGTTGTAGATGATAATTTTTGTGCCATGTGATCCAATGTCATCAAACTGCATTCATGAGGGGAGAAAAAAATTATCAAGAGAATCTTGGAGACGGGAAAAACCTCCAAAAACCATCAAGATAGCAAAAATATCGATCAAATCACATCATATCACTTGCTAATAATGTAGAGAAGTAGTTTGGTAAATTCTATGTTCCTAATGACAAGCAACTCAGAAGTTTTCTATATACCCCGCATTCTTTGACTTCACAAATCAACTTTATCTAATCCCATCAATGGGGTATTATGTGGGAATTTCTTTTTCCCAAATCAAGTGAATTTTATTTTAATTGGCCAGGTTGCAGAATGGATAAAGAACAACATAACCAGAGATCAGCAAAGAATTGCAGCAATACTTAAACCTATTTTTCACTATTTCATTTCACTGTGGAAGTGTACATCACAATAACAATCTTCAAAGCTGATTGTTTTGGGCTTCTTTAGTGTTTTTCGAATAGTTGAATGATAATCATCCAACTGTACAAATAAAAAATAAAAAAATCAAATCACCAAAAAAAACGAACTCTGTAAGCTTACTTGCTTCAAAAGCTCTGCTTCTGAAGAGAAAGGAGACCACTGCAACATCAAGGAAAGATTTGACCTAAAACGTTCTCTATCATGCAATTTATCTAATGTGCCAGTTGATGTGTTGAACTCGTAATCCACCTGAAATTGAAATTGACAAATATATTAAAGTAGGAATTGAAAGAGAAAGTCAAATACACACAAGAGACTCACCATAGGTACTACAATTCTGTCAAGGCCTGTCTGTGTCAAGAATGTATAAGAGAGAAGACCAATGCTTTGAGTAAAGGTCCTAATCATGGAATTAACTAAAATGTCAGATTTGAATAGGCAACAAAATGTTGCAGGAAAACTAATCCACAGATAAACATAAAAATAACCGCTCTATATTAGTATTTTAATATCATTGTTTGGGAAAAAATAAAGAAAAATCTATTACCCAACTCCAGAATTTTTCATCTTAAGAACTCCGGCTAAAGGTATTAAGCATGATTTCAAGTCTCACATTCTCTCCAGAACAACCTAATATCTCATTTCTGACTTAATTTGTGAGCAAAATGTCTAATAATGTTCCAATAGGGTATTCTCAATATTGTTGCAAAAAATACAAAGCCCCCAAACTTTAGCTATTGGTATTCACTAATATATCAATTATCTAAGTAGCAAAAGACACAACAAAAAATTGCCAGGCCCTTGCACCCTTGGATTTCTTTTGGAAAGAATCCCTTAAAATGAAGAGGGGAACAGGAAGCCATATGATAAGAATAATGCAATTAAATTTTCCACTAACTTTCAATAAATTGTGGAAGAAGTCTGTAACTAAAGACCTATCAGATATGATACATTAATTTGCTTCCACAGGTGCTGTGAGATTACACATGACCTATTGACTCACAGCAAAAAGTAAACAAAAAAATTGAAATTTGTCGTAAGATTGTGTCAAACCTATTGTTTACATGGCGGCTGAAGACGACAGCATCTGCACCAAGTCTCATAGAGCTGGTCTTGAAGCCATTGCCATCTGAAAAGCCACAACTAAAGCAATAAATATGACGCCCAAAAAAAAAAAAGAAAAAAGAAAAAAAATTGACTCTTGCAGAATATTAGCATAAGACCAATACATTTTCCAATTGCTGATTTCAGTTTTTTATCTGAAAACCCAAAACTCATGCAGTGTCGCATTGCTTCAGGGTCCATTCCACCTCCATCGTCTAATTGCACATTGGAAAGTTTAGGAAACACAACAGTTAGTATTGCATTCTTCCATCAGGATTTTATGATAATGAAAATTCAATTCAAATACCTTGAAATAATAATGCCGGATTTCCATCCCTTGGATTTGTGGTTTTATCTACAATGACAAAAGTGGCCCCATTTTGGATCTATCCAATTAAGAAAAAAGTAAAGGTGAAATGCAAAACATGAAGTCAAGATATGATAGTTTAACACAAATAGTTATAACAATTGAACACTCTGTTTGATTGAAATTTAGCTCACATACACACCTATGCACCAGACATAGAAGTAAATCCAACTAGAAATATATTTTCATTGGAATTTTGAAGATATTCATACTTATCTCTTTTAAGAACATGAAAAGATAAAAGGTGCAAATAATAAACATTGGCTGTCAAATTACATCTAGTCAAGCAAACAAGTAAGAAGAAGCCCATAGATCAATACGCTTCCAATATCCTTAGAATAAGCCAAATACATTAATATAGGTCATCTGCAGACAGATAAAAACCAAGACAGCAAATAACTAATATAAAATTTTGAAAAGATTTTTTTTTTTTTTTTAATTCAGAAAAGAGAATTTCTCTTCCTCAAAGAGTTATTTAAAAAAAAAAAAAAAAGAACACTAAAAATCTGGGTCAAAATATTTGCAATCAAATAGTAATGTGATTATGATCCAGAATCACATAAGGAACCAAAATAACAAAATGGAAAGCTTAAAAAATCAAAACGAAGATCACCTCATCCACAGCGTTGTCAAGAAGCTCTGCAACAGCTGCAAACAGGAATGAACAAGTGAAAATTGTAGAATTTACAAACCGCAGCCAGTTGAATTCATCAGAAAAGAGAGCAGGAAATGAAACAAATAACCATATTAGCTGACATACCACCAAAGACCCACTTATGTGAAGTGGCATTTGAATGAAGGAACATAGGGTGGACATGTAAAAAATTTTTGCCATCTGTTATCCCAAAAATGAAATGTCAGGCACAATTAATAAAGCATCTATAACCACTCTTACAAGAAGACTCCCATGTATGGTTATGACAATCATCTAATAGAAAAACCAAGCAAAAAAATGATAGATAAAAAAATTATGCGTAGCATTTGGTTCGTTGCAGTATTTCATTTGATGATCAATTACCAGAACCCAGTGCACAAATTATCAAGAATTTTAAGTACCAATATAGGTAAACATTAAACAACCACATACAGATCGCTTGAGCATCAGTAATTGAGTAGGTGCATACTTTGAAATGTGACCTTAGAACCAAGCCCATCTTCATAGTTCCCAGCTTTCCAGAATTGCCGACAAAGAGGAGCTGGACATATAGATGATGTAGAAGAGATGCCTGTGTCATCAACCGGTGACTGTCCTTGCTCCAATACGCTATTGCTACTTTGCCCAGCACTTAGAGCATTTGAACTTTTATTTTCTTCAGATTCTTGTCTTCTAGGTTGGGTTTTGGACTTCCGATGCTCAGATGTCTGGTTATGGTTGTACTTTTGAAGGAATGTGCTTCCAACAGAATCTGGCTCCAACTTAACAGCTTTTACATCCACTGGTCCAGCTTCATCATCACTAATCAAGTCCACAATGTCTCTGCAGCTCATCTTGTTCACTGGAAGTACAATGGCAACCAGGAATGTTGAACCAAAATAGGGGGCATACAGTAGGCTAAAGATGCAAGGAATCCAGGAAAGATAAGACTAGAAAGCCAGGAGATCAATGGGAATATAGACTTAAAAGTATGGTTTGTTTCCCCCAATCAACTCTCATTGTTTCATATATCTTTTTCTATAATCTCATTATACATACATAGATAGAACATGAAAATTCTAAGTATGAACGTCTTAAAATTTTTAAAGTTCTAGACATCTTAATTTTTTTAACAACTTGACCAAAGATATTAAGCAATAAGTTTTTTCATAAGCAAAATTATGCAAATTCCTTGTGCAAGAATTTAAGTCAAAATTTCGTCTTCAACAAAAGTCTAGGTCACATTTAAAAAAATAATAATAAAAATAAGGACATCTACACAAAGATAAGCCAAAATCCTAACATAAGAAGATAATAGTTCTAAATTCCCATAATATAAAATAGAGTAAACCTAGATCAATTGTTTCCTAGAATAAATGTGGAGATTAGACATTTCATTCCACGTCACTTGGCTATTTACTCATGCAAGAGGATTCTTTCCACCTAGCAAGGAATAGGATTTGGGTTGTATAGGTTGCACAACCACAGGATGTTTTAGTTATCTTGGCTTTGAAAACCTTTGCGTATAATAATCGATCACCAAATTAGAAAATCCAAACTCCAACAGCCACAAATGAGTAAGAACCACCCAATTTCGAAAAGTCTTGGCCTTTTTCTCCTTTCCCAAAAACAAAAAATTCTACATCTTGGTTTAATTCACTAATCAATCAAGTATCAAATTTTAAACACTAATGATAGAAGTTCCTCCTTGAGTAATGTGTACGAGGAAGTTTGAAATTTTTCATGTTGGGAGTCTTCATTTTACTTAGAGAATTCATATAATAGCTCAAGTCCAACCAAATGAATAGACATTGTCCGCTTTGAGCTTTATCATTGTTCTTAGATAGTCTCCATTTAATAGCTCACATCCAACAAATTGAATAAATATTGTCCTCTTTGAACTTTACACACATATCCTTCAACATCACAAATTTTGCATTTGAGTTTCATGCAAGCGTTCTTCACATAAAACACATCTATTTAATTTAGACATTTCAAGGTTTACAAACTAGTTTAGGTTCATCTTTACTAGAAATTTGAAATGTGACAAACCCTCCTTTTAGACTTCAAACTTTTATGAGGACAACCACCTTGCACCACCAAATCACATAATTAGAGCACAAGTTGGCTCCAATATCACCAAAAACAGCTAAGGTTGAACCAACTAGGTAGATACTATCTCTTGAGTTTCATATACAGTAAAACATTTCTATAGTCATAATGGTGGAATCAAACTAATTTTATTACTATAAGGAGATTATAACCTAATAGAATAGTCACAAAAATTATTATTTTGACTTAGTTATCCTTAATGCAAATGATATAGAGGTAAAATATGCACTACGTTAATAATTAATTAATCGAGCATGTCAAATCCAATATATAGACATTAATAAAAGAGATAGATATAGTTTCATACCAAGAAGCTCTAAACATACTTGAGAACCTAGAAATATTTTGGTTTTAACAAGAGGTGTTCATGCTGGCGAGTTATTAGTACTTACAGGTTCATAGATATGGTAACAACTCTAAAATATAAATCATTATTTCAAACAACTTTAAATAAAAATTTTATTTCATCTTAATCTTTTAATGTAACGTAGCATATATTTTTTGAAGTTTATAGATAATTATTATTATGTGGAGACAAGTTCCTTAAAACGAGATCTAAAAAAATTATAACTTATTACAATATGGAGTTTATTCTTATCTATAATAGGCTCAAAAAATTTTATGCCTACATGAAAGTTATTCCTATATAGAGTATCACTATAGAAAGGTTCTACTATATATATCATTTATTTATTTTTGAATTTTATGCAAGCGCCTTTCATCCAAAACACATCTACTTAATTGAAGCACGCTAATTAGGAGTGTTTAAAATCAGTTAATCGAATTGGTTAACCATTTTCTTGAACCGAACCAGATTTTCAGTTCAAAAATTTTCCTAAACCGAACTGGTTTAGGGGAAAACCGGTTTTTCAGTTAAAACCAGTTAACCGGTTTTAATTTTCCTTGATTTAAATTGTAAACATCAACAATACATATCCAAATAAAAATTAAACATTCATACATATGTAAAGGGGATTTAGGTTTAGGGATATATATATATATTATTGTAAACTGGTTTCGATTAAAACCAGTTTACAACTGGTTTAGAGGAAAACCGGTTTTTCGGTTAAAACCAGTTAATCGCTTAGAAAAAACCGGTTAACCAATTTTCCCCTTAAGGCTTAAACTAATTTTTTTTTTTTTTAAATTTTCCCTTATTTAAATTGTAAACATCAACAATACATATCCAAATAAAAATTAAACATTCATACATATGTAAAGGGGATTTAGGTTTAGGGATATATATTGTAAACAGGTTTCGGTTAACCGGTTTTTCAATTTCTATGAACCGAAACCGAACCGAAAATGCGGTTTTTCAATTTCTATGAACCGAAACCAAACCGATTTTCGAATAACAGAAAATTTGGTTCGATTACGGTTCGGTTCGGTTTTTGCATTTTTCTGAACACTCCTAATGCTAATGCTTAAAGCCAATATAAGCATATAAGCTCATCTACATAAGCATCATAAGATATGACACTTCAAACAAGGTTAATTACTTTCTAGCAATCTCCATAGGAGAAGAAATGAACTTACCATTGTAAAACTCACTTTACAAGACAACTCAAAAAAAAAAATATATACATGGATGTAACAACAAAGACCAAGTTCCACAATTCTAAGTTATAAAGCATCAAAATCTCATATTACCTTAATCAAGAAGGATGCGTAAAAGTAGAGATCATAGGTCAAGATATCAAAACCACATATCACTTGACTAGAGAATGATGGTTTACGGTTTCAAACTCTCATGTCACTTGATTAGAGAAAGACAAGTTGTGATATAAGATAAGGATAGATTGAGCATGTTAATTGAGATGCTCATATCAACTTACTCGATGAGTATAGATCAAGGCGTCAAAATCTCGAATTAGTTGAGATGCTCTATCACCTTATTAGATAAGGATAAATCGAGGCATCAAAATCTCATATCATCTTATTAGAGAGGGATAGGTTGAGGAGTTAAAATGCTATATCACAATGATGAGTTGAGGTGTCAAAATGTCATGTAGTGTAAAAATCCCATCACTTAGAGAAGAATGATGGCTCAAAGCATCCAAATCTCACATCACACTCACCAAGAAAAGAGAAAATGATGGTTAAGAAGAAGGGTTAAAAAATTAAAATCTCATAAAACCTAATTAGAGAGAATTATTAAACTCTTAAATGTATATTTCTTTCATAAGTATGAAGACTTTTGAGCAGAAACAAATACATAACCTCAAAAGCTTTCGATCAAATCAAAAAATTATATCATACTAGCTGGGAGAGAATCGTGGCAATAGAAGTTTCAAGTAGTAGCTTCAACGATTTCATATCGTCCATTGAAATGTAAAGGAGAGTTGTCTACTACTAATTAAGATTAAAAAAAAGAAAAAGAAAAAATGTTTCAGCTATAACTGAGTATATGCCGAGAGGTTAAACTTTAAAGCCTCTGAAAAAATTACAAACAACTAAACGATAGAATTGCCGCTGCTAAGCAAATGTAGCCAGAAAACAGTGAAGCCCCAAAAATTAAAATAACAGACATGCAAAGGATCATTTACATAAAACAAAAATTGTTCAAAAACCAAGCTAGATTAGGCATGCAAAGAAAAGAGAATGCCTGATTTTTACCTCCTCAGAAAGTGCTTGTAAAATATTTTCTATGTCCTGTACAATAATTCCAGGACATCCAACTGCAACCAAAACCAGCTAGACCCTTGAATATTTTGAATAGCACCTAAAATACCAATAAATTCTCCATACCCAATAAGACTCCCAAGAGACTGAACCTTTTGCTTCCTTTTTATAAGGTTTACACAGAAAATGGATCTCAAACCTAACTCTTCATCTCAAGGGTATAACAGGTAATTTTTAATAAAAATGTGTCTAAATATATACCTTCCAAAATTTTCATAATATGATTTACCAAAATGAAAATGACAGCTGTATGACAGATATAAAGTTATGGTATACAGCTGTCATATCAGTTCATTAAAATCACCTGCGGTTGTTTTAAAAAATAAAGTAACATTATCGGATGACTTTTCTCAAGGGTAAGGGCGAGTATTGTTAAAATTTGATATAAAAAATATTATATTTAATTTGTTAAATGAAAAAATAATTTATATATTCTCATTTTAATTAGAATTTAATTGCATCCAATTGTCATTAATAGCCATGCTTAAAAAATTTAATCAAGTTTAATTGTTTGATCCTATATTAATTTGAATAGTTGAAAATCAATTAATGAAACTATAAATTATACATTAACAAATTAATTACTTAAATCAATATTTAAAATCATTTTTAATTAAATTTACCAATTAATTAGAAAAAGGAAAAGAAACTTTATATGATATTCAAAGAATCTATACATTGTATTATAAAGATGAAGAGACACAATAAATTGTATCATATAACAAAACACAATTTAGTAATTTACTAATGTAAAAGAAAAACGTCAAAAAATTACCACTTTAATAATTAATTGTTTCACATTATTAATTGATCAAATTCAAATGTTATTATAATAATATAATTATGTGAACATTGAGTGAAACTATATATAAATGAGTAATACTAAAGAAATTGTCTGTATTAAATATAATAAACTAAATATGCATATATAAATTACTTGATATATATGTAAATGACTAAATGTTAATATATATGTTATATTGTTGATAGATAATAACATACTTTTTATTTAAATAACTTGCGAATGTTAATAACATAAATACATAACATATGTGTATCAAGTCATTTAAATTAATTAATAATAAATTATGGTAATGACATTAGAATTTATCACAAATCCTATTTAATAATTTGACAAGAAATTTTAAAAAAAATTATATCTTAAATAGACATAATTTATCATTTATCAAATAGACATAATGTATCATTTTATAAGAGACATATTTTTTGATAATTTGATAAAAGTCTTGAAAAAAAAAAAAGATATAAAGTCTTTTAACAATATTAATATAATACAAGTATAATACAATAATAGTATTAATATGTGTATGATTTGATTCATAATATATATATGTGGGGATTTGCCGAAATCCCCAATTCAAGGACAAGCCGAATTCGGGGAATCCCTTAGGCTTCCAAGCTGGGCCCAGTGATAGGAGTCTTTGGCCCCGACCCGGCCCATGCCCATCCCTAATTATAAGACCATCTCCAACTCATTGCACTAATAGTGTAAATTTTGGTGCAAAACAATATTCCATCTCCAACCCACAACACCAAATATTACACTAAAAAGAATATTTCTTAGAATATTCTTTTTTTTCTTCTTTTATTATAATAATCAACAATTAATCTATTTCACTCATTATTTTTGTATATATTAATTAAATATTAGGAATGATATTTTTATTAAATAATTATTATTTTGAAAATTATACTAATTTAATAAAATTAAACATTTATTTAATCAAATAAACATTACATTTAATATGAAAAAACATTACATCTAATATAAAATGATACAACAAAAAAAAAAAAAAAAACAACAACAACAACAACAACAACACAAAGGTAAAATTTCATATTGATAGTAATTTAATTTTCCAAATTGAATAAAGTTCTATTTTTAATTTTTCATCATTTTTTAAATTATATCATTATTATGAATTTATTATTATAAATAATAATCAAATTAAATTAAATACAAATACTCAAATTTGGTGTGACTTTTGGTGTAAAATTTAATACTCAAATTAACTTAACAAAATTAAAAACAAAAAAAAGCAAAATTAAAAAAAAAATATTTTTTATTCACACTACAATACCACGCCAAAATGGCGTGGTGCTTTGGCGGGGGTTGGAGCACCAACCCATGCCAATTTGGTTTTTTTTACGCTATTTTGGCATGGGTTGGAGATGCCCTAAGGAAGATAAATTATCTTAAAGATTATTGAAAATGTTTTATTAAATGTGTTTGGTTAGATTTGAATAAATTGGTGGGTATGTTATATTGATATGTTTGGTTGGGAGAAATAAATTGGTGGGTATATCATATAGATTATTGAATTGCCCTTCAATTTTAATATTATTATATTATTATTTTTTAGATTATTTTTAACCCTCTACATTTGAGAATTTAGCTAAAACACCCATATAATAAAAGTTTAAAATTAACAAAAAGACCCTAATCACTCAAGCCACTATCGACCGCCGCCCACAACTGTCGACGACATGGCCGAAATGGCACACGACCAATCGGATCTGGCCGGCCAGATTTATTCTGGTATGGATCTAGCTGTTTTCGGCCAAATCCATAAATCTGACTGTTTTTTGCCAGAACTAATCTAGCAGTTGTCAACCAGATTCTGGCAGAAACCGTTGGCCAGATCCAATCAGGGTCGATAGTGGTGGCCAAATCCGGCCACCAGTCTTGGGTAATTGTTTTTAAGTTCAAAGGTATTTATGTCTTAAAAATTTTGTATAAAGAATAAAATAGTCTATAAATATTTTTGTAAATTGTTTTTAAAACAAGGGCATTATTGTCCAAAAAAATTAATAATTAGAGGTAAAAAAGTAACAAAAATAAGATTATCAAGTAATCTTAAAATACCTAAAAAAATTGTAATATTCAGGTTATCACCTATATAACCAACAGTAATTACTATTGATTTTGGAAAATTACCAAAGTCTTTATTATTTGACAATCAAACATGGTAATATAAGTTGACATTACCTCAGTAATGTGAGATAACCCCTAACTAAACAACCCTATATTATTTTTATCTAAACTTATATTTTAATAAAATATGTACATAAGTATTTATTGTAAGTAATTTAATAAATATATATGAATAATGTATAGATGTTATCACATCAATTTATATTTTTAATTGTCGTGTGTGCGAAGGATTACCATAACACGTTGTGAACATCTAGTAAGTGAATTGATAAACCTTTACTTGCAACAATGAATAACACCATGTGAATGTTATTGTCTTTTGTTGGATATTGTGTATACTTCTCTTAGCATTGACAAATTGTCTAATTGAGTTTAAAATTAGTTTACTAATATTTGGGTCTAGGTCGGGTTAGATTCAGGTAAACCCAAATGAGTTAGGTTTCTATTATGTATTTTCTTTAATAGTGAAAAAAACTAAGGTGAGAATAGAGAATGAGAGTGAGTTACCATTGTAATTGTTGTAGAGTTCTGATATTCAATAAAAATTATCTATTTGAATGTTGGATGTAATTCCTTAATTAGACGAATAAGGGTAAATCATTATGTTGAAAAAAACTAAGGTGAGAATAGAGAGTGAGAGTGAGTTACCATTATAATTGTTGTAGAGTTCTGATATTCAATAAAAATTATCTATTTGAATGTTGGATGTAATTCCTTAATTGGACGAATAAGGGTAAATCATTATGTTCTGTTCTTATTTTATATTTTACTTGTGATGTGTTTGTCTTTTGGTTTCAACATTTTAACTAGAAAAGCTAAAGGTGTTGAAAGCCTTGGGCGTTGTTGAAGCCTTTAGCCACCTCAACGTTACTGTTGACCGGTGCTTGATACATAGCAACCATTTGCTCCTTGATGATACTGTGCTTGGAATTTGAGGAAGCAAATGCTTTAATGCCTTATTTTAATAGAACATTAACTTAACATTGTTGCCCTCACTTAAGGGTCTTTAAAAGAGCTTGAAAAAGCACAGGTTAACTCCATGGGAGAAGGGATACGGTGCTTTGTGGTCAAGATTAATGTGTGTCGATTGAAAATTTTGATTTTTGCTTTGGGAGGTCATGGTGTGTTTGTTGAGTATAAAAGGTTACCGGTGAATTTGGCGAATATATTTAATAAACATTGGTGGCAAATCACTCGCACATAGTGAAACAAGAGAATTTCTGTTAGTCATGTTGAGATCCACGATGAAAGGTATTATCTAAGGAGACTTTGCTGGTGGAGGGTAAAATTTGAAAGAAAGGATTGCAAAGACAAATTTGGAGTAAATGTTAAAAGATTAGCTTAGATTTTGTGTGGAAGTTCAGTCGACTAAGGAATGAGAGGATGACATATTTAAGTTAGAAAGAATATCGAGGTTAATATTTAATCGATATGAATTGAGAATATTTGAGAAACCCATGGAAAGACACAATTTAAAATAATTAACAATTTCTTTATAAAAGTTTTCCTTTAATAAGTTCTACTCTACAGGGGTGAGAAAAAAAGTTTGAAAACTGAACCAGACTGAAAAACCGGACCAAAACCGAATAAAAAATTCGGTTTTTTTTATAAACCGGTTCGGTTTCGATTTTCAAAATTTCATAAACCAATTATCTTGTTTGGTTTTTAGGTTATAGATTTTTTCAAACCGATTAACCGAAACCAGATTTTAAAACCGGTTTAAAAAAAAAAAAAAAAAAAAAAAAAGTAATATTTAATATAGGGAAAATATGTCCTGTTTAATATTGTCAAGAACATGGGAGAGTGTGCAGCTTACATTTACGAGTCAAAACCAAACCCAACCCCTAGGCGTCTCTCTCTCTCTCAATTCTACATCTCGTGTAGATGTGTACCTCGTGGCTCATGCTCTTTACCATTTAAGTTGCCTTCTCCTCTATCTCTCAACTATTCAAATTCCATTCTCATACTCTTTTTATCGCAACTAAACTTGAGTTCTTTGGCATGGAGAGGAAAGAAACGACTTCCTCATAATCTTAGTTCTAGGAATTCCTTCATCGTCAACGAAACTTTTGAGGTACGTGGCTTCTCGTTCTAATCTCTATTTCTGATTAATTTGTTTTCTTGTGTTATTGTATTTAAAACTTATTGTTATGAGTTTTCGCATACCTTCAGGGCCCCATTCCAAGATTAATCCTAAGATAATCAAATCCGTTATTGCCTCCGACAGGAATACTTTTGATTCAAAGAAGATTCATTTTTTTTATTTAAAATTCGGTCCAAATTGGTTAACCGGTTATTTAGTCCGGTTTAAAATCGGTTTAAGCACTGATTCGGTTTAGTTTCAGTTTGGATTTTTGCTTGAACCGATTTTTTGGTTCGGTTCAAAAAATGCCCCAACCGATTCGGTTAACCGGTTTTTCCCATCCCTACTACTCTAATAAACTCTACTCTTATGGAGCCTATTTAGCCGAGCTTATGAAAATTAACTTATAAATAGCTAATATTGTGTGTGATTTTCCCATCAAGCTCGGAGAATCGTGAGGTTATAGCCCGATCTAGAACCAGCTCGGCTTTACCGATTGTCCGACCCAGCATAAGCTCGTAGAGTTATAGCTCGACCTAGTACAAGCTAGTTGCGACCAATCCTTACAATTGTTCAACCAATTCATGGATAACTTCAGATCCTAGGTATCTCGGAAAGGATCAGATTGACAACAATCTTTGCACAATCACAGCGCTCAATCGCGAGAATATCGGAGTTGCATTTCAAATTTAATTATAATCCATTTATTTTCACTATTTCCTTTGTACAAAATCTGTATATAAACCCCCTCCAACGATGAGAAAGGGGTTATCAAATGATTCTAAGACTGTCATTGTAAGCTCTCACAGCAAATACAAAAACAATGGATGTAGGCTCAAGAGTTTAACTTGCTGAACCATTTTAAAAACTTTCTTACCATTTATTTTACTGCATTTTACTATTAATTCATTGTTGGTTACCCGTAATCACGCACACATCGGTTCCGATCCGATCAAGGTCAATCAGATCATTCTGGTTTGTGTATTTTTGCATCAACATTTTGGCGTTAGAATGAGGGCCTCCACCAAAATCTTAGAATTTCCAGCAAGCAATCCCAGTGAACCGATCACTTCAAGCCCACAATGGTGCGTACAAGATCAAAAACCACAACAAAAAACCACGATAAGGTGGAAACCACCCACTAGGAGGTGCAACAAGACGTTGTTAGGCATTGACCACTAGTGTCACCAACTCACAGATTGCAAATAACCAGGGAGCAGGGACGTCAAATCTCGAGAACGGCCAACTAGTGAAAATGATCAGAACAATGGTTGCATAGGTGGTGCAATAGAACGTCGCTAAGTTGAGAAATCAACAACCAACCACACAGAACCTTAGCTAGCCACGCTTCACTGATATCAACGTGACAGGTCAAAATTCAGTCGGCGACCAGTCTGGTCATCAACACCGAGGGACGACCGACACCTTGACATCACAAAGTACACTATGCTCACAAGCGTGAGTCCCGTGGGCAAACTAACCGCGGGAGGTGACCAGGAAAATAGCCAATGGGGGAAAATTAAAGTAATGTTCACCCATGAGACGCTCGACCTGCCCAGCGGTATCCCTAATGTCAACGTGCCGGTTTTAACCCACACCCGAGGCAGGTTCAGACTTTGCAAGCTCGCAAGGTGAGTAATGTGCGCCAATCTGGCAATGACCGGCATTCCGGTTATAATCAACGTTGTGAGTAACGCACCGACGACCATGATAGAACCTACCAACCCAACCATCATGACTCAACCTCACGCATCAATGCGCATAATGGAGGGGGCTCATAAGCAACAGATTTGCGAACTCACCTGCTTGAGGTAAGGCTAAACAAAACCAGCCGGGCAATCACAATGAAGACTTGGATCAGGTGCAGAAAATGCTCAATGATCTAAGAGTCCGCTAGAACAATACGGCGAAAGAAATAGTGAGCTCTCCCTTCATAGAGGAAGTTCGCCAGGCCTCACTTCCTTAGGGATTCAGGGTGCCAAAAAGTAAGTTTGATGGTAAGGGAGATACCAGAGACCACCTCGACACTTTCAATGACCTAATGGAGCTGCACCAAATCTGCGACTGAGCAAAGTGTCGTTACTTCGCGGTCACATTGGTAGGGGATGCCAAGAGGTGGTACAAAAGATTCAAGGTGAATTCTACTAGTTTTTTACAACAATTCTCCTCGTTATACTTGCAGCAATTCCAAGCGAGGAGACATTTCGCAATATCGCTCAGCTACTTGAACAACATTCATCAGGAAAGAGACAAAACACTAACCTCGTATTTAATAAGGTTCCAAAACAAGCAAGCAAAGGTCACGGATGCGCCTGAAGAGTCAATCCAAACTTTGCTAATTGCCGGCATTAGGTAGCAAACGGAGCTATGGAAAAAGCTTCAAAATGAAAATCATATGAGGTTGGCAAAATTTTATTAGATGGCTGTAAAGCACCAACGAGTAGAAAGCTCGCTAGCAGCCTTAGCCAGAAGCTCGCCACGAAGAGCCCCAGACAAGCAATAGGATTGCCTATCAGACAGGCGGAGGGGCCAAGACTGCAATGATAGTGACCAAAATAGGTCCCAAAAGAGATAGAGAATAGCTAACCGCAGAGACATGCAGTCTTTCCCACGATATGCATAATACACCCCCTCACACAAGACATAGCTCATATATATGAAGTCTCCCATGAGGCTAGGAGGCTGCCCACTCCAAAAGGAATGAGGGAGGTTTTGGGCAGAAGAGATTGATAGAAATATTGTCGGTACCACTAGGACATCGGGCACAATACCAACGAGTGTCGGGCTATAAAAGATGTCATCGAAGATCTGATCAAAATGAGCCACCTAAAAGAATTTGTTAAGGAGGCACCAACTTGCGAAGGTATTGGCGAGCAGAATAACCAGATCCAACAAGCCTCGGCAAACGCCAACAATGATGTTCTAGTGGGCATGATATACGGGGGTACAGATATTGTAGGGAGCTCAAGGCGTTCTCGCGAGCAATATGCTCAAGAGGCCAAAACAGACTCGGTCCCCTAAGTAATGAGCTGTGAACAGAACCGGTTGAAACGGCCTAGGCAAGAGAATGAGTTGGTAGGATTCACAGTGGAAGAATATGAAGAATCTCCTCGCCATAATCATGATACGATTGTAATTGCAACCAGGATTGGCAACGCTAGAGTACTAGGGTGATGGTTGATAATGGAAGTGCAGCAAACATCATTTTCTTGGGAGCTTTCTGAGAAATGAGGTTCACTAAGAGAGATTTGAGGGTGTGCCTATCGCCGCTCTATGGATTCACCGGGGATAGTCTGGTCTTCAAGGGAACAATCGACCTACTCATGACTTTGGGGGCAGAACCCAAAATCAGGACGGTGATGGTAGAATTCTTAGTGGTGGATTGCCCAACCACATACAATGTCATCCTTAGAAGGTCGATCCCAGATGATCTAAGTGCAGTCACTTCAGTGCGTTGCTAAGCAATGATGTTCCCGACTCCAGGTAAGGTTGCAATAATCAAAAGATGTACGAAGGAATCTCGGGAATGTTACAACTAGGTCATTAATGTTGCATTAAAATGGCCGCTCCCGAAAACCATGATCATTGTAGAGTATGAGCCATACCCCGGACCTCTCGAGGATACCATAGATCCTCACATTTATAGGGAAGAGCCCGTAGCAAAGCCAGCAATAGAGCTACAAGAAATATCTGTCAGCGAGGAAAACCCAACTCGTGTATTAAAGATCGACGGTAGTCTGAGCATAGAAATGGCCGACAATCTGATGGGTTTTCTAAAGAAAAACCTCGACGTATTCGCATAGGTGCATGCAGATATGGTAGGGATCAGCCTCGAGGTGATGTGCCACAGGTTGAATATCTACCCAACAGCTTGACCAATCAGATAGAAGAGAAGATCTATGGATGCAGAGTGCTCTAAAGTGCTCAAAGATGAAGTTGACAAACTCCTAAACATCAACTTCATCAGGAAAGTGAAGTATCCAGATTGGCTTGCCAACCTAGTCCTAATAAAGAAGTCAAATGGCTAGTGGCGAACTTGCCTCGACTTCACAGATTTCAATAAAGCCTATCCCAAAGAAAGCTTTCAACCAATTAGTAGATATGACAGCTGGGGACGCACTACTCAACTTCATGGATGCATACTCGAGATATAATCAAATCCCGATTTATCAACCTGATGAAGAACACACCTCCTTTATTACTGATTGAGGTATTTACTGTTACATCGTCATGTCGTTCGGCCTGAAAAACGTTGGAGCGACCTACCAGCATTTGGTGAACAAAATGTTCATCGAGCAAATTGGCAAGATAATGGAGGTGTACATTGACAACATGCTCGTCAAATTAAAGGCCACCGAAAGCCACATTTAGCACCTAGGGGAAACGTTTGATATCCTTAGAAAATACATAATGAAACTCAATCCTTTGAAGTGTGCTTTCGGAGTGAGCTTGGGAAAGTTTCTAGGTTTCCTAGTCAATTAGCGAGGTATGGAAGCCAACCCAGAGAAGATTCGAGCTCTCTTGGACATGAAAAGCTCGACCAGCATAAGACAGGTACAGAGCTTGACAGGGCGTGTGGTTGCACTTAGTAGGTTTGTTTTTCCAGCCATAGACAGGTGCTTACCACTCTTTGAGACCTTAAAGGGGAAGAAGGGTTTCAAGTGGACAAAGGAGTGCAAGAAAGCCTTATAGGAATTGAAGAAACATCTAGGACAACATCATTTGTTATCAAAGCCTGTCTAGGGTGAGTGTAATATCGAAGATGTCAAAGGTATGTTTCTAACTTAAAATAGTCATTTAGATGTTAATTTTATGTTAAAAAGCATAAAATCTAACTAAGGGCAAAATAGTCAATTCTTTTGGAACAATATGAATTAGTTATCCATAGAAAGGCATTAGGGGAAAAATAGTCATTTTATTTATGGATAAGCATTGAAAAAGTCAAGGATGGGTATGCTTAATTGCATTCAATGGCATTAATTAAGTAATAATTATGTTTAGTGCAAAAATGACCAAAATGCTCTTATATGAAGAATTAAGGACTTATGAGTTATACAATTAAAATAATTGAGACAATAGTATAATTTTGGAAAATAAATGAAATATTTTCTTATAAATGAGAGGAAATTCGTTCAAGCCAAGGGAGAGAGCATTTCTTCAACCTTTCTTGCATTTTCTCTCAAATCTTCCATGAAACAAGCATTCTCTCTCTAACTTTTAAAAGAGTTTTACATAATTTTTCAAGGAGAACAAGATAGGAGCCTTGGATCTTCAAGTTGAAGGGTTTAACGTAAGGATTAAAAACCCTAGTTTTGATGTGATTTGAAGTAGATGTTGAGGTATAATATTACATATGTAGGATTAAGGTGTAAAAGAAGACAAAGGCAAAGGATTTGTTGGAGGAATTCTTTAAAAAGGTAAGGAATAACCTCCCATGACTTTAGGAATTATGCTAGGGTTTGTAATTTTTTATGAAACCTTAAATTAAGGCTTTAAGGCATAAAATTAGTTGATGGCAAGTGTAGTTGAACTCATTTATTCTATTTATTGCCTTAAATTCATTATACATGAAGTTATTGCTATTTATGTTTTATGAGTTGTTATGTTTGATTGAAGAAAATGAAGTTTGGATGCTGATTGTGGCAAAACTTGTAGTATTGGAGGCCACATGGTGTTGAATGGTTGCTATTATAAGTGTTGATGTGTTGTTTGCATTAGCTTATAATGTTATAACAATAATGGATGATTATGAGAATGAGATTTTACACTTCCTTTAAGATGTTAAAGACTATTAAGTGGAGGTTTATTTGATCCATAAGTTGACCTATTGGTTAATTGTCAATAGGAATTGATGTGGCATAGTTTAATATGAAAAAAAATTCGGATTTGGTAAGCTTAGGGGTTATGTTAAACATGCTTTAGTATTTCGACCATACCTTGAGTTATAAAACTCAAAATGTGATGATTCTTGAAGCACTAGAAATTTAAGAGATAGCCCTACAATTTTTGTGTTTATGCCAAGAGCCAATTCGTTTTAGAAATGGATGGAAAATGGCCTGAAGTATAAACTCCTGGTTATTAAGGTTTAAGATTTAACATGATCAATTCTTATAATTATGAATTGATTATTAATGTATTATTGTAATTATGCCATGTACTAATGTTTACCCATTAGTTAGATGATCTTTGAAAGATATACATGCTCATGATGTCAATGCATGCATGATTAATGTTATGAAATGGCATGAAGATGTAATGTAATACATGTTTTAAGATGATGTATGTGGGCAAGAGGTAATATATATGGATTGATAATCCATAGATGAATTAAAAGTATTAAGCTCACCAAAATATATATCTACATGCCATAAGATGTTAGAGATGCATATAAACATGATAGAGATGCATATAGACATGATGGAAAACGCGTAAGCATCGTATACCGGTTGAGGAAAGATGAATACATGTTTTAGATGCTAAACAACATGTAAGCATGCCTCCCGATGATATGAGCTCTAGATGAATTTGAGGCTAGATAATATGAAGTGCTTAAGACGCTAAGAAAAGTCTGATTGGCTACACGTTAAATGCTTCATATGCATTTAGTTGCATTACATGAGTTATGATGTTATTTACATCATGAGATGATTTATGCTCATGTTAGATGATATTTAGATGTTATATCATGACATGTAATGTGTGTGTACTATGTTTACTACTTATTTGTATGTGTATGCATTGATGTTTATATAGCCATGGGATAAAATAATGAAAGCATATGAATTAGAAGAAAAAAAAGGGAAGTATACCTAGATGTAAAAGATAAGAGATGTGTTAACAAATATGTTTAAATGAAGGTTAAATTGTACATTTAGAATGAAATGGATCATTCCTTATTGAGCGATTAGCGCTCACCCTTTCATTGTTGATTGCTTTGCAGGTAGACCAGAAGCGAAGGATGCCAGAGACAGCGGGGCTACACGTGAGGGGAGATGATTTATTGTCATCTTGATGTTTTTATCTTAATGTAAATGATAAACGTTTGTGAAACACCTTTGGAAGCTTCCACCCTATAAATATGTTTTGATTGTGTAATTTTCGGATAAATTCTTAAAGTTTTCTGAAATTATAAGTTTGGATCCTACGTGACATCTTATATGCATGTTTTGTATATTATTATTATTATTATCCTTACACAGGTTTTTTCTAAATACAACTCGTTCTCCAAACATGTATCCCCGAGATTCTCATTAAGGGATATTCAGAGGATACCTGACTGGAGGGGGGTTTTACAGTGAGCCACTGCTGTTATATTTATCGGTATCTAAGTCCGCAATCAGTGTGGCTTTGGTACACGAGGAAAGGAAAATGCAGTGGCCGGTATATTATGTGAGTAAGAGATTGCTTGACATAGAGACAAGATACCCCAAGATGGAGAAGCTCGCCTATGCACTTGTCATCGCCGCTCGGAAGCTGCAGCCCTATTGCCAGGCACACTCCATTCATATGCTGACAAATTTTTTGTTAAGGCAGATAATGCAAAAGCCCGAGGCGTCAAGCAGATTGATCCAGTGGACGATGGAAATGGGTCAATGTGGTATCGAGTACATCCTGAGAATGGCACTAAAAGGTCAGGCTTTAGTGGACTTCATTTCAGAATTCTCCTATCAACCAGAAGGAGAAACAAGCCCGCCAAGGACAAGCACCTTAGAGGAAAGCGAACAACAGAAGCCAAAGTTTGACAGTCTATGGCAGTGGACTATGTATGTAGATGAGTCTTCAAATGACAAAGGGGCAGGAGTTGGGCTCTTACTCTGAAGTCCTAAAGAAAACCTGATCAGGGTCACAGTTAGATTCGGGTTTGTCGTCTCCAATAACGAGGCTAAATACGAGGCATTACTCGTGGGGATCCACCTCGCCAAGGAAATAGGGGCAAAGTCCATCAAGATTTATAACGACTCCCAACTCGTAGTCCATCAGATTACTAGGGAATATCAAGCAAAGGAGGACAAAATGAGATCTTATCTCCGGCAAGTGAAATTCAAGCTTGAACAGTTCGAATCTTGCCAATTCTTCAGATCCCAAGGGAGAAGAATTCTGTGGCCAAGGCTCTAGCTCACCTAGCTTTTGCAATGAGCCAAGAGAAGATTGATTCAATACATGTTAAGTTCCTCCCAAGTCGAAGCATCCTTGCTCCGCAGGAACTAGTCTTAGTAACAGGGTAGAGATACAGTTGGATGGATGCAATAACTGTCTACCTGTGAGATGGAACAGTGCCTGAAGGAAGAAATGAAGCCAGAACACTTTGAGCAAAATCAGCTCGATACACGCTCATCAATGACAAACTGTATAAGCGTGGGTACAATTCGCCGCTCTTGCGATGTGTTGACCATGAAGACGCGGACTATATTCCGAGAGAGTTTCATGAAGGCATTTATGGGAACCATATAGGGGGCAGATCTCTAGCATACAAAGTGCTTCATCAAGGCTATTATTGGCCAACAGTCTTTGACGATGTAGTAGACTATGTGCGCAGATGCGTTAAATGCAAGAGATTCGCAGATGTTTCACGAGCTCCACCCCAAGAGTTAATGTCACACCCAGCCTTCTGCCAGCTTGCCCAGCGGGCCTAGGCCCAGACCCAAGTGTGAATTCTACTTGGTACTGTCCCCCCCCCCCCCCCTTAAGGGATTTCTTCGCTTCCCCCACCACTCGAACCCAAGACCAAGGGGCTATAGTCATTTAGGAAGCATAGTGAGTACCATCAAGCTAGAACCCAAGACCAAGGGGCTATAGCCATTTGGGAAGTATGGTGAGTACCATCAGGCTAGCTTCCCAAATGACTTTAGTCTTGGGTTCGAGTGGTGGGGGAGGCGAAGAAATCCCTTAAGGGGGGGACAGTACCGAGTAGAATTCACACTCGAGTCTAGGCCTAGGCCCACCGGCAAGCCGACAGAAGGCTGGGTGTGACAGTTAATTACTTTGACAAGCCCCTAGTAGTTCACAATTTGGGACATCGACCTAATAAGCCCTTTGCCTCAAGGAAAATGGGGCGTTAAGTTCGTACTGGTTGTTGTGGACTACTTTACTAAGTGGGCAGAAGCCGAGCCTCTAGCTACTATCAAGTCGAACAAGCTAAAAGATTTTGTCTACAAAAACATCATTTGTATATTTGAAATTCCCCACATGATAATAACCGACAATGAAAAACAGACAGTGAGGACTTCAAATCTTTCTGTGAACGACTTGGTATTAAGAAGAGCTTCATTGCTGTTTATCAACCTCAAGCCAGTGGTCAAGTAGTGGCTGTCAACAAAGTGATCAAGTACACCATTAAGAAGAAGCTCAACACCTTGAAAGGAAGATGGGCTGAGCAATTGCCCGAGGCCTTATGGCCTTACAAAACGACAGCCAGAAGCTCAACAGGAGAAACCCTGTTCTCTTTAACATACAGGTGTGAAGCAATGGCTCTAGTTGAAGTGGGGATTAGTTCATTCCAGAGGGAAGTTTTCAACGAAGAAATAAACGAATATTTTCTCTGCTTGAGGCTAGACCTAATCGAAGAACATCAGGTCAAGTCTCAGCTAAGGCTCGCCTTATATTAGCAGCGAACTAGACAATACTTTAATACCAAAGTCAAGAACAAAGACTTTGAAATGGGTGACCTAGTCCTCAGAAAGGTTGTCCAAGGTATACAAAACCCAAACTTGGGGGTACTTGGGCCCAAATGGAAAGGTCCATTCAAGATCTCCAAAAAGCTTGCACCAGGAACCTTTCACTTGGAATGCCTCAATGGCGAAGCCATACTACAAGCCTGAAACGTTAAGCATTTGTGAAGGTATTACTAATAAGCAGCTCGGGTTCCAATCATGTTTTATTTTCTCTTAAACATTTGTTGTGAGATTGTTTATGGCCAAAAAATTCTATCAATAAATAGAGGTATTATTCATAAACTTTTCTTTGTTCGTCATTCTTTGTTTATTTATTGTTTATCATTTATTGTCTTTTGTTTCAAAAATTGTGACCTACGCGATCGCATCCAAAAACTCAAAGTCAAGAGTTCGGAAAAAGGCAGCTTAGCTCGATAAGCCACGCAAAAATCCAACTTATTAAAAGTGAAATTCTCCAAATTGACGAAGTTACACTTGGAAAAATTCAAGTAAAACACGCCGAAGGAAATCGGTCATAAGCCAGTAACCAAAACTCAAGACGGACAATGAGTCCGAAGTCAGAGTTGTCGCATAAGATTTCTTCACTTATATTCGAAAAGTTCCTCAAGAAGTGAGTTACGCATAACTTGGAGTAAATTTTATTTTTTTATGATAAGCCCAATTAGGACGATCGAAACGACTCTGCAAAAATAAAAAATTGCTCGACAGATAAATGCAAAAAATATCTTTTATTAATTGTAAAGTTTAGTTACAAACTAAAAAAAAAAAAAAAAAAAAAAAAAAAAAGAGAGAGAGAAATTCCTAAGCAGTTGGAAAAGCGGGGGCATCGTCGCCAACAGGATTAGGGAGATCGTCGCCAATCTAAGCAGAGGGATCATCGATGGCAAGAGTCTTGGCAACCTCTTCAGGGGTAGGAATCGGGATATCCTTTGGAGTCTCGACCGGAGGAAGGTCAACAATAATGTGCGAAAGTGTGGCCAGAGGAGCTGGATCCTCGACCTCCTGCTTAAGGCCAGTATCTTCCTCTCTCTCCTCGACTTCCTCGTTGCCTTCACCATTGGGCTTAAAGTCATCCGAGTAAACATAGGCCATCCCTTGAGCCTCAGTCCTCATCCTGTCAACCTCTTTTTGGTAAGATTGCGGAAGAAAGAAGAAATAGATCGAAGGATGAGCTTCCCACCGACGTCTCCCAAGTTTGGTTCATAACAGCCTTGTTCAGCTCCCTGATTTCAAGCCTGAGCTGTTCAGTTACAGCCTCGGCTTTTTGTCGACCTTCCACCTCCTAGGCAAGATCAAGTGAGACCTGTTTGAACTTCGCCTCCCAATTCGAGGCAGTTTTTAAGCCAAGGTGAGCTCGGAATTCAGCTTATTATTGGCACATCGCTGTTGTGCCAAACTCTTCTCAACCTTGACCGCCTTGGTTGCAGCCTTTGCCTGAGTGGCCTCGCTCACCTTAATTTTGTCAAGGAATTCCCTTTCCTTGACCTTGAAGGTCGCCATTTCTTCCTTAAGCCACTCAAGCTTGACCTACTTCGCGCCCCTTTCCTTCTCTACTACCTCGGCCCTAGCCAAGGCATCCTTCTTAAGCGTTTTCACTTCCTGCTATACCTTATGAGTGCCCTCCAATGTAGGGTAACACTTATCATAGAGAAGCATGCTTGCCATGCAAGCCTAAATAAGGAAAATGAGAGTCAATGAGGAATAAAGAAAACATGTATAAAAAAGGAAGAAGGGGGTGAACTACTGATACATTTGCCGTATAGCTGCACACCCAAGCCAGTAGTTGTGGAGGAGAAGAATCCCTAACACCCACAAAAGTTTGTGGGGTGATGACATCCCTGGTCTTCGCGACCTTGACGTTGATGTGTTTAGGGAGTTGGTAGATTAATGCGTTGACAGTGGCTTGAGCTGCCTTGTCCGTCACTTTGTCTCTCTACTGAGGTGAGCTCGATTTACTTCCCATGAGAATGACAGCTTTGCCCGCGGGAACAGACTTCTTCTTAGCCAAATCTTTGGCTGTAGACTTTTTTAGGCTACCAACTTGCCCTACGGCTTTTTTATCCAAACCACCTTGCTACTCGATGACTTTTTGTTTTCCCGAGCCCCTCTACGGCTTGGTCAACTTTTTCTTGCCCAAGCTATCATGCTACTCAGGCGCTTTCTGCTTTCCTGAGCCTCCAGTTGGCTCGTAAATATTCTTCGCCAACCCCTTTTGGGGTTTGAGGGCACTTTTCCCTCCAATTGCCTTGGAGGCAGTCGCGGGCTTCTTTGCACTTGGGCCTTCCCCAAGCTCGCCCCCATTTCGCTTAAAGGCTAGGTGCGAGGTGCCCTGCCCGATCGTTCTAGTAGCATCAGTGGGCTGCTTCTTCGCCGAAGTAGTCGGTGGCTTCTTGGCTTCTACGAAAGAAGAAGCAAACAATCAACGACCTACAAAAAAAAAAAAAAAAAAAAAAAAAAAGGAAGAAGCGAGCAAGTAAACACTTTACCTTTCTCAAGAATGGTGTTGAAAGTGGCTCTATCCTTGCAAAAGTCATATGCCATGAGGCAAGGAAGCAAGATGATCTCGTTGATGTTGCGCTCCCTGTCGAAGAGATCACTGAAGCCTCAGTAAGCTCATCGCAGGGAGAAAATTCTACTCGACGTTAACTGCAAAGCAAAGAAGTTTGGTTAGTTCAACCATCGAGCTTGAAAACACTCTTCGCACACACTAGGGGTCAAAGTCTTACTAGCTTTCAATGCAAAAACGCCTATCTCCCTGATCTCATAAAAGAAAAAATAAGAGTCCCAATATGGGACCAGCTTTGGAACGTCGATTAAACCGTTAAAATGTACCTTCCTCGCCTCAGAGAGGTAGTACATCTGGTCTTGACCCTTCTTTAATCTATACAAATGGACGAGCTCTTAAACAGATGGCTCACCCTGCTTGGCTATCTGGTATGCTATATATAGACTTACAATTATAATGCACAAATTTGCGGACAGCTGGAGAAGGATGATGTCGAACCGTCTCAAAACATTGTCGATGAAATGGTGGATAAGGATAGATATCTCGCACCTCAAAAAGGTCTTAGAAATCGCCACCCAATCTGTGAGGGGATTCTTCCGAGAAAAGCCTCCAAGAACCTTCAAGTTGAGTTGAGGCGCATAAGTTTCATTTATGCGCCTAAGATCCTCGACGTCAATCAAAGATTGTGGTTCCTTGCGCAGCCTGTGGACTGTAGATCTCCTTGATTAAATGACCTTTGTTGAAGCATGATCTGAAGAGCCTGCCATATTAGGATCCTAACTCCGTGCAACGATATCCTCAAAAAGCTCAGGGAGTGTGCCCCCAAGGACTACCAAGCTTGTTGGGGAATCAAACATACGATCGATGGTATGACCGCTCGATGAAGACATAACGATAGCTCGCCTTTGGGTACTTAAAACAGAAGCGAACATATGTCGGAGCTCAAAAAACTCGGCAACCTATCACACTTGTTTTCAATTCAGGCACCCAAGGTAGCCCGCATCGGACAATAGACATATGTGACCTACCAAGATTCCCGCGGCCGCCACCATAAACCCTCTTTAAACCCAGGATCGCTAGAGACGCACTTAAAAAGCTAAGCAAAACCTTAAAAAGCCCAATGTGGCCACATAAATGGCCACCCTCAACCATGAAAAGTTGTAAAAACAAATAAAGGAGCGAAAAGAAGCCTTACCATAGTAAAAGCCTAAAAGGAGAGGAGAAACTCGCCAGAAAAGCATCGTGAAGATGAAGAAGCAACTACGGAATAAGAAAACACGCTTGCAAACTTTTGCAAAGTGTGAAAGCTTTCTGATGAGTTCACCCGCTTTTATAGTGTTTTGCATGGGAGACGAAAGGGCGGGGTTCAATCATAGCTATCGATCTACAGTGAATCTCGACCTTCCATTCATCAAGCAATCTCAGCTCTTGGATGTGGCCATGTGTCAATCATCCAAGATGGGCAATCAACCGTTAGACTGCCACAATCATAACCGTCACCGCATGTCACCTCAACTTCGCACGTGCGTGGACAGCTGCAGTCCCCCACGTGTGACGAAAAGTGACTGTCAAAGGCTGCCGCATTTAATGCGACATGACCACGTGGAATTTACACAAGTACCTTTTCTTTTCAAATTCCAAGTTTTTCGAGAATGTCACAAAAGAGAAAAGGTCAAGTGTGGAGTACGTTGACAAGGAATGAGTCTGATTCATGAAGCTCGAGCGAATCTATGTTCAGCGCACAACTGATAAAGTCCAAGCTTGATGCCAAATCGAGCAATAGTCTTTGAAGCTCGACACAAGCACCGAACACTAGGGAAAAAATGTTGTGTGTGATGTTTCCATCAAGCTCAGAGAATCGTGAGGTTATAGCTCGATCATGAACCAGCTCGACTCTACTGATTGTCCGACCCAGTATAAGCTCGTTGAGTTATAGCTCGACCTAGTACAAGCTAGTCGCGACTAATCCTTATAGTTGTTCAACTAATTCACAGATAACTTCAGATCCCGGTTATCTCAGAAAGCGTCAGATCGACAACAATCATTGTGCAATTACAATGCTCAATCGTGAGACTATCAGAGTTGCATTTCAAATTTAATTGTAATCACTTTATTTTTGCTCTTTCCTTTGTATAAAATTTGTATATAAACCCCCTCCAACGATGAGAAAAGGGTTAGCAAATGATTTTAGGACTGTCATTGTAAGGTCTCATAGCAAATACAAAAACAGTGGACGTAGGCTCAAGGGTTTAACTCACCAAACCACTTTAAAAACTTTTTTACTATTTACTTTACTGCATTTACTATTAATTCATTGCTAGTTATCCGTAATCACGCACACATAACTCTGGTTGATGTATTTTTGCATCAATAGCTAGTGCTTAATTATAAGGTAATTTGAGCTTATAAGCATTTAAAATTTAAACAGTTACGTGTTTGGTTAAACTACTTATAAGTTATTAGGAAACGATCAAAACCCATGGCAGTGGAAACAAAAATAAACAGTGATCGATTCCATTTTAAGCCAAGATCAGGATACAGATATTACATATAATATGTTAAATCAAATATTCTGCAGTAATATGAACGATCAGAGTAAAGATTAGAGTTCATACTCTCGTTTGGAGGCTCCTTCGAACTTGTCTCTGACTGGGTTCGCTACCGATTCAAAGTAGAATCGAACCAATGGTAGTCCACACGAAAATAACCCGAAGAGCTAAATAGGGATTTACTAGATCATCTTTAGCCTCAAGAATCAAGAACAATAATCAAATAAATTTGATTCAATCAAAATAAAGTGGCGTGGGGTAGAGAGAAAGGGGTTGGAGCTTTTCAATCAAATGAATATAAAAATGACTTAATGAAAAGTGTTATTTAATTCATAGAACACATGCACTTATATAGGGCATGTGAAACTCTATTCCACTTAGGAATAGGCTTAGGCACTAACCCAAACAGCCCCTACGTCCAAACAGCTCCATTTTTATTTTTATTATTATTATTTCAATTAAATTCAATTAATATATATATAATATATTAACATTTAACAATAACAGTAATTCATTTAAATATATGTATACACATATTTAAATATAATCTCACTTATTTAATTTTAATATCAAATTAAATAAAGGCAATAACCTTAGCAAATTTAATTGCACTGTGAGATTATCAAAATACCATTTCTCCTAAAAAGATGAAAACGCCATTCTCACAAACTGATTCTTAAATTATCTTCTATATGTGTGACCTATAAGCTCCTCATCATACTGGCAATGTGTAGTATCGCGATTAATACACACTACACATAGACCAAGATTAGCTCCTAGCAAGGCATTATGGCCACTCGATAAATTCAGATTCAGCGAAGTAGCTACCTGTCAACGATATGGTTACCGTACAATTCAATCTTTTCATCATCTGTTATTTCTTCGAGACCGAGGCACAAAAATAGTGTCAACATCAGTTACTCTCGATATGTATGTATTCAGTTACTAGACCAATGATCGGAATTATAAACTGGATAGAGCAACAACTCAATCCCATTATGGCCACAGTTTTAGTGTTATTGTCATTTACTGAATTACGCCGTGAGATAGCTTCTCCTGTACACAGGAGTGATAAATCATCTGTCGATCCACCATAGTCTTGATACACTCCTTGATGCCACTACCGTTTTGACAGCTCTGAATAGAACTGCGTTGGGCTAGTGTCAAACTACACCAATTGGTGCACAAGGCGCTCCGGTGATCTCAAGTCTAAAGATCACATGCACCACCATTCGTTAGAGGATTTGTTCCATAGACACTGGGTTATCATCCATATGGAATCCTCTAGTGGGTTAGTCTAGTGAACTTGCCTACAGCAAGCACTCATGTGTTGCACTAGGTTGTCACCAAACAACCTTGACAAGTGAGATCAGTCACTGCCTTTCGACAAGGTCGTTCAATACTATGATAGTCTTACCGTATTATCTGTGCCCTTACTTCAAAACAATACTGGAGCTACGGATGTTTCTAGAATGGCCACCATAGGTGCTCATAGGGTTTTCACTATCAAGATTTAAAATACTTGATACCCTCATCATGGTTCTACCATTCTAAGGACATATATTAATACATCCAATATGATTTACGCGATATTGAATAAAATGCCTTTTTATTGATCAATGAACATTATTACAAAGAGTCAATTATACAATAATTGATTGACTCTAAGGCACCTACTCTAACATAAGTGACTGATAAGTAGTTGACATGTTTGATAAAATATGGCTTATAAGTACATTTTATTATTAAAATAACTAAAAAGGGTACTACATTATTTTATCAAATAATAAATTATATTAACTTAATTTTTTACTATAATATTATCAAAATATATTTCAATCATATTACAATATAATATAATTTTAGAATTAAATAAACAAATACTTTATAGAGAAATATTTTATTAAAAATTTATATGAATAATTTTTAGATTCTTTATACAAAATAAACTAATGAACAAATATAATGAATTATAATTATATTAAAAAAAAAAACTAAATATGGGTAATGTGGTAATATACTTGGTCAAAATAGGGGTAATGTGGTAATATACTTGGTCAAAGTATAAAAATAAGGTTTTATGATGGAATAGTGATAGAAGCGGTAGTTGTTTGAAATAAAAAATTAAAGGTTATGATGGAATTTTAAAATTAAATAAGGGTAATGTGGCAATATATTTTGTCAAAATAGATTATAAGAAAAGTGCTTATAAGCCAAAAAAAAAAAGTAGCTTCCTCTCAATTTACCTAAAAAATTTATAAACAAACATATCAACTTGACTTTAAAGTTTATGAGCTGGTTTGACCATCTTATAAACTCAGACAAGCATCCTCATAAACTCTACTAAAAAAAGTTGTACCAAACAAACCAAACTCTATAAATCACAATTATGGCTAATCGGTTAGTTATGTACATTGTACACACACAACAAAAATGGATATCTACAATAAAACCCCACAAATTTTGTTGACTTAAATGCCCCACATCACTATGGAAAATAGGAGGGTTGCCCCCAATTTTGACAAACCGTGCTTCAATATGGGCCTAAATACCTCAAATACCTAAAACAAAAAACAATTATACCCCTCTAATGATGTACTAATGTTAGTAAAACAATTTTAACCTTGTATTGACATGAAATACTGAAAATATCCATTATATTATATTACGCCATTTGGCAATTTTTTTTTTTTCATTAATTTCTTTTAATTTTTGTTCAATCCAATCAAATATCCTTTAATTTTACACCAATAAAAACTCTTTTAATCTTTTTAATCATAAAATATTATATTTCATTTTCCATCAAAATATAAATAAAAACTTTTGCCTCTTTTTTTTTTTTTCTTTTCTCTTGATTTTTGTCCTTATCAAAGCAAATCCATCTATTTCCACCGTTGATGGTCATTTTTGTCAAGGGAAGCCCAATCATGCGTTTTGAGGCCCCCAATTAAGTTACAAAGTTACAACTTAAGCATTGAGATTATGTTTAAGGTCTAAATGACCACCTTTTGGATCTCAAATAAAGCCCATGACATTTTCCAAATGCAAGTCCATGGCATCATCAAAATGGTAAGCCCTTGTAAGATTCCCTAGTAAGTAAGCCCAATGCACTTTGACATTCTCAAACATGTAAGCTCAAGACATTTAGACATTTTCTGACATGTAAGCTCAAGACACTCTAGCATTCTTTAACATATAAGCCCAAGACAATTCTAAAAGCTCTTAGCATACTTTGACGTATAAGCTTTAGATATTCTAGGATTCATCACATGTAAGCCCAAGAGAATCATAAAAGACTCTAGCATTCCCTAACATTTAAGCCCAATACATTTTGGCATTTACTGACATATAAGCCCAAGACAATTTTAAAAGCTCATGTCACTCTCATTAATAAGCTTATGACACGTGTTGCTATGAAAGCCCATCATACAATGACACCATTGCTAAATGCCCATCAAGAGATGGCACATATTGTTTCATAAAAGTCTATTACACCATTGCTAAAAACCCATCAAGAGATGACAATCTTTTACTTCAAATTCATTTCGATCCAGCCAACATCCTGTCACAAGCCTTTCCATAACAAAATTCATGTCTACGCAAGATATAGCATGCTTCACAAACCAATGCCCTACAGTTGAACAATAAGGTAAGCACTATTCTCCCTTTCCAAAGGCCAGCGGACCCAAGCCACTTCAATGCGGTAATCTTAGTGGGTTACGGTGCGATGGTATTAGTGCATTCAAAGAATCCTATGAAGCCGAGATGTACTTGAGCGATACCTAATTGGATATCTTGGATGAATATGTGTGAAAGCTCATTTCTGAAAAAAAAAACCCAAGAAAAAATACTTTTGAAACTCCAAAATCTTCCAAAAAATCATAGTCTTAAAACACCAATATTTGCTAGTCTTGATAGAAAAATGACGATTTTACTCTTTGGAGGCCAAAATACTCATGGGCACGTTTCAACCTCTTAGAAAATGTTTTCTCTGGGTTTCTTATTTTTCCCATGTAGTAAAAAAAATGCATACTTTTATCATGCATATTCTATCTTCTATAAATTTTACAAAATCCTTGCTCTTACACATTTTCATGTTATGAAAAATTTCAATTTCAGATTTTCTTAAGCATGGCTAGAGTTTCTAAAAACTACTAAAAAAAGGCCCCCTCAAAGATTTTACTTGCACTGAACACTTTGATTCACTCAATTTTGCGCAAAAACCTGTATGGGGCATTTTGATAAATTCCTTTAATCATTTTATTAAAATGCTTTAATAGTATCTTTTTTCCATTTTTTATCAAAGGATAAATTATTTCCAGGTTTATCACTCTTCTTATCAATTAAATTATGTAAATCCCGATTTTTTTTTATATATATAATTTTTTTTTAGCATTTATCTTGGACAAATTATCATTTTAGGCATTTATGTCTTTTATATTTATTTCTCTAATAATAAAATTATTTTCTAGGATTTGTCATTCTAAAATCCTTTTATAAATCACTTTTATTATCTCTAATTTATGTATTTTAAATTCAATGAATCTAGAGATGATTATGTCTAGATACATTAATTATTTCGATACTCTTTATCTTAATAAAATTATGGGATACTCATTTTAATAATTATATTTTCTTTAAATAAATAATTTTTCTAAATATACTTAAGACTTTTTTAAAGTATCCATCATTTTCTATGTATTACTTCAGAATGGATTTATATTCTTATATAAATATAATTTCTATGTATCTCATGTTTATTAATTATCTATTATTTATATTTATCTCATTATCAAAATCGTTTCTTCTGCAAACACGAAATACAATCACCTCATCGAGTTATGGTGTGCTTGCCCTTTTACACTTTTTGGGAGATCTCTTCATACTTTTACATTCATAAATCTTTTGAGTAATTTTTCTAGGTCAGAATACATTTTCTATAAGTTGTCTGTCACGATCTTTGTTAGATCAAAACATTGATTTCCTTGACTTTTTTTGCATTTCCAAAATCCGATTTTCTGTTAAACCTTTTAGCTTCAATTTCATTATTCTGATCACTTGGCATGTTTCTTTAATATGCATGCTTTCGCTAACTAATTACATTTTCTTCAAAAATTTGTTATTGGTTTTCTTTGTTTGACTTTATTGATGATGAAAATAAGACGCTCTTTAGGGTAAAGTCTTTTAAAGATGTTGTAGGTTAGCTCGTTGTTACTCAAAGAACAAAGTCCAAGAAAAGGGGTGTAGCAATTCACAATTAGGCCCATGCCAATAGTAGACCTTTCTTAATTTATATTCCATTTCATAGTAATTTTTCTTATTTTTTTTATTGATTTTCTCGTAAATACAAAAAGGCTAGCAACACCCACAAACCAAATGCATCAAATATCTTTAAACAAACAAAATCTCATCTTAACCCACACTTATCCATAAACAAAATCTCATCTTATCTCAAATTTATCCACAATCAAAATCTCATCAAACTAAATTAGTTAACTTGAAATTAGAAAAATAAAATACAAGCAAATAAATAAATAAAATTTGAATTTGTTATTGCTTGCTAGCCGTTGCAATTTGGCCGGATCTGACCAAATTGCGATTAAGGATGTAAAAACTCTGAGCCCACAGGGTTGCCCAAGTCTGGATTTTTTTTTTTTTTTTTAATGCAAGCTCGAGCTTAAGAAAAAACCTAGGTTTTACAAACCCATGCTAGGCCTACCCAGGCTTTAGGCCCATGTTTATTTATTTAAAAGAGGTATTTGAAATTTTACTTAGTAAGGGGGTGCTGGATTTAATAAATTAGGGGGTTATTATTATTTTACATGATTTAAGGTAGCTATTAGCAGTAGTTTTTAGGCGGTTTAATATAATTTTAGCGGGTTTTCTAAAATTTTATATAGGAGGCTATAGATAATTTCATATAACCTCGTATAATATACCTGAACCCTAATAGGGTTGAATGTAATTTGTGCCCAAGTTAAGTCGAATCTAAATCAAGTCGGGTTTTTTTTACATCCTAAATTGCGATGGCTACCAAGCAATTGTCCCACTTGTCCTTGTCAAATTCCAAGCTGAAAATCGCCTTCCTCTTCCTCAACAACTCTGATCTTGTCTTCGCTCCCCTTTGGGCCACCTTCTTCACCAACAACTCAAACAAAAACCTCTTCAAAAAAAAAAGTAAAAGGTATCAAAGGTGAAGGATTTGGGGATAGTAGGATGGATATGGATTCAAATAGTAAAGGGTTTTTCATCTTTACACTACTTATTCCATATCAATTAACAGATCTTAACATGATGGGAAACTATCATTCTCCTGTAAATAGAAAAGAAAGTTTAAGGATTTTTCACAAAAAGTCATAAATACCCTTTTAAAAATCTTATAATACCAAAATATCCTAATTTCCGTTCAAGATAATTGGTGAAATTAAGGAAATGAGAACTACCTATGTAAATTGTGTCAAACCATAAATGTAAGACCTAACTCTTTATTGAAGAGTCTGTTAAGAGAGTTCCTATGTCCATGTCGTAATCCTATTCATTTAATATCTATCTCCTCCTTGATTTTATGGACAAAGACATCAAGAGAGGAGTGAGAGAAATTTCATGTATTTTATTTTTCCAAGTTCTAATTATGTGATTTCTAACAAATATATCCTGACTAGATTTGGATTCCATTATATTTACGTCTGTCTATACAGGAGGAAACTACGCGTGATACAAGAACAAGCTATTTCCAGAACCACAGGCTATCAAGTTTTCGGCTGGATGCCATGCTAGATGCTGCAACTTGGAGCTCGAGTTACGAGAATATTCATTACTATCCAAGCTTAAATATTCATGCCCTGCACAGTAAGTAAAAGTAGAGAAGTCAGAGCCCCATATAAAAGGAGGGCGGTAGAAAGCAAAAGCCATTCTTGGTTCAGGTAACGAAACTCTTAACCTTGCCGATAAAACCCACGAGCCAGGTTGCTTAAAGAAGACCTTCTCACCCTTGGAGCAGCTTGAAGAAGTGACCTCCTATTTTAATCAATCGGGGAACATAAAATTAAACACACGAAATGAAAAGGAAGGATTAGAGCATTGTTGCAGAAAATTGTAATGGTAATGCCATCAAGTACTAGCATATTATTATCAATGTTTGTAACACCGGATTTAAAAAGGTAATAGCTTTCCTTTCTCTTTTCTGTTTTCTCTTTTGTGCGCAAAATGAATGATAATAGCAGCAACTCATAGCGGAATATTGTAGGTAATTAACATAAATCAGGGCATAGACATCCATGCTATTATTGCAATCTCACATAGGATAAAAATGGATTGGATCTTGGACTATATAGAGGCAGGTAGTTAACAAATGTTCGCTCCACAAAAATGGTATCAAAACAAATCCATGACAAACTCAAGTTCTTATCCCCTATGTAGGCTCTCATAATCAACTAAAATATTGACTAAAACGTGAGTTTGACTAGTCAAGAATAATGCCAAACGTGACACATGACAAGGTGATCCCGTAAATGGGTGGAAAAAAATGCCACAATCCTACCTTATAATAAAAATAAATTAAATCTCACAATTATAAGAGTGGGTAGGCAACTAATTTTTCGGGTAATTGGCAGAAATCCAACCCAAGACACCATATACAGATGGTTTCACGAAGCAGATGCAAGAGCAAGATCTCCGTACTCAGCTGTCCCAAATTTTATAGGTCCCACAAAATTTTGGAAGGGGTTTAAGGCTTTAAGCCCTGATATATTAAACAAAATGTAGCAAGGGGAAGAAAGAAAAATGGAAAAAGAAAATGATTAAATCTGTTAAAAGACAAAAAATGTGATCTTCAAGCATTTCCAAACATCTTTCTATTTTTCTCACCAGATTTTTCAAGTTCACACCCATCTGATGGACCCGTAATGTCTCAACGATACAAAGGAGGAAGGGGTAAAAAGGAGAATTACTAAAAGTAAAAGGTGGCAGAATTAGTTACAAAGAATCTGAGTATGTCAGGAATAAAATGAGAGACGTGAGGTGTAGAGGGTATTCTGATTTTGGGTGTGTATTGTCTGGAGGTACTGGCCCTCAAAGTCTAGCTGTTTTGTTGCCTTTGAGTCTACTGTTATTTGCTTATTTTGCTTATTTAACTACTGTTATATTGAATAGTAATATTATCCACAATTTTCATGAGTTGTTCCATCTTTGTTCTTGATTGTTGCTTGGCTGTTGATTTAATGGCTTATTGTGTGTGTTGAGTTGCTCTGTGTGGGTGAAGGAGGTGAATTTGGGTTAATTTTAGAAGGCAATATCTATCAAATGGTATCAGAGCAAGGCGATTTGTTGGGTTATGGTTGGTACTAGGATGGAGAATAAAGTTGAGAAATTAGAGAAGGACATGGCAGTGGTTCAGAGAGATGTAGCTAGGATAACAGAAACGGTGAATGCCATAAGAGAAATATTAATGGATGTTCAAAATTGGATGCAAAAGAAAGATGAGGAAGGAGAAGAGCGCAGAAGAAACCTGGTTGGGGGCTCCGACGGAGAAGGAGGGGGTTGTATAGGGCTTGACTCTCACGGTGACCATGGACATCTAGGCGGAAGCCAAAGCGATGAAGGGTGGAACCACGGCGGTGAGGGATGGTTCCACGGCGGCGATGGAGGAAACCGCTACGAATGGGGTGCTGAAAACTAGAACTGCCGATTTTTTCCTGCGAAGACCCCTATGGGTGGGTATTTCGAGTGGAATGCTACTTTATCATCAACCAGATCCCTAACAAGCACAAGGTATTTGCGACAGCGTTATGCATGGCGGTGGAAGCTCTCCATTGGTACTAGTGGACAAAGTCACGGGCGGAGGCGAGGACCTAGCCAGCCTTCAAGGTGGCTCTCTTGTAGCACTTCCGTGGAATGCAAGAGGTCAGCTCGTTGGAACTGTTGATGGCAACCAAGCAAGGTGGGACGGTGGTGGAGTTTAGAAGGAGATTTGAGAACGTGGTGACGTTGACCATAAGAGAAAGCGAGGATGTTTTAACCGCCGCTTGTCTCAATGGGCTCAAACCGAACGTAAGGGCCAAAATCAAGTTGCAAGAGCCCAACCTCTTGGCCCAGGCCAACCCGCTAACAAAGGCCACATTGCTGACCTAAAGGGTGGAAGAAAGAAACATGGTGATTGAAAAGGCCCACTCTAGCTTAGGCCAACAAAACAAGTGGGGAAGTGCCTTTAGTGGCCCAAGAAGTTTTATTGCTCAGCCCAAACCTGAAGAAGCCCACAAAACCCAACCATCATTCACCAGCACCAATTCTTCCAACCCGACTTCCACTCCATTCCGACAAAACCCAAGTGACGTTAACTCCAACTCCAACTCCCACTCCAATTCCAACTCTTTTTCAAATTCCCATTCTAACTCCATCTCATCAGTGAACTCCCGGTTGAGTTATGGCCAACGAGACTTTCCTTATCGGAGATTAACCAAGGCCGAAATTCAGAAAAAAAAAAAAGGAAAAGGGGTTGTGTTACAGATGTGACGACAAGTACTCCCTTGGCCATCGGTGTGGCAATAAACAATTTCAGGTACTTTTGATTGAGGAGGCAGGGCTGGAAGGGGACGAAAATATGGGGGCTGAGATTGAGGCAAATGAAAACGAGGAAGAGATATAGGGTGATGATGAGTTATTGGTTAGTTTAGTGATAAGTATTACCGGCCCGAAGACAATGAAATTGAAGAGAGAAATTGGGGGTAAAGAGGTGGTTGTGCTTGTAGATAGTGGCGCCTCCCACAACTTCATCAACCGGGAGGTTGTTGAGGACTTGGGTATTCCGATGGTATCCACCAGGACCTTTGGAGTGAGGATGGGAGATGGCTATAATGTGAAGTGTCAAGGGGAATGCCGTGATGTGTGATTAAAATTACAGTGCCTGGAGATAATTCAAAATTTCTTCCCATTCTCCATGAGTAGTGCGGATGTAATATTGGGGGTAGCTTGGCTGGAGACATTGGGGGAAACTACCCACCGACTAGCGAAAATTAATGATGAAGTTTAAGATAGCAGATCAGTGGGTAATGCTTCAGGGAGATTCATCCTTGCGCAAGAGCAAGGTATCTTTAAAGGGGATGATAAAAACACTTCAAGAAGACAGCCAAGTGTATTTAATTGAGTTTGCCAATCTGCAAGTGCAGTAGGATGATGGGATCAATAGGGATGCAATAATCAGTATGTTGTTGGGAGAATTTGAGATGCTATTCGAGCCTTACCGAGGTCTTCCACCGGCCAAGGAACAAGATCATGCCATCAGAATCACCCAACATAAGGCTTTACCGACCCGTACTACCAAAAGAATGAAATTGAAAAGATTGTCAGTGAAATGTTGGCTTTCGACATTATAAAACCCAGTGTTAGTCCTTTTTTCGAGTCCTGTTCTGTTGGTGAAAAAGAAAGACGGGGTTTGGCGAGTTTGCATCGATTATAGGTCCCTTAACAAGATAGCCATCTCGGATAAGTTCCTTATCCCCACCATCGACGAGTTGTTTGATGAATTGAGTGGTGCGATAGTCTTCTCTAAGCTTGATCTTAGGTCCAGTTATCATCAAATCAAAGTCAAGGAAGATGACACACCCAAGATGGCCTTCCACACTCATGAGGGACATTATGAGTTCCTTGTGATGTCGTTCGGATTATCAAATGCCGTTCAGATTATCGAATGCCTTGACAACATTTCAATCCTTGATGAATAGTATTTTAAGGCCATTCCTATGGAAGTATTTACTTGTCTTCTTCGACGACATCTTAATATACAGCCCCAATATTGAGACTCACTTACACCATCTTCAGATTGCATTCCAAGTGCTATTGAAACATTGGTTGGTGGTTAATAAAAAGAAGTATAAGTTCGCGCAGGAGCAACTTGAGTATTTAGGCCATATAATTTCAGCTCAGGGTATGGTGGTAGATCCCTCTAAAATTGATTGTATCCTCAAGTGGCCAGTGCCCAAGGATGTTAGAGCACTCAAAGGATTATTGGGGTTAACAAGATATTATTGAAAGTTCATGAACAGGTATGGGGTATGTGCTAGACCATTGACCGAGCTCCTACGAAAGGATGTCTTCACTTGGATAAAGGCAGCACAGACATCATTTGAAGCTTTAAAAAGGGCCATAACTTCAATTCCTATTCTGGTCATGCTAGATTTTACTAAAACTTTTGTCATTGAGACTGATGCCTCAGGACAAGGTCTTGGCACAATGCTAATGCAAGATGGCAGGCCCCTAGTATTCATTAGTCAAGGGTTTTCTTTGTAGTCCAGGTTAAAATTAGTCTACGAGAGAGAGTTGATGATTGTAGTTTTTGCTGTCCAAAAGTGGAAACATTATCTCCTTGGTCGGCACTTCATCATTCACACCAATCAATGCAACCAACACTACTTGAATGTACAAAGATTGCAGGGTGAAGAACATCAGAAATGGGTGGTCAAGTTATTGGGATTAGATTATGAGATTCAGTATAAACTGGGAATGGATAACAAAGTCATAGATGCATTATCCGAGAAGGAAGACCTGGCGCATTTCAATGTCATCTCTAAGTGCTATTTTCCAAGGAAGAATGGGAAGATGCCATACAAAAGGATGCTAAACTGAAGAAGATCAGTCTCAACTAAAAATTGACTAAAACGTGAGTGTTGACTAGTCAAGAATAATGCCAAACGTGACACATGACAAGGTGATCCCGTAAATGGTGGAAAAAAATGCCAATCCTACCTTATATAAAAATAAATTAAATCTCACAATTATAAGAGTGGGTAGGCAACTAATTTTTCGGGTAATTGGCAGAAATCCAACCCAAGACACCATATACAGATGGTCACGAAGCAGATGCAAGAGCAAGATCTCCGTACTCAGCTGTCCAAATTTTATAGGTCCCACAAAATTTGGAAGGGGTTTAAGGCTTTAAGCCCTGATATATTAAACATCTTTCTATTTTTTTCCCACCAGATTTTTCAAGTTCACACCCATCTGATGGACCGTAATGTCTCAACGATACAAAGGAGGAAGGGGTAAAAAGGAGAATTACTAAAAGTAAAAGGTGGCAGAATTAGTTACAAAGAATCTGAGTATGTCAGGAATAAAATGAGAGACGTGAGGTGTAGAGGGATTCTGATTTTGGGTGTGTATTGTCCAGGGTACTGGCCCTCAAAGTAGCTGTTTTGTTGCCTTTGAGTCTACTGTTATTTGCTTATTTTGCTTATTTAACTACTGTTATATTGAATACTAATATATCACAATTTTCTGAGTTGTTCATCTTTGTTCTTGATTGTTGCTTGGCTGTTGATTTAATGGCTTATTGTGGTGTTGAGTTGCTCTGTGTGGGTGAAGGAGGTGAATTTGGGTTAATTAGAAGGCATATCTATCAAATGGTATCAGAGCAAAGGCGATTTGTGGATTATGGTTGGTACTAGGATGGAGAATAAAGTTGAGAAATAGAGAGGACATGGCAGTGGTTCAGAGAGATGTAGCTAGGATAACAGAAACGGGAATGCCATAAGAAATATTAATGGATGTTCAAAATTGGATGCAAAAGAAAGATGAGGAAGGAGAAGAGCGCAGAAGAAACCTGGTTGGGGCTCCAACGAGGAGGGGTGTTGTAGTAGGCTTGACCCTCACGGTGACCATGGACATCTAGGGAACAGGGAAGCCAAAGCGAGAAGGGGTAACCACGGCGTAGGGATGCTTCACGGCGGCGATGGAGGAAACCGCTCGAATGGGTGCTGAAAACTAGAAACTGTGATTTTCCGCGAAGACCCCTATGGGGGTATTTCGAGTGGAATGCTACTTTACATCAACCAGATCCCTAACAAGCACAAGGTATTTGCGACAGCATGTGCATAGAGGTGGAGGCTCTCCATTGGTACCAGTGGACAAAGTCACGGGCGGAGGCGAGGACCTGCCAGCCTTCAGTGGCTTTCTTGTAGCACTTTTGGTAAGCAAGAGGTCAGCTCGTTGGAACTGTTGATGGCAACCAAGCAAGGTGGGACGGTGGTGGAGTTTAGAAGGAGATTTGAGAAGGTGGCGATGTGACAATCGAGAAAGAGAGGATGTTTTAACCACGCTTGTCTCAATGGGCTAAGCCGAAAGTAAGGGCCAAAATCAAGTTGCAAGAGCCCAACCTCTTGGCCCAAGCCAACCCGCTAACAAAGGCCACATATAGCCTAAAGAATAAATAAAATTTGAATTTGTTATTGCTTGCTAGCCGTTGCAATTTGGCCGGATCTGACCAAATTGCGATTAGGGATGTAAAAACTCTGAGCCCGCAGGGTTGCCAAAGTCTGGATTTTTTTTCTCTAATGCAAGCTCGAGCTTAAGAAAAAGCCTAGGTTTTACAAACCCATGCTAGGCCTACCCAGGCTTTAGGCCCCAGTTTATTTATTTAAAAGAGGTATTTGAAATTTTACTTTGTAGGCGGGTGCTGGAAGTAATAAATTAGGGGGTTATTGATCATTTTAGGGTTTAGCATAGCTAGTAGTTTTTAGTAGGGGTGTTCAAAAGAACCGGTTGAAACCGGAACCGGAACCGACGGGTACCCTGGGTTTGATTTTGGTTCTTACCCAGTATCAATTGTCAATGGGTAGGTTCCGGTTCCAACTTTTTGGAACCATTACTGTGCGGTTCCGGTTCAGATTCCGGTTCCAGTTCCTATAGTTAGGAATCGGAACCGAAACCAGGAACCAAGACTAATATAAAATAAAATTAAATATTAGGGGGGTTAATAAAAGCTTTTGTAGAAAAAGTAATGTGAATACATTTATATTTATATTTCATAACATTTAAAATAAGTTTGTTTGACTTTTGAGAATCTGCCTTTACAAAGTAAATGGAGTTTGTAATTTGTAATTTATAATTTATAATTTTATTTTTGTTAACCAGTGCTAGATGGGGTATTTGTAAGTTTTTAAAGATTTTTTTGCCATTTTGAAAACTTTTGAGTGTCACTGTAATTTTACAGGGTACCCAGAACCGGAACCGGAACTGTTGTTACAGGTTCTGGTTCTGGTTCCAAATTTCAAAGAACCGTCAGTTCTGATTCCGGTTCCTTCAAAAAGTGCTGGATACTTGGAACCGAACACCCCTAGTTTTTAGGGATTTAATGTAATTTTAGTGGGTTTTCTAAAATTTTATATAGGAGGCTATAGATAATTTCGTATAACTTCGTATAATATACCTGAACCGTAATTGGGTTGAATGTAATTTTTGCCCGGGTTTAGCCTAATCTAAATCAAGTCGGGTTTTTTTTACATTCTAAATCGCGATGGCTACCAAGCAATTGTCCCACTTGTCCTTGTCAAACTCCAAGCCGAAAATCGCCTTCCTCTTCCTCACGAACTCTGATCTTGTCTTCACTCCCCTTTGGGCCACCTTCTTCACCAACAACTCAAACAAAAACCTCTTCAAAAAAAAAAGTAAAAGGTATCAAAGGTGAAGGATTTAGAGAAAGTAGGATGGATATGGATTCAAATAGTAAAGGGTTTTTCATCTTTACACTACTTATTCCATATCAATTAACAGATCTTAACATGATGGGAAACTATCATTCTCCTGTAAATAGAAAAGAAAGTTTAAGGATTTTTCACAAAAAGTCATAAATACCCTTTTAAAAATCTTATAATACCAAAATATCCTAATTTCCGTTCAAGATAATTGGTGAAATTAAGGAAATGAGAACTACCTATGTAAATTGTGTCAAACCATAAATGTAAGACCTAACTCTTTATTGAAGAGTCTGTTAAGAGAGTTCCTATGTCCATGTCGTAATCCTATTCATTTAATATCTATCTCCTCCTTGATTTTATGGACAAAGACATCAAGAGAGGAGTGAGAGAAATTTCATGTATTTTATTTTTCCAAGTTCTAATTATGTGATTTCTAACAAATATATCCTGACTAGATTTGGATTCCATTATATTTACGTCTGTCTATACAGGAGGAAACTACGCGTGATACAAGAACAAGCTATTTCCAGAACCACAGGCTATCAAGTTTTCGGCTGGATGCCATGCTAGATGCTGCAACTTGGAGCTCGAGTTACGAGAATATTCATTACTATCCAAGCTTAAATATTCATGCCCTGCACAGTAAGTAAAAGTAGAGAAGTCAGAGCCCCATATAAAAGGAGGGCGGTAGAAAGCAAAAGCCATTCTTGGTTCAGGTAACGAAACTCTTAACCTTGCCGATAAAACCCACGAGCCAGGTTGCTTAAAGAAGACCTTCTCACCCTTGGAGCAGCTTGAAGAAGTGACCTCCTATTTTAATCAATCGGGGAACATAAAATTAAACACACGAAATGAAAAGGAAGGATTAGAGCATTGTTGCAGAAAATTGTAATGGTAATGCCATCAAGTACTAGCATATTATTATCAATGTTTGTAACACCGGATTTAAAAAGGTAATAGCTTTCCTTTCTCTTTTCTGTTTTCTCTTTTGTGCGCAAAATGAATGATAATAGCAGCAACTCATAGCGGAATATTGTAGGTAATTAACATAAATCAGGGCATAGACATCCATGCTATTATTGCAATCTCACATAGGATAAAAATGGATTGGATCTTGGACTATATAGAGGCAGGTAGTTAACAAATGTTCGCTCCACAAAAATGGTATCAAAACAAATCCATGACAAACTCAAGTTCTTATCCCCTATGTAGGCTCTCATAATCAACTAAAATATTGACTAAAACGTGAGTTTGACTAGTCAAGAATAATGCCAAACGTGACACATGACAAGGTGATCCCGTAAATGGGTGGAAAAAAATGCCACAATCCTACCTTATAATAAAAATAAATTAAATCTCACAATTATAAGAGTGGGTAGGCAACTAATTTTTCGGGTAATTGGCAGAAATCCAACCCAAGACACCATATACAGATGGTTTCACGAAGCAGATGCAAGAGCAAGATCTCCGTACTCAGCTGTCCCAAATTTTATAGGTCCCACAAAATTTTGGAAGGGGTTTAAGGCTTTAAGCCCTGATATATTAAACATCTTTCTATTTTTCCCACCAGATTTTTCAAGTTCACACCCATCTGATGGACCTGTAATGTCTCAACGATACAAAGGAGGAAGGGGTAAAAAGGAGAATTACTAAAAGTAACAGGTGGCAGAATTAGTTACAAAGAATCTGAGTATGTCAGGAATAAAATGAGAGACGTGAGGTGTAGAGGGCATTCTGATTTTGGGTGTGTATTGTCCAGAGGTACTGGCCCTCAAAAGTCTAGCTGTTTTGTTGCCTTTGAGTCTACTGTTATTTGCTTATTTTGCTTATTTAACTACTGTTATATTGAATACTAATATTATCCACAATTTTCCTGAGTTGTTCCATCTTTGTTCTTGATTGTTGCTTGGCTGTTGATTTAATGGCTTATTGTGCGTGTTGAGTTGCTCTGTGTGGGTGAAGGAGGTGAATTTGGGTTAATTTCAGAAGGCAGTATCTATCAAATGGTATCAGAGCAAAAGGCGATTTGCTGGATTATGGTTGGTACTAGGATGGAGAATAAAGTTGAGAATATAGAGAAGGACATGGCAGTGGTTCAGAGAGATGTAGCTAGGATAACAGAAACGGCGAATGCCATAAGAGAAATATTAATGGATGTTCAAAATTGGATGCAAAAGAAAGATGAGGAAGGAGAAGAGCGCAGAAGAAACCTGGTTGGGGGCTCCAACGAAGGAGGGGGTTGTATAGGGCTTGACCCTCACGGTGACCATGGACATCTAGGCGGAACCCAAAGGGGAAGCCAAAGCGACGAAGGGCGTAACCACGGCAGTAAGGGATGCTTCCACGGCGGCGATGGAGGAAACCGCTGCGAATGGGGTGCTGAAAACTAGAACTGTTGATTTTTTCCCGCGAAGACCCCTATGGCCGGGTATTTCGAGTGGAATGCTACTTTACCATCAACCAGATCCCTAACAAGCACAAGGTATTTGCGACAGCATTGTGCATAGAGGTGGAAGCTCTCCATTGGTACCAGTGGACAAAGTCACGGGCGGAGGCGAGGACCTAGCCAGCCTTCAAGGTGGCTCTCTTGTAGCACTTCCGTGGAATGCAAGAGGTCAGCTCGTTGGAACTGTTGATGGCAACCAAGCAAGGTGGGACGGTGGTGGAGTTTAGAAGGAGATTTGAGAACGTGGTGACGTTGACCATAAGAGAAAGCGAGGATGTTTTAACCGCCGCTTGTCTCAATGGGCTCAAACCGAACGTAAGGGCCAAAATCAAGTTGCAAGAGCCCAACCTCTTGGCCCAGGCCAACCCGCTAACAAAGGCCACATTGCTGACCTAAAGGGTGGAAGAAAGAAACATGGTGATTGAAAAGGCCCACTCTAGCTTAGGCCAACAAAACAAGTGGGGAAGTGCCTTTAGTGGCCCAAGAAGTTTTATTGCTCAGCCCAAACCTGAAGAAGCCCACAAAAACCCAACCTATCATTTTCCACCAGCACCAATTCTTCAACCTGACTTCCACTCATTCCGACAAACCCAAGTGAGTTAACTCCAACTCCAACTCCCACTCCAATTCCAACTCTTTTTCAAATTCCCATTCTAACTCCATCTCATCGTGAACTCCCGTTGAGTTATGGCCAACGAGACTTTCCTTATCGGAGATTAACAGGCCGAAATTCAAAAAACAAAAAGGAAAAGGGGTTGTGTAGATGTGACGCAAGTACTCCCTTGGCCATCAGTGTGCAATAAACAAATTTCAGGTACTTTTGATTGAGGAGGCAGGGCTGGAAGGGAAGAAATATGGGGGCTGAGATTGAGGCAAATGAAAAGAGAAGAGAGTATAGGGTGATGATGAGTTTTGGTAGTTTAGTTATAAGAATCATGGCCCAAAGACAATGAAATTGAAAGAGAGAATTGGGGGTAAAGAGGTGGTTGTTTGTAGATAGTGGCGCCTCCCAATTTCATCAATCAGGAGGTTGTTAGGATTGGGTATTCCGATGGTATCCACCAGGACCTTGGAGTGAGGATGGGAGATGGCTATAATGTGAAGTGTTGAGGGGAATGCCGTGATGTGTGATTAAAATTACAGTGCTAGAGATAATTCAAAATTTCTTCCATTCTCCATGAGTAGTGCGGATGTAATTTGGGGGTAGCTTGGCTGGAGACATTGGGGGGAAACTACCACCGACTGCGAAAAATGATGAAGTTAAGATAGCAGATCAGTGGGTAATGCTTCAGGAGATTCATCCTTGCGCAAGAGCAAGGTATCTTTAAAGGGGATGATAAAAACACTTCAAGAAGACAGCTAGGTGTATTAATTGAGTTTGCCAATCTGCAAGTGCAGTAGGATGATGGGATCATAGGGACGCAATAATCAGTATGTTGTTGGGAGAATTTGAGATGCTATCGAGCCTTACCGAGGTCTTCCACGGCCAGGAACAAGATCATGCCATCAGAATCACCCAACATAAGGCTTTACCGACCGTACTACCAAAGAATGAAATTGAAAAGATTGTCAGTGAAATGGTGGCTTTCGACATTATAAAACCCAGTGTTAGTCCTTTTTTCGAGTCCTGTTTGTTGGTGAAAAAGAAAGACGGGTTTGGCGAGTTTGCATCGATTATAGGTCCCTTAACAAGATAGCCATCCGGATAAGTTCCTATCCCCACCATCGACGAGTTGTTTGATTGATGAGTGGTGCGATGTCTTCTCTAAGCTTGATCTTAGGTCAGTTATCATCAAATCAAAGTCAAGGAAGATGACACACCCAAGATGGCCTTCCACCTCATGAGGGACATTATGAGTTCCTTGTGATGCGTTCGATCGCGATTATCGAATGCCTTGACAAACATTTCAATCCTTGATGAATAGTATTTTTAAGGCCATTCCTATGGAGTGATTTACTTGTCTTCTTCGACGACATCTTAATATACAGCCCCAAATTGAGCAATTACACCATCTCAGATTGCTTCCAAGGCTATTGAACATTGGTTGGTGGTTAATAAAAAAGAAGTATAAGTGCGGCAGGAGCAACTTGAGTATTTAGGCCATATAATTACTGGTGTGGTAGATCCCTCTAAATTGATTGTATCCTCAAGTGGCCAGTGCCCAGGATGTTAGAGCACTCAAGGATTATTGGGGTTAACAGATATTATGAAGTTCATGAACAGTAGGGGTATGTGTAGACCATTGAACGAGCTCCTACGAAAGGATGTCTCCACTTGGATAAAGGAGCACAGACATCATTTGAAGCATTAAAAAGGGCCATAACTCATTCCTATTCGGTCATGCTAGATTTTACTAAAACTTTTGTCATTGAGACTGATGCCTCAGGACAAGGTCTCGGCACAATGCTAATGCAAGATGGCAGGCCCCTAGTATTCATTAGTCAAGGGTTTTCTTCGTAGTCCAGGTTAAATTAGTCTACGAGAGAGAGTTGATGATTGTAGTTTTTGCTGTCCAAAAGTGGAAACATTATCTCCTTGGTCGGCACTTCATCATTCACACAATCAAGCAACCACACTACTTGAATGTACAAAGATTGCAGGGTGAGAACATCAGAAATGGGTGGTCAAGTTATTGGGATTAGATTATGAGATTCAGTATAAACGGAGAATGGAAACAAAGTCATAGATGCACTATCCGAGAAGGAAGACTGGCGCATTTCAATGTCATCTCTAAGTGCTATTTTCCAAGGAAGAATGGGAAGATGCCATACAAAAGGATGCTAAACTGAAGAAGATCATCAAGAACTGATGCTTAATCCCTTCACCACCTGCCCTTCGCCTTGTGGGTCACCAACTTTCACGGTGATCGTTTGGTTCTTCCTGGTCCAACCGCAAGTCAAGTTACTCCTTCAAGAGTTTCATTCCTCTCCTACGGGGGCATCCAGACATACAAGAGGCGTCCCAGTGGTTTATTGGGAAGGGATGAAAAAGGACATTAGAAGTTTGTGAGAAACGCCCACTTGTCAACAAAAAAAGTATGATAGTCTGCAGCCCGCCGCTAGTTAGCCCTTACCGATGCCAACACAAGTTTGGGAAGACATCTCATAGATTTCATGAGGGGCTTTCGAAAGGCAACGTGCAAATACTATTTAGTGGTGGTTGACTGATTAACAAAATACAGCCACTTCATCACCTTGAACAACCTTTTTCGACCAAAGAGGTAGCCACACAATCATTAATGAGATCGTGAAGTTACATGGGTTTCCCCACACTATCGTATAGATCGTGATAAGGTTTCATGAGTGTTTTTGGAAGAATTGTTCAAACAGTTTGGGACTAAATTGCACATGAGTATGACTTATCAACCACAATCGGATGGGTAAACAGAAGTTGTGAATAGGTGCTTGGAAACCTACTTGAGGTGTTTTGTTGGGCAAAAGCCACGACAGTGGCCTAAGTGGTTGAGCTGGACAAATTTTGGTTTAATACGACCTAAAATCGGTCTTTGGGAATGACACCATTTCAAACCTTTTATGGCCGTGACCACCAGTACTCCTTAGGTATGTGAACACTTTCTGTGGTTGAGGCAGTGGATGAATACTGAGGACAAAACTTGATTTTGATGAGTTGAAAACCAACTTGCCAAGGCTCAAAATGACATGAAACAGCTGCTGATGGAAGAGGAGGGAAATTCACTATGAGGTAGGGATTCCGTGTATCTTAAACTACAGCCCTACCGCTTAGGTCCTTGCTCCCAAATCAACAAAAAGCTCAATCCTAGGTTCTATGGACCCTTCCAATCACTAAAAAATCAGCCCTTGCTTACCATGCAGTTGCCCCACAGCCGGATCTATAACGTTTTTCACTGTCCAGCTCAAGAAAGTGTTACTCATCCGGTGGCCACTCAACCTCTTCCCGAATTCCTTGACAGCAACCTGGTATTCAACATGGAACCAACAAGCTATCGTAAACGCCACTTGGAAGAGAGCTACAAGGTCTTGAAAGTGGAAGAATTACCTCCTTGGGATAACACTTGGGAGAGCTACACCTATTTGTCACAATTTCCTTCCTTCCACCTTGAGGACAAGTGACACTCTTGGGAGGGTAATGATGACCCGCAATGTCTCAACGATACAAAAGAGGAAGGGGTAAAAAGGGGAATTCTAAAAGTAACAAGTGGAGAGTTAGTTATAAAGAATCTAGTATGTCAGGAATAAATGAGAGACGGGAGGGTAAAGGGTTTTATTCTGGGTGTGCATTGTCTGGAGGTACTGGCCCTCGAAGTCCAGTTGTTTTGTTGCCTTTGAGTCCACTATTATTTGCTTATTTTGCTTATTGAACTACTGTTATATTGAATACTAATATTATCTACAATTTTCATCTGAGTTGTTCCATCTTTTATTCTTGATTGTTGCTTGGCTGTTGATTTAATGGCTTATTGTGTGTGTTGAGTTGCTGTATGTGGGTGGAGGAGGTGAGTTTGGGTTAATTTCAGAAGGCAGTATCCATCACCATCCAAGCAAGAAAAGCGTACCAGCAAGTTTGTAACATAGAATTTAATTATTTGACTGAGTACGATATTACGTAGATACAGTGGATAAAAACAGAAAACCAACCTGTTTCTACTTTTGCTGGCTTCAATTGTGACCCCTTCTGCACTTCCAACACCATGAGAGAAGATACGCAGAAGATTGCTAAGTCAAAATCAATGAGAAAACCGTGTAATTAGAAATGCAATATTTCGGTAATAGTAGCTTTTCATTACTGCATATGCAGCAGTTTTAGTCAAAAGGACAAACCTATAGGATCCAGTTGCAAAATGAAGTCCACATCCACTGACACAGCATTCAAATTTATCAAATATGGAGTCATCATTATACAATTCACATAGCTGCATAGACACAATCTGCTGTCAGCCATACGGAAGCATAGGTTTGCTAATCACTTTGTGAAACTTACCAACATAGAAATTCTAATAGCATAAACTAATGAGGTCCACAGTCTAAATGTTTATCCAGAATATATCCAGGAGATACAAACGCTTCAAATTTTATCCAGAATGTAATCATTCGACCTGCTGGAATTGAACCAACGATCTGGAGGATTAGTCCTCTGCTCTTCCACTGAGCTAAGGTCGACTTGTAAGTAAATCCCTTAACTTTTTGAAGTCATGCAAGTGACCACAATATGCCAATAAATGACAAATTAGATAATTATTAAGTTAATGATAGCTAAAATCGGTGCACTCTAGAATCCAACAGGTTAATGGTAATGATAAAAATTACATTTGTATAGAGGCTAATAAATTCCACTGCAGTAAAAGAATAAAGTATGCTCTCACATTGGGGCGTAGGTGCTCATGAATCTTGAATGTTGCAACTGGTGTAGAATCCATATGCATATCCCACAGCTAAGGCAACATAATTGCAGCAACATTAGTTGGTTAAAGCATGAAGAGATTGATTTGCCCTTTCTACAATTGCATAGATAACCAAACAAGCATCATGAGGACTTAAAGCTAAAATAGACAGACAGATGACTTCTTCAGAACCTCAAAAACCCAAACTACAGACACGAGGAACAAACATAACTTTCTTCAACTGGACTAAATCTAAAACTTGATTATTCTTTTTTATGAATGAAGTCCTGCAGCAAAGATAACCATATTACACCAAACACACACACCAAAATGAAGGAGAAGAAGAAGACATGCCATCAGATAGTTATGTTTTCTATTTATCTCCTCTTCCTAGTTTGTAGACTGGAGCAATAATGTACAGAAAATACATGTATGAATCACATTTTGGATTTAAGGAGTCATGCCAAATGTGTGTGAGGACCTTTAAATTCATATAATCACGACTTAGGAGGTGCCTCCCATCTTTTGCAAACTTTATATCAGCAATGGATGCCACTATCTCTGTAAGAAAAGATTTTGATCCATGGGATTCTGCATGTCGTAATCTGTGAGATAAGAGTTCCAAAAGATGAATATCACAATATCTCCATGCATCATGGAAGTAAAAGAATACATATGTTAAGTTAAACTTAAGATCTGGAGGTCATAATACATAAACCATGGAACAAAATACATGAAAAAGCTTCAACTCACATTCTAGCACTATTATCACATAATGCAGACTGCCGCATGTCAACCACTCGAATAAAACCTCTTGAGCTGCTGTATGCAAGCAGATTACAGTGAATTGGATGAAATTGCGCTGAAGTAATGACCTCTGCAAAAAAAAAAAAAAAAATTAAGATATCAACTAGAAATTCCATCATTCTTGTCTTTTGCTATATAAGATTCCATCCCTCTTCTTAAAAGGTTCTTTTGCTAAGTCTTTCACATATATATGTCCTCCCTTTTGGAAGATCTCAATGGTCATTGCATATAAGATGCAAAATAATGGAACAAAGAGATGATGGATGATGAAAATAATCACCAGTCAGGTCATCCATGTTTGATGGCTTCATGTCAACAATATTAAAACACTGGTCACTGATCTCAAGGTTCCACAAATTTATTCGGAGGTCATCTGCAGAGATGAATGTCTCCCCATCACTGTACATAGCTTATAAAGCAAATTATCATTAGAGTGGTAAAAAATCTGCATTACTTCATGTTTTACAGAATTTGTGTGCTCCAATGCTTTGGAGAGAAGGGGAACTAAATCAAGGTAAAAAAAGGGGGTTTGCATATATATATATATGGAACAAATAATTTAGTTCATTCTTTCATATACATGTATTTATAGGGGATTATCAACAAAGGTACAAAGTTTCAGAAACTCACTAATAAAGGACAAAGTTAGTAATCATGCAAAAAAAAAAAAAAGCAATCAACCGTTAGGTAGTGTTTAATTTTACTTGGTGTAAGGTTAATTAAATATTTTTGAAAAATCAAAATTAAGATAAAAAAACCAACAAAATTAAGAAAAAAAAGTAAAAAAGAATTAAAAAGAAAAACAGAGCCATTGGTGTCAAGGCCAAGTTCGAGACACTAGCTGCTACTGGCTTCTATCTTTTTTGCTATTAATTTATTTGGTTTCATTTAACTTTTTCCCTTTTTCTTAATTTTTAACTTTTTTTTAATTTAAAAATAAAAAAACTAAATTTACTTAAAAAAATATAGAAATAGTCAGGGATATCCATGTCTTTTAATTTTTCTGTTAAATTTAATGGCAAATCACCGTTAATTATCCCTTTTTTGCACGTTTTGTAACTTTTGTCTTTTATTTATAAGTTTTCAAAAACTTTGTATGTATAACGATAATCTCTCTTTATTGATTTATTTTTGCAAACGAAGTTAATTTTGAAGTTAAAATAAAAACAAGAGTACAATATAAGTACCAATGAAAGACTTTACCTATTATTTGAAATTGAGTTGATATTAAAATCATGAGCATGCCCATAAACCTTTTGACATCTTGTATGAGCACTGTCTCCAGTATTGGCAATCTAGCAACAACACAACAAAATAGAAAAGTAATATTGCATACTGAACAAAACATAGACAATCAAGATATTTATAAAATCCTTACCATAATTCACAACCACCTACCTTGGTGTGCACTTCTTGAGATGGTGACATGTTCTTAGCCATATTCTCTGTCCAATCCAGCTGATATCCATTAGGAACAGACTGAGTGTTTCGCCCACTCATGAAACTCATCTCAGCTAAAAGAGTGTTTTCTGAAGACACATAAGGAGAGGAGTCCATTTCTTTTATTTTCTTCACCTTACGATCCTTAATCTGGCCTCAAAAATCAAACAATAAAACGTTACCATCCTAGTCCAGTGGTAAAGGCAACTAAGGTAGAATTGGTCTCCAATATCTACACTGGCAGAAGTCAGAAATTTCAAACTACTTACTAACAGCAGATTGTAAAGTATGTAATGATGAAATAAAGGAGTATAAATAATGCATTTGTTTGTCCAGGAGCACATACCTTCCACAGTTTAATTGTCTTATCATTTGTTGAAAGGATGAACAATGATCCATTGGGTGTTGCACACCATCTAACTCTGTTGATCTTCTCTTCAATTTCCAAACTCTTCAAGTAATCGAACTAAAGAAAAGGAACACCACCATGATCTCAAAATACGTGTGGAATAAAAAAAAAATAAATAAATAAAGATAAATAAACCCCACCTATAGCACCGAAATAGCAAAGAACCCCTTGGTTGAATCTTTCTAGTCTATGGGCATACGATTAACTTAAGGATTATATAATAAACAAGGGAATCTTATCATTCTGATACAGTAGGAAGTTTAGAGTAATCTATTTAATAGAAATTGATATAATATTCGAAAAGGGAATTTGTGCAATAAATAGAAAGCACACCTCAGGCTCATGACTCTGAAATTCGGTTTTGTATTGATACCGAATATGCCTTGTTTGAGTTAAATCCGTTTGCTCCATCTTACTTCTTGAAAACTGCTGGCTTGGTGTCTAAGAAGCAAAGGTCAATTTATCCCAACATTAGATATCTTCCACCCTAAAAAAGATAACGCAACACGAAATGAACAGAAAGAAGAAGTTTCTATCTGTTATGTGAAAAATTCTGACATCTTTTCCGGTATCTGTTTCGAAAATAATAACACGGCCACCACGATCTCCGACGGCAAGGTAATCACCGGTCTTGTCGAACTCAATTGCTGATATGATATCAACTAAAACAATTAAAAAGCAAAAAGTCAATAAATTAATTAAGCCATTAATTACTTCCTCATGTCAAAGAACACTAACAAAAAACCACAATTGGTTGTGCAAAAATTAAACCCTAACCATCTTGAACTTCTTCGTCAGGACTTCTTTCACCAAAGACCTGAGAAAACTTCCACTCCAAAGGAGTGGAAACGTCTTCTCTGTTCGAAACCATTGATTCTTTTGGAGAAAAATGGCGTCGGTGGATAGTATAGAGCGATCTCACTCAGTCACGACCTCATCATCACTGAGACAAAGCAAAGAACAGAAAAGAATTCGTGTTGTATTCTATTCTTCAATAACACTGATTCTGTTTCTCTTTTAATTATTGCTTCACCTTCTGTTGCTTTACTTGTGTTACGTTATCCACTCAAATTACATACATACCCCCAATACCTTTTTAAATTTTTCATTTTTCATTTTCACCCCTATCACAGATAAATGGTTGGATTTTATTGTAATTAAGGTATATATAAATTAATGTATTATTAAAAATAAAATAAAAATTTTTATATTTTCAACTTTAAAAATAATTACTAATTTATATTTAACTGAAAATCTCTTTGCAATAGGGAATGACTAAGAGCCCCTTTGGTTCACTATTATTACCCTATCAAATATGATTATCTTATCTAAAACTTAAAAATGTATTTGTTTTAATATTTTAAAATTCAATTCTACTTTATTCAACTTTCAAAACAATAATAATTACATTTCTCATAAAAATTACCCAATTTTACTTTTTTTCTTCAAAATACTATTAAAAAAAGTATCAGAATAGTGAACCAAAAGAAGTTTAAGTCGTCTCATAAACCATCACTGGATGATCCGATGGTAAAAAAGTAAAGGAGGATTTAACATGTTCTCTCAAGTTCGAGTCTCCTTGATGGTGGTCTCCCAAGTTCAAGTTCTTTTGAGGGTAAAAGAACAAGAGGAGAATTTAATATGGTCTTCTGAGTTAAAGTCCTCACAGTTGCTAATAAGGGTGGCCATTAAAGCTCGTACTTGGTCGGTAGTTCTAAAGGATTAGTTAAGATACACATAAACTGGCCCGAACACCCACAGTCATAAAAAAAATAAAAAAGACAAGGCATCCCTTATATTAGATGTAAGCATAATACTACACATACAATATTTTTTATACAATATTTCTCATACAACATGATATAACAAAAGATAATTGATTGATTTTAAATTAAAAATAAATTTTCACCCAATATTTTTTGCCACATGATGTTATATGTGATATGAGAAATGTTGTATACTTGTATATGATAAAACAGGTTGTTATGTCTTGTGTATGAACAACATATCAAGTGTTGGTTTTCTGATCCTCTATGCATGAATGAGAGCTACAAAATCAAAATACGTTTTTGGCAAAAAAAATATGAGCTGTCTCTTTGTAACAACAGTTATAAACATCTGTTAAAATTAATGTCAATGAATCTGTAAATAATGGGGAAAAAGTCACCTAAACTAAATAAAATCCTCCGTCTACCTCAGATGGAAAAATTGTATATACACAAGCCTCTACATTAGAAATTTCCTTTTAATTTATGTAACAAAATTCCTCCCATTACCTCATTGTAATCTACATTAAATTCCTCAAGAAGATCCACTTTTAATGACAGCGATGCCGCTGGTGGTGCCTTCTGGGATCATCTTTAACTGATTCAATCATGCACCGGCGAATGAAGAGCCATCTGTTGACCTGCACTTCCTGAATCTAAACCAAAATGTTTCTCGAAAATTTATGGAGAATATGAGTGGAGGCTAGCTTGGTTCAGTAGTAGTTCTAATTCTAACGGGTGAAGATTCGTTTAGAGATGTAAAGAACAACGACTTCTGGGAGCTGACAATGGAATCTTTGCAGGAATATTCATCTCCAGTTATCACACTCGCATTCAAAAATGGAGGTTGCTTTGGCGAGGGAATTTCATAATCTTTATTGTTTAACATCTCGACTACCTGAGACATTGATGGTCTTAGTGCCCAAGAAGCTTGCGTGCATAGTAGCCCAATTTGAAGCACATTTGAGGCCTCTTTCTCTGGAAATCTACCTGCTAACCCAGCGTCAACAGAGTGAGTTATTTTCTGTTCCTTGTAATGCCTCCAAACCTGGTCTCAGAACGAAGTAATTAAACCAACTTCCATTAGCACATCATTATGTATTACAAATCACTATGAGGAGCTAGGGGAAAAGGAAATTTCATCTTACAGTATGCAATACAGAAGCTGACCCTTCTGAAAAAACACTGTTCTTTCGACCACTCGCAATCTCAATTACTAGCACCCCGAAACCATAAACATCTGCCTTCTCTGTTAGTTGTCCACGAACAAGATATTCAGGAGCCATATATCCCCTGCAACAATCAGTCACTGTTTTCAGAAATAGGTAACCGAAAGTTCATAATATTTGTTTAATTTTGTGATTTCAGAAGTTTCTTCTTGTACTTGAATCAATTAAGGAATCACAGATCCTATAGGAGATCAATTTGCTTACAGTGTTCCTGCAATTCCAGTACTAACATGGGATCTATCAGGGCTAACACATCGGGCTAGTCCGAAATCGGCAATCTTTGGAGTGAGCTTTTCATCGAGGAGAATGTTGCTGGCTTTGATGTCTCTGTGGATAATTTTTGTTCCAGTACCTCCATGAAGGTATGCAAGCCCCTCAGCCGTTCCGCAGATGATTGTAAACCTTTGCTGCCAGCTCAAAATATGGATTGTATTTTTAACTGCATCAACATAAAGGATTTAAGGTGTCGATAATATGAAGATTTTGAACTCCATCTTGCAACTACAAGATAAATTACTTACCAAAAAGAATTTGATCAAGGCTCCTGTTAGGTACATATTCATAAACTAAAAGACTCTCCGGGCCTTCGATACTGCAACCCAGTAGCTTTACAAGGTTCTTGTGTTCAATTCCACTAATCAAATTCACTTCATTGAAGAACTGATCCACCCATTCCCGTGTATTGAAGAACAATCTTTTAACAGCAACATTTCTACCATCAGGAAGAGTCCCTCTGAATACAGAGCCAGCACCTCCCTGGCCTAATTTCCTTGAGTCTTCAAAACAATCGGTTGCCTTCTCAAGCGTTTCATACTTAAAATTTAAACCACACACGTTCGCAGTAGGAAGAAAATATTGTTCTATGGAGAAAAATATGAGATTGTATCAAAATACCGAGGATTGAGAATTAATAAGAGTTTATATTAGCTCCATGTTTATTGCTAGAAATTTTTACCTTCTCTCTTCCTTGATAATCTCTTATATCCCATGAAACAACCAAAACAAGAAAGAATAGCAAATGATATTGCTCCTATAGTGATTGCTATTGTCATCTTGGAATATTCCTCTGTGAAAGATGAACAAATAAATGAATAAACACTTGATGGTTAAACAAATTTTCAAATATTAACAGACAAAGTAGAAACTGATAGTCACAGTTAGGAATCAAACTAGCAAATTAGTCCACAGATTCAAATACCAACAACTCCAGAGAAATCATATTAAAAATTGATAACATTCAAATCAAAATCAAAGCTTCGAATACACAATCATTCAAAAATTCTTACCACTGTCTTCTGGTTCGGGTTCAGTATTGAAGAATCTCTCAACAGAATACCTCATATAACAACCAGTATACATAGCCCTGCCATCGGAGCCAGGGCTACAGTTTCTCAACTCTTGCCCTGCCTTGTCCAAGCACTGGCCACAACCTTCATCACTCACCGTCGCCCAACACTGTGCCAAGGCATACACAGAAACAACTCCTCCTTTCCCTTCCGCAACGGCAAATCCTTCATTTGACTTAGCCTGACGAGTCACATTGGTGATCAGTTCACCAAGCTTAGCTTCAAATTGTTTGTGCAATGAGTCATCGGCTAAGAGACCGGTAGGGGAGCTACAGTTGACGGTATCATAAACAGGGTCAATGGTTTCCTTAAAGAAATCATAATCATCATAGCGAAGAAAGCATCCATCAAGGAAGATACGAGCAGACTCAGAAGGGAGGCAACGAGGGACTTTTGTTCTGGCTGCAGCAAAACACAATTCGCAATCAGTTGAGGAAAGGTCTTCGTGACATTGGGCTAAGCCGTAGATATTGGGAGGTGGGTTGTTGATGTAAAAGTCTGCATGTCCTTGCTTTTTAACTTCTCCGGAGAGAAATTCCATGACCTTAACAAAATTGGAGATGAAGTAGCTGTCTGTGGGCAGCATTTTGGTTCCGCATTTGAAAAAACTTTCGGAGGTACGAGAGCTAGAGAATGAAGGAGAAACAAACATTGAGAAAGCTAAATGTATCGAAATGATGCCGATGAGAAATTTTGGAATTCGGATCTGGAATTGCATTGATATCGAACAGGGGTCCTCTGTTTTAGCAATGTCGTCAAATGGTTATGTTTATTATGAATAGGAAGAAAACTGAACAAAATGATGGATTCATTCTATTTCTTCTCTCTCTCACTCTCTCTGTAAATTGTAGAGGGTGTTCCAGTGGGAGAGAAAATCAACTCCGATGGAGGTATGGAGTGGTTTCTGGTCAAATGTATTCTGTTTTCTGAAGTCATAATGAAAAAGTCTTTCGTTTTAGAATTGTGTTTTTGCAGAGAGATGGGGATGAAAATGGAGAATAAACAAAAAGGGATGGTTGAACTGGCTTTGGTTTTTGTTTTCTTTGTTTAGAAGTCTACTGTTTCTGTTAGGATCAAAACACAAGCCCAAATGCCATATTATTTATCATTGTTCTTATTATTAATATGTTTGGTTTGCTTCTGTTTTGTTAAAAAAAAAAAAAAAAAAAAGGTGAAGGCCCCAATAGGCCAATATCTATTATTACACATGGCATTTTTCGCCAAATTAAGCCGCCAAAGTGGGACTTGTTGGACACGTTTAAAACCCCAACCCATGTTTATGTTGAGAGACTTGATCAACACATTAACGTCTTGAATGTTGGAAGAATTTTTGTTATAAAATGATGGGTTTTTGTCATTTTCCGAGACGTGTCTGTACATTCGGTTAATCGAAACAACTTGATGGTGCTTCTTTTGCTGCCTGTGCAGAAAATCAAAATCTAACTGCTTTAGCTTTGGTTGACAAACGACATTATTCGGGAAACATGCTGACCCCAGGCTGCAACGTTTTGCGTAATCAATACTGGGTCCTGCGAAAAAATAAACGACTTTTTCCAACCCAAGGTTTTCCTTAATGATCTATTCCCACCCAAAAGCTTTTAAAATATCACTTTTCCATTCAAAGTTTATATTTCGACCAATCATCGGCTGATTCTAGCATCTTTGTTACTCTATGCCATCACCATTCTCTTTTTCGATCATCACTCACCAAAACCCCTCAAACTTTGTTCCCGTCAACCATGCCAATCGCAGGCGATCGAGCAATTTGTGTCACTTTCAAGTCAGATTCCGACAAATCCTAACCACCAAAATCTAATCTATCACCATCAAAAGACTCACCGACATCCCCTCTTCAAAAACCCCAATAATCTAGACCGAGTTTTTACTCCTTTGGTTGCCGAATCGAAAAATATATTCTAGATAGTAAACAAAATATGAACTTTATGTGAAAAAGTGGTATTGAAAACTTTTTGGGTGGGAAAGTGTCATAAAGGCAAATCTTGGCTGGGAAAAAGGCGTTTACTCTCCTGTGAAATTAGTTGTACTGATCCATCGATCTGTCATCACCCCCGTTTGCAGGTGCATTGAATATTCTTAGTTTGGAAGAAATTTTTGTTTAAGAATCATTTCTTAGTTTGACTACAGATATGTCTTACAATAAGGCAAATATGAATGAAGAATATTTCAGTCAAACGATATTTTATTCCACTCTTCAAACTCGTGCACCAATGGTGGGGTTTGAATGACGACAAAAAGGTTGGTATAAAACACTAAATAACTTTCATGCATTAAGAATTCAAAGGTTTGACGTATAATTATTTGATTCATATAATCACCAATATATAGGCTGGGTTTGGTTGCTTCAGCTAAAAGAAAAGAAGAATAAGGATCAAAGTTTTTATGTCTGTCAGTGTCAATATTTGGCATTAACAAATAGCAACGTGAATGGAATGTTTCACATTAATGTTCTTGAAAATTGATACCTTAACATTAGGGGCGTGTGGTTGGAGGTTAAGTGGGATTACTGAGGTAATGTCATCTTATATTACTTGATTACCATGTTTGGTTGTCAAGTAATATAAGATACCAGTAATTTTCAAATACCAATAGTAGTTACTATTGGTAATATCTGAGGTAATCTGATTACCTCCATTTTCTTAGGTATTCTGAGATTACCAGGGTTATCTTTTTTTGTTACAATTTTATCCCTTATTAATAAAAATTTTGGACAATAATACCCCTACTTAAAACAAATTTACATTAATATCCTATTTCATTTTACCCTTGTTTAATTAAAATTTTGGACAATAATGCCCTTATATTTAAATTATTTACAGATACCACTGCCACCCAGCCACACCCGCCGACAGTGCCCAACCACCACAGACCACCGCCGAAAAATCGCCGAGTCCCTAAAAGAAGAAAATTCTGTGGGAGGCTCTGGGGGCTTTGCTATGGCCGTTTCCGGCCATATTGATGGCCGAAAACGACCATATCAGCCAAATCTGGCCATTACGCCCGTCTGGACCAGATCTGGCCGTTAATGGCCACGGACATGGCCGGAAACGCCATATCGAAGCCTCCCACAGAATTTTCTTCTTTTTAGGGACTCCGGCGATTTTCCAGCGGTGGTTCGTGGTGGCGGCAGGCGGCGGCAGGAGTGGGGGTGATTTCGTCATAAATTAAAATTTTTATATAGCAGGGTGTTTTTAGCTAATCTGAATATTGGGGGTTAAAAGAAATATTCAAAAATTAATAATAAAAATAATATTATATTATATTTAAAAGGAGGACATTTTAGTAATTTAAATAACATACCCACCAATTTATTCCCCATAACCAACATATTATATAACATACCTACCACTAACCAAACATATTTTCTTAAAGATTTCTAGTAATCTCCAAAGTAATCTATCTTTCCAGTAATCCAACATTCCTAGTAATCTAACATTCCTGAACCAACGCCTTAGTTGAGTGATCAAGAAGGTTTGTTCCTTTCATTAACTTTTTGTGTTCAAACCACCTTAAAGTCACTTATCACATTTGTGGTTATTACTTGAAGTATTGAGTTTATAAGATATTCAATGACTTTAAGAATTAATTGAGGTGTCGTAAGTTGGTCCAAACACACCGGTTATTAAAAAAAAAAAAAAAAAAAATTTGATACTTAGCATGCCTTGACCAATTTGACAAGAATAGTCATCTCCATTTGCCACATAAATTATGCACATTACACATAAACGACGTGACGGTTTTTCTTCCTCGTGCTTGGAATTACGACACCTCTTCTTATATGAGCGATATTTGTGCATTTTCATTTATTTGTGGTTCATATATATTTGTCTATTATGATCCTATTTTGTAACTACCCATAACAAATTTTGATTTGGTAAGGTAAAAATTCATATCAAAAAAGGATCATGATTCAAATATAAGCTACTAAATGACCACTATAGAGCATATATCTTGTTTTTTAGCTAGATTATATAGAAGAATTCAAAGCCTTTTATAATTGCTAACTAGAAAAAACAAGGTTGTCATTTATGTAAGTGTCAAATTTCTTATAAAATTTAATTTATTATGCACATAAACTTTTCGAACCGTGAGAGTTGCTTTATAAATTAAGGAAACGGTATTATGGGATGGTTGATGCCTTGAGTGACTTCAAATTAAATCAAAAAATAAAATCAACCCATAAATGATGATGGGATTAATGATTCAATGAAAGTCCCCTTAGAAAAGTGTTTTTAAACCATAAATGATTCAATGAAAGTCTCCCCAATTTTTTAATATAAATACCATGAAACTACAAGGGGATTTTTTTTTTTTTTTTTGTAACTGGGGTGTTTGAGCCAACTTATGAGTACCTCAATTAATCTCTGAGGTTTATTAAATACTTTACAAACCCAAATGACTAGGTAAGTCACAATATTATTATTGTAGGTGGTCTCAAGGTTTGAACCCAAGAACTCAAGAAATAGAGCAAACCTCTTTGACCACCAAACCAACCCTTTAGGGCATCTCCAACCTAACGCCATTTTGGTGTAAAAACACCAAAATGGTGTGAAAGATGACCTCCAACCCAGTGTTAAGCATCACACCAATTTGGTGTAAATGCATAGTGTCAGGCCAAATTTAGTGTAGCACTGTTCATGCACACCAATTTGGCATGACACTGCTCAAATACTATAATTTTTTTTTTTGTTATTTATATTTATGTTAATTTGATTATTATTTATATTATTATTTATAATAATAAATTCATAATAATTATATAATTAAAAAAATAATGAAAAATTAAAAACAAAATTTTATTCAATGCAAATATTAAACTACAATAACTCAAAATAAAAATTAACATTAATTTAAAAACACTAAAATTAAAAAAAAAATACAACATAAACTAAAATAATAATTTAGTATTCCGGTAGATTATAAAATATATTTTTTTATAGTCTACCGGAATACTATATATATATTTGTGCCATTTTATATTAGATATAATATTTTTCTATATTAAATGTTATATTTATTTAATTAAATAAATGCTTAATTTTATTAAATTAGTATAGTTTTTAAAGTAATTATTATTTAATAAAAATATCATTCCCAATATTTAATTAATGTCTATATAAATAATAAGTGAAATTGATTAATTATTGATTATTAATAGAAAGAAAAAAAAAGAATATTCTAAAGAATATTTTTTTTAGTGTAATGGGTTGGAGATGCAATAGTGTTAACTATTGTATAAACCATAGTATAAACCACTAAGGCACTAACTATTGTCGTCAACCTAAATTTTTATTTTTTAATCAGCAACTCTGTTGACATTAAGCTCAAGACAAGTTTTTTCTTTTCAACTTATTCCTTCATCCACTAACCCAAAGTTCTGATAAATACTTTATACTTCCACTTATAATATACCCAAAGCTGAAAATCAATAACAGATTAACAGTGACCGCCGCAGAATCCGCAAAATAAGTGCTTGTAAATTTGACCGATTTGGATAGCAAGGTAGCTCATTTAGGCTGAACCTACACAGGCCTCAGGCCTACCATAATATTATCAGTAAAAACGGTGTTATTTGAGCCCATTATATCTCTTTGTAAGTTTCATATTATATTTCAAAAAGGCATTTATCATCTCCCTATCTAACCTTTAATGGAGTTTTAAATTATTCGGAATTCTAAGCATTAATGGACTATTAATAAAAAAAGTTTCTAAAACGAGAATAAAAAATCATAATGGATAGAGAAAACATTACTGAGATTGAAGGCATAATTTGATTGTTCTTTATATTTTATAGATTATAACAAACAAAGAACTCAAGAGATTCACACTTATAACTTTTTTTTTTTAAGGATTTTTAATAATTATGTCAAAATTTATTTACAATGGTTAAGATAAGAAAGAAAGAAAATAAGACTAATATTGGAATCTATAAATGGAAGGTAAAGAATAAACATGTCAATGAAATTCATTGGCAGATGATTAATGTAATTAATTGTTAAAATATATCTAATAAATTGATAACTTTCTATCAATTTGAAGAAAAAATAATTGTTGACAGTGGCGGATCCAAAATTTTTACTCTATGGGATAAAAAAATAAAAATAAATTAAAACCATACTTTTTTTCATTATGATTAGCTTCAACAAAAAGTTACAAAATACAAATAAATATCTCCAAAAAAACACAATTTTTGTAAAAATAAAACAATTTTTCTACAATTGCCTCGACGAGTTTTCATATTTTGAAAATGTTGGATAATCATCTCATCGTCAATTGTATCAAATACATCTTCCTTAATATAGGTGACCAAACAATCATTCATCAATTGATCTCTCATTCGATTGTGTAACCGACTTTTCACAAAATTCATTGTAAAAAAAGCTCTTTCAACGGTCGCAGTCACAATTGGTAAAACCAATATAACTTTCACAAGCTTATATACCAAGAGATAGCAAACGTCTTTTTGTAAAACCGAACTAAATTCTTAGCCAAATCATCAATTTCTTGTAACTCAGCAAATTTATCACAAGAATACATGTCAATAACAGAAGTCTCAGCCTGATTCTCAAGCACCATCAACTCAAGTGCATAAAAATCATATGGATAAAACTGGCCAAACCCGTTCTTCCCTCTCTTCTCTTTTTCCTTTTCCTTTGCTTCTTCTTCATTTCTTCTTTATGAGTTTTTCTCTCTTCTTCTTCATTTTGGGCGAATAACCCAGTTTATGTATAAAACAACTTCTTTGAATTATGAAACAGCCCCAAAATTCTCTTCTTATCACCATGACCCCACCACATCAGCTTTCTGTTGTAAAAATACCGAGATTTCTCCCATCAATTACATGCAAACCCAACAGCTCTTATTCATTTCATATTCATTCCTAATAACACTTTTAAACACTAACAGATCCTCTTAGATAAAAATAAAAATCACAAAAAATATGAAATATATATATTAGGATTAAAAACGGGGTTTTACAAAAACAAAATCCGAACTTACTGTGGGGTTATTCCATTTCCAAAATCTCAAAGTTTTGTAGGGGTAAAATTTAAATAAATATAAAATCTGAAATTTTTTAAAAATTAAGTGGGGACTGTGGTCCCCACTCATCATTCATTGGAAATGCCACTGATTATTGATGCTTGATTTTGACATCAATGACCTTATGCATGTAAAGTGTTAAGAATGTCTTAGAAGTTACATGTGATTCATTATGAGAGTTGATTAAAGATCATTGTTTTCACAATAGCATACAAAAACTTAAAAGTAAATGAGACGATGAAAGTTTTATAGTGGTTTGAATGCTTAAAGCGATTCCTACATTTAGGGTGCGTTTGGTTTGTGGATTGTTGTATTATCTCAAAACATAGATTACCGTGTATATAGATTACTGGCGAAGATTATTGTGAATAAATTATTATTGCGTTTGGTTTGTCAAAGCTGTAAAAATGATTAAGGTGTTTGGTTGACGGTAATTATATATTATTGATATATTATTTTACTAAAATGTCTTTATGTATGTAAGATTACTAGGTATCAATTATTAATTTGTTTGGTTGAAAAGTGTAAAACTTCAACTAAACAACTCATCCTTGGACTTGGGCACAGTATTTATCCAAATTATAGCTAAGTTACGAAATGAAAATGTAAATTACAATAATAAATTGATTTTGTTTCGGCAACTGGTTTTTTCCAGAAAAATGAAAACCATTGCCAAGGCAAAAAATCCTACAATCACCGCATAGTGACAGGCCAATCACCACCCAATACACACCTACCACTTTTGGGTGGTTCTACCATATGGCCTAGGCAACGTCCACTCCCCAAGACAGAAACAAGCAACCCGTCTACACCGCCTACACCTAGTAGTCCACAAACCAGCATCACACGAACACCATGCACCTACACAAATCAACACTCACCCCCTCATCAGACCTGCCCCTGCACCAAATCTAGCACGCCAACATGTATAAAACTTAAGCCCATGCTTATTTAACAAGAAACAAAATGGAGACAAAATAACCAATAGCATTAGCCTCATCCAACCAACACAACGAAAACAACACTGCACAAAAATTGCTCCGCCACTTGTAAAAAATTACACCAGTGAACACACTTCCAATACACACCGCCACTTGCAAAAAAAAACACTAACAATCTCATGCTCTCCCAACTACAACTTCGCCATTCAAATGGAAGCAATCTTGCCAAGATTCCCAAACACACACAAAATATACATGTATCACACATTCACACCCCACTTCAACCCATAGTCAAACTAATCACACATCAACATGACATTACATGAAGTTCATAAACCATAAAATTCACCCAGGCATCAGGTTGATGCAAATGAAAATGTTAGTTTAATAGAAAATCATAAGTTTTCGGAATGTACATATTATTTACAACTCTGAATTCAAAACAACCCGACTGACAGGTTTCGGGCTGTATTATAATGAAATTAATTAGTCTATTTGTTAACGTTTTACATAATAGTACATCACCGTTACACATCTCTCAATTCTACCGAAGTCTGATTGTTATTTATTCTAGCTCCTTGGGTGCAAACAGTCCTATAAATGGTAATGTAGAAGACTTGTTAAAGACTGTCACGACCATGGGCTATCCCAATCTTGGCCTCACGCCTCATGGGCTTTCCACATGCGCCGACTGGCCTGATGGTACTCACCATGCTCCCTAATTGACTATAGCACCTTGGTCTTGGGTTCGAGTGGTGGGGGAGGTGAGAGAAATCCCTCTAAAGGGGGGGGGGGGGGGGGGGCAGTACTGAGTAGAATGGTTGCGGCGCATGTGGAAAGCCCATGAGGTGTGAGGCCAAGATTGGGATAGCCCATGGTCGTAACATTTAAAAGACGCCTTTTATAAGCCTGATGGTACTCACCATGCTTCCCAATTGACTATAGCCCCTTGGTCTTGGGTTCGAGTGGTGGGGGAGGCGAAAGAAATCCCTTAAGGGGGGGAGATATTCCTAGTGAGTCACGCAGAGTGGGCCTGAGTAGAGGGGCCGATCAGCCGTGCCCACGGTGTAGATTGGGCCGTGACAAAGACTGTACAATAATTGTCCTGTATATCCCGTACGTAACTAATTGACAACACAAATGTCAAGAACAACTTTCTCTATGCAACGTCCAACTACACTTTTGTCACGGAAGGATTGAAATTCATCTCTACCAAACTAGTCCTCCTTCATCTATGTTAAGAAAAGTGGAATAAATGAGTTAGACAATAAATTAAAAAACCAACTGCATGTGTACTTTGTGCATTTTAATAAACAAATGTTAGTATTTTCCCAATGTTGTTGCACTTACAAAGTAAGGGTACCCTTCAATTATAGAAAAACATGATGGGGCTGCTTCCACGAACTTTAGTATACAGTAAAGGACAAAATACCCACAGTCTGTTTGGTTTCTCTGCTAGGGAACCTGCATTGAATTGGAGTCATTAACTCAGTGAACGTATGGTTATATGGTAATACATAACCGATATTTCAGTTTAGTTTAAGGCCATAGTAATGACCTTCGGCAATAGGAGAGGTATTTCAACAAGCTTGTGTATCTTCTATGTCATTTTTTGGTTTTCATAAACATCGCGAACAAACTTGTCAAGCAAGTTGGGAAATGTAATTCATTCAAAATAACTCAAAGAGATTAACTGTGGATAGACATAGATCTAGACTAGAAAGAGGTTCAGGTTTTAGGAGATCTTACTTTCTTATCAAAGGTTCAAACCTCATTGGGTCTGCTGATCTAAGGGAATCCAAAAATAACATGCAGCTAGTGTTGGGTCATGAACACGTTTTTCTCCCAAAGTTGCATAGGATCAGTAGACTCCAATGACCCCTACCCATATAGAAACGCAATGTGTTAGCCTCCTCTAAATACAGAAGTCACAAGGTGACAACATGTAAATACAGTGCACATTAACTAACTAGAGTACAATGGGAATGAATACATATTTCTTTTGCAGTATATCCTCCTCTTGAACCCATCTCAACACCTTCTGCCTATGTGATCGTTGTGAGTACAGATAAAACCACATGGAATCAAGGCACTTGAAATTTGAAATGTTAACATCTGCCCAACCTTTCCCCAATTTCCTGTCATAACCTAATGTATAAACACATATAAAAAAGTGCATCAGGTCAACAAGTTTCAGATGAAGAAGAGAAGCATACCTAATGTGTCAGTCGAACATACTACTGCTCAACATTCCATGCTCTCTATTGGTGGCAATTCACTGACTCGCACGTTGTGGAGGTTTAACACCTATCAAGCAAATACAAGGTGTTAACACTTCAGCTGTAATTTAATAATCTAAGTTACCTATACTATTGTATTAATAAGTTCTCTCAGCGCACACCAAACGTCTGACTTCTGCAACTCCATTCGTCCCCATGGGGGAGGGGGGGGGGGGGGGTTGCTCGCGTAAACGGTGTTGTTACAATGCCCCCTGCAATTGTACAAAAAACAATGCAATTAGTCAATTTCAGTTCTTCGTGATAGGTGTTATGGAATAATAGTCCAAAATCATTTTTATTATACCCTGCATCTCTTAAACAACTGTTGGTGACACAACCCGTCCCGAATTTCCTCATCCCGTAGGATCCGGGTGCTCCCACAAGACTCGGATACCCGAGACGTGCCATGTAGAAAAACTGCGAAACCTGTTTAAAGAGATACTTTTCCTGAATAACATCATAGTATTTCCATCTCCAAACATCTCAAAAAGACATGCATCATCTTTCGTTTTACAAAAGAAAATAGTTAGGGAAACTTTTGGTATCAGGTTTTCCACTTATACTACACATTCCGAAATATGAAACAAAAGGAAATACATGATGGAAAACATGAGTTCTTGAAATGAAAGTCCAAATTTACAATGCGACATAAATATAAAACCCATGTAACGCCCCGCTTGAGGTACGTTGTTATTGTTTCCTCTTTCGCCCTTAATCGAGTTGGTTTTTGTTATTATTGTTTGTTTGAGTGTTATGTTAAATGTTGCCCTGAAATTGGTTGAAAATAGAAGAATCTTAGTGAACCAAGCTTCGCCGGGGCGAAGAAGAATCTTCGCCGCGGCGAAGATGTGTTGAAACCAAGGGTGAAACTCTCTGGACAGTTTCGCCGCGGCGACGGCCGTTTTTCCATGTTGGTTGAGTTTTAGATATTTTCTCCCCTAAGGGCAATTTGACCATTCTACCCTAATTAGCAGGAAAGTGGGAGTTAATTGTAGGATTTTTTATGGGAATGTGTTGACGGCGGGTGAGTTTGTAATGAATCAAAGGATATAGATGGAATTCCCAAGAAAGTAGGCAAAATGGGAATGATGTGTGTTTATATTTCATTAAAAGGAATTAGCATCAAAGAAACCCCTCATTTCTTCTTCTCAAACGCAACTCTCCATCTTTACTCCTCTCAACTCTCTTTTCTTTTGATCAAGGATTTCCAATGGGTTTTTGAAGTGATTTGAGGTAGAAAAGCAACCTAAGGCTTCCTAAGGTAAGGATTTCTACTTAAGTTATGTGATTTGGGAGTTTTAACCCATATTGAAGTTTGAGGTTTTTCATCTTTTTGGTTAAGATTAGAGGAAAGTCAAGCTAAACAGTGAAAGAAGAGTTTGTGAAGTCTCTCCATAACAAGGTAAGTAAAACCCACCCCAGTTGAGATTCATGAAATTTCTTGATTAGGGTTTTGATAAAATGATGTATGTATGTGATGTGCATGTAATATGCCATGTATGGAGTATTAAATGGAGATTTCTATCTTTGTGAATGTTAATACCTTGCAAATATGAGAAATGGTTTGTTGGGTTGACAAGGTGTTGAGATGGATTTGAAGGGTTGTTATGAAACCCTTTTTGGAAGTGTTTTGTTTGACAGGTTTTATGGCTTTGTGGGGTTTTTCCCCATTTTGGATGGTTAAGAAAAGTTTTAGAATCATGGCTATAATAGAGTTTTATAGTGCACATGAGTTGTTTGATGAAATGCCTATAGAGGTTTGAGTGTGAGTATGAACCTAATCTTGCAACATTGCATGTTGGCATCTCATAATGCATTGGTGAAGTTGAACCATCCATAGGCACTAGTTGTACATGAAATGACCTAAGAAGTGTAGAGAATTGTGTGTGCAAATACCCTATAGTAGAGAGCTTGGTGGGTACAACTACTCTAAGGGTAGAGAGCATTGAGAAATACTACAATAGAATGAATTAGAAGAGTATATAGTTGGATGATGCTTGGTGACATCACCCGCTTTATGGGATCGGATTGATGCTTTGTGATCATCATCCGAATAGCCCTTAGAGATGGTCGATGCTTTGTGATCGTCACCCAATGAGTATAGAAATGGGTAGATGCTTTGTGATCATTATCCGATTAGTTATTAGAAAAGTGGGTTGATGCTTTGTGATCATCATCCAACGTTAGTAAAACGGGTTGATGCTTTGTGATTATCACCCGATAGTGACTAGAGACGGGTAAATGCTTGGTGAACGTTATCCAAAATTCATGAGGAACGGGTAGGTGCTAGGTGATCTCCACCCGATAGTCAGGAAGAATCGATTGGTGCTTTGTGATCCTCACTCGGTAGTCACTAAACGGGTTGGTACTTTGTGAATTCCACCCGATAGCCATAGAGAGCGAGATGGTGCTTGTTGAACGCCATCCGCCGTACCTCCGGTAAATGAGGCCATGATGTTTAGTAGAAACAGAAATAGTATAAGGAAAGAATTAAGAGTTATTACGGGGACAGACAGTTAGAGGGTTTACTTACTGAGCATTATTTGTGCTCACCCGTTATTTTCCTTTGTGGATGCAGGAACTAGGTGACGAAGCAGTCGGAGGGGCGTCGGCAAGCGAGGAGCAATAGCTACACTGTTTCCCCTATTTTGTCTTTTAAAATGCATTTTTGTAAACAGTACTATTTGTGTATAAAGACATATGTATTAATTATGAAAGAAAGCTTTGGCCCAATTTTTCATTGTTATTATGCATGCATTGTACTAGTTTTCAGTAATGTTACAACCCACATAAAAGATGTCAACGCGTGGCACAACCCTGAGCGGAGGCTCACTCTCGCACGATCTCCGGAAGGTCCTGGTGGGGGGAAAAACATTTAAAAAGGGTGAGCTGAAATACTCAGTGAGTGGGGGAAAAGAGGGGGTTTATAAAATTCTTAAAAAAAAAATAATGCTAACATACAACAATTTTCAAGCAAATCATGCAACAATGTAACTTAATGAATATGCAATAGAACAACCACCCCGTTCTCGCATACATAATAATTTATTTCTAATCATCCTGCACTCTGTAAACTGTACTCTGACTTACTTCCTTTAACTGTACAGATTCTGTATAAAACCTCAACATTTGTTATTAAAACTCTCACCACAACTAGTACCCTGGGGAAATCTGTCATACCTGGTGGGCGTCCCACATGCAGGCAGAGCGAGGACGTACCTGTCAACCCGGCAAGGTCTATCATCGCGCGGGCAGAGCCTCAAAAACTGTCATACCTGGCGACCACTCAACGCCCAGGCAGAGCCAATAAAATCTGTCATACGCATGCGCAGAGCCAAATCTGAAACTGTCATACCCACGATCCTGCATCGCTCGGGCAGAGCCAAAAATCTGTATCTCTGGGGATGGGTACTTCGTAGGGTGGTTTTAGCACCATAACAATCTCATGCATAATCCTCAAGTAACATATAAGTCAATAACACATTACCTATGTGCTTATAAATCATGCATATGCGACATAATATTCAAAAAAAATCATATAGGGCTGAAAATGCAAACTATAAAACTGTTTCAAAACTGACAGTTTAACCCTTTTTAATTTCTCACTTAGCTTCTACCTCCCAATTAAAAAAACGTCACAATCATGAAACCTTTATCAAAATTGGAAGTTTATCAATACAATTATGAAGCCCAGATTTCATTATCACCAAAATAATAATTAAATCCTAAAAAACAAAGAGGTTAGATTTATGGTAATCTCTCATCTTAATACAAACATACCCATTTAACAATTTTACAGCCAGCCTCAACACTTTGCATTATAAAAAAAAATCTGCACTAATCCTCCTTTTAATTATGCATTTCCTCTCTTCCCCTTTTTTTTAAACAAGACAAGACAATTAATAGTAAAGACAAATGCATGTTTTTGAAAAATAAGGGAAGATGCATGTTTTGACAAAATAAAGGAAAAAGCACATTTAAAACTCACTGCACACGTCAACATCCCTCTCTAACTACTCACTTTCTTCCTCACCTAATTACCAACAATTACATTCATCTCTACCCGATAAGGCTAACGTTCCAAGCATTTGACAAGCAAAGCTTACCCAAAACTTTGCTCAGCCGAAACATGCAAGAATAGTTTTAGCAAATAAAACATAAACTCAAGATTGCACCCCAAACATTATAATAGAAATAAATAACTTGACATGCAACGGAATTAAGTTTTAAAAAAACCTTCTTGGTTAAACCCCCCTCTCTTATCCTATAATTGGCTGCCTATTACAGTGCTTGGATTTCGATCTCCACCGTTCAGAATGTAGAGCTGTGTTTCATGAACAACATATCCGAAAATCAGAACGATCGGACGGCAAATGAGCTCCAGATCACGATTTGATGATGCACTGTTCACAGACTTAAAAACTAATATATACTTTCCCTTTCTCTTTGTTCTTCTCTTCCTCTCTCACTCTATCTCTCGGCCAAACCCACTCTTTCTTCTCTTCTCTCCCTTTTCTTTTCTTTTTTTTCTTTTCTTTCTCCTTTCTCTCCTCTCTTCTTTCTTTCTTCTCCTCTCGTTTTCTTCTTCTTCCTTTGGGCGAACTGCCCAGTTCCCTTCTCCTTTTAAACAAACACTTTTTTAAAATTTATTTCTGCCCCCCAATTTCTCTAAATTTCAGTTTAACCCCGCCACATAAGCTTTCCCTAGCAAAAATGTCCAAATTTTTCCCTCTTGATACATGCAAACCCATCAGGATTTATTTCTTCGATTTCACCCCTTAACGCAACTTTAAAAACTGACAGAAATACCCCTATCTTACCACAATACCAAAAATCAAATTAAAAAAAAAAGAATTAATTAACTAAATACAATTCATGATCTAACTAAAATCAGGAATGGGGTTTTACAGTTGGTGCATAGGATTATGCGCTATCATTAATAATGTAGTGAGTTAGATACACAACTTCACTAATGTCAATCACACATGAACACCATTTCCATACATTAACTTGGATAAGCTGGGTTTATAAAAACAGGTTAGTTACATAGCAAAATATACCCCCAACAAGGTACAGTTAAGTGAAGAGACAATGTACTACCATGGTTAAGCTAATTGGAAATACATCCACCATTTTTACAATGCAAAATACCTAACATCCCCCCCAATGTAGCCAAAAACTACCATATTCATGCAATGGATAACATTAACTTAGACAGCCAAATTCGCTAAAATAACACATCATTGCACAAATCAAAATAAGCTAACTTTAATTTAATCTAAATGATCAAACGATGGATGATACACATTACTTTCAGATAGCTGCTTCCTCACATACTCTCGCCTAACATCCATCGGCAGCCCAAAGAAAAACTCCATTTTATGGGTTCCTTGGCAATTGACTCACCAGCCTCCAGCATCTGATCCAATGTAAACCCATCCAATTCGAAAATAGCATTGAAAAACATCCCCCTCCTATCTTTCTCCAAAGACAATCGTTTGAATTACAAGGTAATATCCTTCATTTCTTCACGGGATCCTTAAACAGCTTTACCGAACATGCCCATTTGTTCCATGAAACTGTGTAGGCCCTCATCCCTTGCCTTCCTCTTGCTACTATGGATTGCCCTTCTACTACGGCTAGTAGTGGCTGTTTGGCATGTAAACGTAGCCACATCTTCCTTCATCGGGGCATTACTATGACTTTCCACCTCTATCTCAACATCGCCATCCATGTCAACATCATAGATGTCAACATTATCTTTCTCCAATTCCTCAACCACGTCGGTGGGGGACTCAACATTCACGCCAGTTGCACGGTCTTTCTTGAAAATGAACACTAACTTGTCATAGTAGGGAAATATGTTGTGACGCAGCCCTTTTGCTTCAGGTTGACTCTACAAAGAATAAATAATAAACTTGGTTAGAAAGATGTTAATAAGGTAATCAAAAGCATTGCATGTCTAAACTTCAATTGAAAACATGTAATTATATAGGCTGTAACCACAGAGCACTTACTTTAACCTAGTCATCGAAGACATCCAACGATGCAATGATGCACTTCTTCTGGTCATTCCAGCCAAATATGTTGTCATGTTCAACCAAGTCATTGATGACATTGTATTGGTGCCTCAGTAGCTTATACCTAGAATCTATGTGTGGGTAAGCCTTCAGCCCATGTCCAGGTAACCTTTGGGCCATCATTTTCTCTAACTGGTCGTAAAAGCCAACTTTAAATTGCCCAATTTTGGCCCTCCAATGGACACTCTCCCTCAGTTTCACATGGCAGCTAACCAGATTGAAGTCCTCAGCTTTTGTCCATTCCTTTTTGCTCTTACTAGCCTTGGCTTTGCCCTTCCCTTTTCGGGTGATGTCTGGCTCAAACATGGACAAGCTCTTATTGCCACTTTCTGTTCCTGATGTTGACCTATCCATCATGCAGTTAGAAGTAGATGACAACGTTAGCCATTCTGACAAAGCATAGTTGAACACGCACAAAAGGGATAGCATGGAAAAGGTTGGATGTATAAAAATTCGACAACATTATAAAATATGTGATACAATAAGTAATAAACTACAATTTAACATCCAACCAGGCATCAAACAATTTCACATAAACATAATGAATGTAGCAACTATAGACATAAAGTTTCAGAAAAGTACATAGCAAATGTTTTGCACCAAATTACATCAAACCTGATTGACAATGACAAAATAGTACATATTTCTCCCTATATTAACACTACACTTCGCATTGCGCGATGTCATCCAACTATTGAACATTTCTTGTGTTAAATTATCTCTCCACACAATTCAAGTGGGGCTTGTCTCAACGTGCCGTATTATGTCACCCTCGCCATCATCGCCATCTTGGGTATTTGCAACTTCACTCTACTGTCATTTCACTCCTAATGAAATTATGAAGCAGGCAACAAGCATAAATTATTCAACATTGGGTTTTGATGGGGTAGAAGAATGCATCTCTCAAAATACCTCATCTCTTCTTTAGTATTCCAAAACACCTCTAGATACAATTCCTTGTCTGAGAGTGTTTCATGTTGAAATATTCTTGGGCTGTTCTCGGTTGCTAGCCTTGCCTCTAGTTGTTCAAATGGTATTGTTGGCCCTTATATGGGGCCAGGAACCCTTCTCCATTGGTGTATTTAGCATCACATAAGTAATAACACCCTATCATGAAAAAATACAATGTCAGAATCTATATAAACATATACTATGTCACTTTATCCTAGCATGTACAAGTAAATTTGATTGAGGATGTACCTTGAGGGACCTTTAAGCCATTTCTCCTACTAATGGCATCCCTTAGTACTCTACCATCTGTAGCCAAACCTTCTCACCTGGGGAGAACATAAATAAATTGCACGTCGAGTGTGCAAACACCAAGCACATTCATTGTAATTTCACCCTTTCGTGTTTGATACCTCGATTTATCACCAACGTCGACGTGAACCCTAATGTACGTTCCGTCTAGTGCACCCAAGCAATTCTAACAACACAAAAATAAGAAAACATTAAGGCAGTTACTGGATAATGTCCAAATCAGAATTTTATGTAAATTATATGTAGTCGTAAAAAAATATCTACCTTGAACCATCTCCAGCATTCATCAGTTGAAATCTCTGGTATTGGCTTTGGTTTCTTAAGTAAAACGAAATTCAATTTCAACATAGCTGTTAACACAGCGTGAAACTGTCTCACCTGATCTAGATATTTGTCTCTTCATAACCCTGTACTTGACGTGGTGCACAAGGATGTGAAGGAAACTATCTACCATTTCCTATATACTAGTATGTCTAGTTGAAACTAACCCTCCACGACTTTCTAGTAAATTACATAACTTAGAAAATACTTTCCTATCAATTCTACAGTTCTCGAGACAAACTCCATCAGTCTAAAAAATCATGGTCTGTAAATTTAAATTCCTAATCTCACATCTACCCATTAACTCACCCGCATGGGTTATGGAACGCCTAGATTGATTCCTATTCCTAAGGTGTAATGCTAACCCTACAAAGAGAAACATGGTGAACAAGTTTTCCAACATGTCCAAGTGCATATACAAAATTGCACCAAACACATCTTCTGGCTTAGTGTTAAATGAGGCATGGCTGTTTCACCTAATCCATGTACGAACAAGCAAACTATTGCTTAAGAACAACTATACCAAAGTACGGGAGAATAAACAACAACATCAACTTATTCAACAACACCCAAAACATGAGGTTACTGCACAACAACTATCACCAATCTTTGTCAATAATGTACAACATACAACAGTGAACAACTAAAATAGGAATACTCAGTTAGTGAAAATGAATCAATCACTGTGCAATAATTTTCAACATCAAGTCCCAGACTTTAGTATAATCTACTATCATAGAAAACTAGCACTCCTAATAACAAGAGCTTATATTAATTCCACCCATTTAACAAGAATACCACTAGATACGCAACTGTTGTCAGCAAGTCAGAGTCCCAAAAGCAACTGACAAGGAAGATAAACATCATACAAATCCAAAAGAACAATTCAGAAATAAAAAAAAAATGACAGTTCAGATCGAAGCAAGCAACTCAGATTTAACATTGTCCATTTTGTTCCCTAAACCATCCATCTAATGGTCCTAAACCCTAAACCGTGGGTGTAAATCGAATTACATTATAACAAAATGACTTATAATTAAAAGAAGTACAAACCTAACCTCTTGAAGGCGCTGTCGCTTGTGGTCATTGGAAATCACCGCAGTGAAGTTGGAAATGGTCTGCGACAGTTTGAAAAAATCAAAATTACCACAATGATACACAATAATAATCGTTACAGAGTAAAAGAAGACGATGAACCTTGGGCATGGTGGTCGACGTCGTCTAGGGCTCAAGTCAAACACAATGTCATTGCTGCTGTTATCGTCGAAGAAGAGAAATGAGAACGGATAGGGTTTCGCAAAATTGGTAAGTTATAGGTGTAGTTCTTTCAAACTTCAAGGGCATTTTTGTCCTAAAATATTATTAAATAAGGTTACAAATGGGAATTTTTGCTAAAATGGCATATTTGTTATTAGGTAGATATTAAAGGGCAAATCTATCCCAAGTGACTACTATGTAATAAGATACACCTAATAATGTTAAAAAACCACCCCTAGATTAGGTTATCTGATTACCACAAAGTTGACCCACAGTGTTCACTACTGGTAAATAAAAATTACTATTATCTTTTTTAACCTTCAAACCAAATGCAGGAATTTCGGGAAAAAAAAATATAGATAACAACATTTATCCCCATATAGCCCTAACCAACCACACCCCTACTGTTTTCCTTTATATGAGTGTTCTTGGTGATTAGCCAAGTTTATAAGAGGTTGCGAACTGCGAATTGAATTACAAGTACTTGGTATTCTAAGAGAATATTAAGTCAGTCTCTTTCCCGTATGGTGTCTTTGCTATTTTCTTTGTTAAATTCAGAGTATCTAATCTCGATTTTGTGAGGGAGACTTGCCTATTTATACCCGCTTAGTCTAAGGTAATGATTACATATCTACAAGTGGGTAGGTATCGTGCAAGTCCTTCCTAGCCTCCCGTTGGTTGAAAACTATTAAATATCCTTCAATTAAATGGGGCTTAGACAGGTGTGCGAACCAAATTCATTCACAGACAAAACTTAAGTCGGATGAGTTGTTGATAGCTATATTCTTTCTATCTTGGGCTACGTGGCAGACTCTAGACGATGTAAAGTTTCCCTGAACTCTGATTGGTGTTCGCTGACATAAGCTTATGTTAACCCTGATTTTTTAGGCATAACAATAATATTTCAAGTTTAACAATTAGGGCATTGTAACTAGGTTTGAAACTCTTCCATCTAACTTTATATTAAGTTAGCTTTGGTAAAATTAAATGTTGATTCTAAAACGTGAGATATGATCTTTATATTGTTATCCCTTAAAGGAGGGTTAATAAACAAATAAATGGGTCTAAATTACACTTATCTAAACCACACATTTTCCACAAGTGAAGATAACATTGCAATAAAATGAGAATTTAGAAAGTTAGTTAATTTTATATAACACTGTTGTGCTTACAGAGTTTGGGATTCTAAATTTAGATTTTAATTATGAGTTAACTACCTTCCTCTCCCCTAACCCCCCAACAACACCCCCCCCCCCCCCCCCCCCAAAAAAAAAGGTTAATGACACTTTCCTACCCTCAAACTTTTAAAATACCACCCTAAAACCACCATCAGAATCCCCATCCTCCCCTCTCCAAAACCCCTAACAGCCATGAACCCATTTGCTCGCCGATCACCATTGTGCTCTTCCTAGTGTTTCGGTTGCATGATGAACTTGGGGTGTGTTTGATTGATGAAATTAAGCAAAATTGGAGGTTGATTTGCCAATTGCACGCCGTTCGCCATTCTCCATCACTTAGGGTTTCACTATTTGTCGTTCTCCGTTCACCGTTCTCCCCAACACTGGCGGCAAAAGAAGGGTATATTCATCTTCACAATAAAAATCACTGTATTTCCCACCCAAACCAAAGAGAAACAAAATATTTAGGTACTAAAATAGTATTATGAAAGTCTGAGGGTGAGAAAGCATCATTAAGCTTATTTTTGGGTGGTAAAAAGTCATTAACTCTCTTAGTTATGTAACACTTGATTCCATAACACTTTCATAACTATAAAATTGTGAGACAAGTATAACTTGTCAAATAAATTATCACATTAGTTCAAATACAAATTTAGGATGGTAACTTTGTAATTACCAAGAAGTAGAGAACATGGTAAAACTTGACATGCATCAAGTTAAATTTGTCTAATAAAGGATTAAAGGAGGCAATTCAGGCATGCAACACCACAATTATTTGATAAAGAGTAAATGACATATTCATAAATTGGTACCCTTGGTTCCATTTATTCCAGATTCTCACTCTTAAAGTAACAGAAAATTGTTGGATATAACAGTTAAGGAGTAAATTGGTAATTCTGCAGGAGGAGGCGCGCATTAGCATATCACTGCCCCTAACAGTGCTCCAACACACGATAGCCAATGTTGCCCCTGACGTTTTTTGCCCTTTTTCTGACGATTCTTCCACCCAAAATCACCCTTGTCACCACCATTCGAACCTCATCTTCCCCTCTGCAAAACCCTAAACCTTCCCAGCCACGACAGCTCACCATTTGTCGTCCACCACTTCACCAAAAAACACGATGAACACGAACTCTTGACCAATGAAAGACAACTAAACGGTTGCTGGGATAGAGGGGTTTTGTAGAGTTGGAGACATTGGTTGCAATGGTGATGTCCAATTAGATTTTTGTCTTCGGAATCGACCGGAATTCAGCGAAAAACAACGAAACCCTAAGCCTTACGACGCCAACGATCAAATGGACCAATAATTCAAGGACCAGAGAGGTTTTAGACTACAAACGATGGGGAAGGTGATAGAGGTGACCAGGGGGTTCAACGCCGTCAAAAACAACCTAGATCCGACAAAAACCAAGAGAGTGCATAATTACCGAGGATGTTATTGAAATATTTTAAAAATAAGATGGTTAATTTTACAATTTTAGTGATTTAAGAGTTAAAACATAATTTATTAATTTATTTGTTAAGGGCATTATGATAATAACACCCTCTATAACTTAAAAAAAAATTGCTGTAACGTTATTTTAAGAGTGCAATGAAAGTAAGGTTGCAAACTTAGGATTTCGTGAGTGGGAATATGTCGTTACTCTTTGATAAAATACAAAGTCAAACAGTATGGACTATGCATTACCACCATTTCTTCCCCAGCATTAATATTTAAAAATAAATAAAATAAGCAATCATATAGATAATAATAATAAACGTACATTGATGAAATAAAAAGTACCATTATATCAAATATCTATTCAATATTTACATACATCCTAAAACATTTTGGCAGCAGCAACACGAAAGATTCTGGTTTGGGCACAACCACAAGCTTGTGTTTGCAAATATACACAAGTGATATGAAGGAAATCCCATTCCTACCTCACTCATTTATTCATGTAAAATGGAGCATACAGGCTATCCATAACGGGAAACTGCATATTCTCTGCAGGTTTCCAGTGCCTTTTCCTTTGATTGATGAACCAATTGTTTATCTGCCTCTGGTCTAGCCCCGTTGATTCCGCCAGTTGAACCTTATCCGATTCCTGCATTATCATCAACAAACCCAAAAGTAGATTCCAAACCGTTATCAAAATAACAGTAAACTCCAATGCCCAACTGCTTAATTAATCTGATAAAACTGTGGAAAAATTATACCGTGGGATAGGGCCATTTGTTGTGGACACTCCACCAATCAAACAAGATTTGCCTGGCTTCTTTCGGTAGTTTTCCCTTTTTCTTCTTCTTAGAAAATTCATGCTTCAAGGTGCTAATATAACCACCATATTTACGAAAGAGTTTGTCCTTAAGCTCACGGTCCACCGGCGGCGTCCGGAAACATTCAGGAACCTCACTCTCACCCCCACTACAATCGTCATCAGATGATCCAACACCTTCATCTACCAACAAGATAGATATTAATAAATAAGAAAATGCCAAACATCTAAACATATTTATTTACGTCTGCATTGTCCACGTCAAAGAATCATGCATGCAAGATGTTTATTCTTCCACTCAAATACTTATCCATGTTAGTTTTCCCAAACCTGCTAATCCGCAGAAACAGTTCAGGAAAAAACAAACATTTAAAAAAGAAAATGCAAAGATAAGGCTGCAGCATGAATAAATGCATGATAGAAATGGATGTGATGTAACACTTCTGTTTGCTTTTATATTTTAAAGAAAGCGTGTATGATAGATGAAGAGAGAGCGTGGGGGTGCGTGAGAGTGGCGGCAAAGAAAAATATTCTGGAGGTCCGTTAGGTCGAATCAGAGTCAGAAGTGGAGGGTACGGCTATCATACGCCACGCAGAGTTTACTGTCGAGTGTTTGACTGATGATAGAAAGAGGTAACCCGCAAGGCACGCACTACTTTTCATCTTCCCAATCTCTGTCACCAAAACAGCTAAGCCAATCCACGTACACACCCCACCCACACCCTTCTTCAACGTTGGAAAAGAAAACTTGACACAAAAAACAAAGAAAATGTTTTGGGGTTCAGTTCTCGAGAAAAATGCATCTTTTTACCAAATATTACAACTTCACGCACTTAAATCAGCTAATTTATTAGTTACATTATCCATAAGACTATAGAACCAAACACACAGAGAAAGGAGTGACTGTGATTCACTTACGGCTAGAAACCACTACTTAAAGTGAGTAACCCTAATTCGGTCAGAGAGAGAGCGAGACTTTAAAATTGAAGCAGGAAGGATCAGGGAGTCTTAATGTTGATATGGCAGCTAACTGCAGCGATAACCGCGGGAGGTTTCCATTTTTCATTAAATTAAATGGCCCCCCCAGAATACATCTAATTATAAACGAGGGCATTGAGTTGTCTATGATTTTTCTTTCAAACAGCCTAACATTTATATTTACCGTTTTCCTTTTATGTTGGTAGCAAGGAAATCACCATGCAAGAGCATGGCCCACGTTGGCTAAATTTCCATATTCATGAAATTCAGGACCACAATTTTGTCATCACCCAGCATACCTCTATTTTTCTACTGTAATCCTTCGATTTCCGATGCATTAATGATCTTGTTTCAAACATGTAAATAACATTTTCTAAAAAATATCAAGTCTCACCTCTCTAAGTTTTTTAATTATTATATAATTTTAATAACATAACTCATGTCTCATATGTATCATTGAACACATAATTGAAGTTTCAACTCTTAATATATTTTTCTTATTATTATTATTTTCTTATTATTGTTAAACAATTCTGCTCTACAATATTTCTTTATTAAAATGTTATGCTATTATGTATTGTTAGGCTATAATACTGAGTGTAAAGAGAATTGTATTTTATGCTCAAATACTCTTTCTTCATGTCAGATGGATACCATATGTTGTTAAACTATAATATTGAGTGTAAGGGAATTGACAGTATCAAATATAACACCAAACAATCAAATCACAGACACAAAGTAAACATTGATTTCAAATCAACAAAACACCAAACAAAAAAAAAAGTAGCCTTACAATTCCCTTTACACTCAACATTATAGCTTAACAACAGATAGTACCCATCTAACATAAATAAAGAGCACTTGAACATAAAATACAATTCCTTTTACACTTAACATTATAGCCTAACAATACATGGTACCCATCTGACATGAAAAAAGAGCACTTGAGCATAAAATACATTCGAGAGCGTAACACTTTTAATAAAAAAATGTTATAGAGCAGAAGTGAATTTACAATAATGATAAAGAAGAATAAATTAAGAGTTGAGACCTCAGAGAGAGGTGAGACCTGAGACCTAATATTTTTTATAAATATTATTTACAGATTTGACCTTTGCACATTTTTGCTAAGACAAAATCGCCAATGCATCGGAAATTGAAGGACTAAAAAGTAGAGAAATTGAGACACACAACTCGCTAGATTGGACATCACCTATATATATATATATATATATGTTCGTGCAATTTCAAAGGCAAATTCAGCCCCTCTGCTAAGCATAACCAGAGTATTCAGAATCTTAAACCAAGTAACAGAACCCTAGATATCTCATTCTAATTGATTCTCTGAGAAACACAAGTTCAATCTATTTTTGACCCACACAATTAAGGTAAATAACAGACAAAACAAGTCAAGGAAAACCACCTAATCACCGATTAAAGTAAAAACCTTGCGTCCAGTAGCTAGAAAGATTATGTCAGATGATCCTGTCAAACATATTGGCTTGTAAAGACCCTCTAATTCACATGCAGACAAAGATCATGAGCAATTCTTAAATTTTATAGCGCAAAGAGAAAAATGATAAGCATACCTTACAGTGCAAACATACATGTTAGAGATTAATCAAAAAGGCCATTTTCGTCCAGCACTCCTAAGTCGTCCAAAATTAATCTAAAATTTAAAATGATGATGAATAATAACATAGTCTAAGGCTAATACTCCATAAAAAGTTGCAAGGATCGTCAGCTGTCTCTGGGTATATAGGTATGAATCATGATCAGCAGTAATCAATAAACTACACTGACTAGCAATGGGAAAAACCATTCACATAAATATTTCTCTATAATATAGTTGCAGTGCTATAGACTTGGCGAAGATAATGTCATCCACACAAACCATAAACCTTAATGGGAATAATAAATTAAAAAAAAAAAAAAAAAAAAAAATTAGAGCAATAGGTTTTTTAAGGATGTCAAGAAACATGGGCGGAAGAAGATTTTTAAATAAACAGAAATTAAAATTGCACACTAAGCATTGCCGTCCCATAAATGAGCAAAAGATCTGGAAATAAATATCAAACAAACCTCAGAAATCTAACATCATAGACAAAAACCTTCATAAATATAATTTTTTTACTTGCATTGCATGCACTTCAAATTCTAGAGATATCCACATAAAATTAAAATCAATTACATCAAGTAAAAGAAAAAATTGCTGCATGTCCACAGTGAGATACAAAAATATAATTTTTTTTACTAACAAACAATGAGAAGACAAGGTGCACGGTTCGCACAGTCAAACAAGACTTAAATATTTAATTTATCAAACAAGCGTTCTCCACCCAAATACCCCACTAAAGGGATGAAAGAATTTTAATATGGAAAAGATGATTTATTGCCACATATAAAGAAGGGGCATATCTTGGGAGTGTTTCAAGATCTCTCTAATATAATGTTAAAAACATCTTTTAAGTTTAATACATAAATTCAATCTTAAGGATAGTCATGAACACAAATAGAAATAAGAATGGATTAACATCATGAATCACCCAAAGACAAACAGAGATAGCTGTACTACAAACGTTTCAACATTAAATACGATCATTTAATTAGACCCTATATATAATTAAAGAACAGTGATGATCCTATATTACTCAAAATTTTCCATTTACGAGATGTCAAAAAGTACCGAAGTGCCACACTAGAAAAATTCAAAGAATCAGTTCCACCATGCATAACTGAAAAAGAGAAGAAAGCCCATCAGACAAAAACCTTCAATGTCTAACAAGCCATATGGCTCTACAGTGATGTCTTCCTTTTAAATTCAAATTTTAGATTCACGCATGACCATACCAAGTATATTAATCACTAGCTTTCCAAAGAAAAGGTACTTCGTTCCAATCCAAATCCATAACCTCAAAGCTGTGCAACTACAGAGATAATGAATTAATAATGCATATTTCTCTCAAAGTGATGCTAAAAATAGCTTGAACCATACTATATACATACGATTGTTCCCGTGACAGTACAAAAGTATGATTAAAGTAGCAATTTCGGCGACAAAGTCCATCTGTACTCATTACGAATGCCTATAAATCCATCCATTATTTTATTACTTACGCAACCGCAAAGTAGAGATCAGTGATCAAGAAAACTGAAACGAATCGAAGATGAGATCAGTGACCTAACTTAAACAAAAGTAATATTTTGGGAGCCTAACTATTTGTACTTGACTCTGACAGGATATCTTGTGTTCATCGCAAGATTCTATCAGCTATCTATTTATGTTAATGATGTGGATGATGAAGGAGAAAAGAGATTTGCTTTCAGTTGAGGTTATATTTTATACATATGAACTGCCGGCAACTATTCTCTAAACTCTTTTTTATTGTGAAAAGAAACATTTCTCAGACAACAACTATTAAAATAGCATTTCTCATTAGACCATTCTCAAGGAATTATTTTTAATTCCTACTCATGGCATGCACAGCAACAAAGACTCCACTGGAACTATAAACTCTAGTTATAAAACCAGAAATAATAGTAAAAAAACTACCATTACAGATGTAAATTAGTAAAAAATCTATTAAGCAAAGGAATTACCATAGCTATTTGCACTCACATTGCAGATCACTATGAGTATACTAGTTAGTTTAACTGATTAAATCTTTTGGTATCGTACAAACGGGGTATAGAGACAATCTCACTCACCCCGAGGTGGAGCGAGATTTAGTTTAGATTTAAAAATTTGAAATTAACAAGGAAAAAAAATGCAAGATAATAGATGACTACATTTACATGTAANTTGTCAAGTAATATAAGATACCAGTAATTTTCAAATACCAATAGTAGTTACTATTGGTAATATCTGAGGTAATCTGATTACCTCCATTTTCTTAGGTATTCTGAGATTACCAGGGTTATCTTTTTTTGTTACAATTTTATCCCTTATTAATAAAAATTTTGGACAATAATACCCCTACTTTAAAACAAATTTACATTAATATCCTATTTCAATTTTACCCTTGTTTAATTAAAATTTTGGACAATAATGCCCTTATATTTAAAATTATTTACAGATACCACTGCCACCCAGCCACCACCGCCGACAGTGGGCCAACCACCACAGACCACCGCCGAAAAATCGCCGGAGTCCCTAAAAAAGAAGAAAATTCTGTGGGAGGCTCTGGGAGGCTTTGCTATGGCCGTTTCCGGCCATATTGATGGCCGAAAACGACCATATCAAGCCAAATCTGGCCATTAACGGCCAGGTCTGGACCAGATCTGGCCGTTAATGGCCACGGACATGGCCGGAAACGGCCATATCGAAGCCTCCCACAGAATTTTCTTCTTTTTTAGGGACTCCGGCGATTTTCCAGCGGTGGTTCGTGGTGGCGGCAGGCGGCGGCAGGAGGTGGGGGTGATTTCGTCATAAATTAAAATTTTATATAAGCAGGGGTGTTTTAGCTAAATCTGAAATATTGGGGGTTAAAAGAAATTATTCAAAAATTAATAATAAAAATAATATTATATTAATATTTAAAAGGAGGACAATTTAGTAATTTAAATAACATACCCACCAATTTATTCCCCATAACCAAACATATTAATATAACATACCTACCAACTAACCAAACATATTTTCTTAAAGATTTCTAGTAATCTTCCAAAGTAATCTATCTTTCCAGTAATCCAACATTCCTAGTAATCTAACATTCCTGAACCAAACGCCTTAGTTGAGTGATCAAGAAGGTTTGTTCCTTTCATTAACTTTTTGTGTTCAAACCACCTTAAAGTCACTTATCACATTTGTGGTTATTACTTGAAGTATTGAGTTTATAAGATATTCAATAGACTTTAAGAATTAATTGAGGTGTACGTAAGTTGGTCCAAACACACCGGTTATTAAAAAAAAAAAAAAAAAAAAATTTGATACCTTAGCATGCCTTGAGCCAAATTATGACAAGAATAGTCATCTCCATTTGCCACATAAATTATGCACATTACACATAAACGACGTGACGGTTTTTCTTCCTCGTGCTTGGAATTACGACACCTCTTCTTATATGAGCGATATTTGTGCATTTTCATTTATTTGTGGTTCATATATATTTGTCTATTATGATCCTATTTTGTAACTACCCATAACAAATTTTGATTTGGTAAGGTAAAAATTCATATCAAAAAAGGATCATGATTCAAATATAAGCTACTAAATGACCACTATAGAGCATATATCTTGTTTTTTAGCTAGATTATATAGAAGAATTCAAAGCCTTTTATAATTGCTAACTAGAAAAAACAAGGTTGTCATTTATGTAAGTGTCAAATTTCTTATAAAATTTAAGTTATTATGCACATAAACTTTTGGAACCGTGAGAGTTGCTTTATAAATTAAGGAAACGGTATTATGGGATGGTTGATGCCTTAAGTGACTTCAAATTCAATCAAAAAATAAAATCAACCCATAAATGATGATGGGATTAATGATTCAATGAAAGTCCCCATAGAAAAAGTGTTTTTAAAACCATAAATGATTCAATGAAAGTCTCCCTAATTTTTTAATATAAATACCATGAAACTAAAAGGGGACTTTTTTTTTTTTGTAATTGAGTTGTTTGAGCTAACTTACGTGCACCTCAATTAATCTCCGAGGTCTATTAAATTAAATACTTTACAAACCCAAATAATCAAATAAGCCACAATATTATTATGATAGGTGGCCCTAAAGTTTGAACTCAAAAATTCAAAGAAGAGAGCAAACCTCTTTGACCACCAAAACCAACCTCTTAGTGTTGGGATACTTTATATATGACTCATTCGTCCAATTTTTTGAACTCATAGTATAAACCACTAAATATTGTCGTCAACCTAAATTTTTAATCAGCAACTCTGCTGACATTAAGCTCAAGACAAGTTTTTCTTTTCAACTTATTCCTTCGTCATCCACTAACCCAAAGTTGTGATAAATATTTTATACTTCCACTTATAATATACCCAAAGTTGAAAGTCAATAACAGATTAACACTGACCGCCGCAGAATCCGCAAGATAAGTGCTTGTAAATTTGATCGATTTGGATAGTAAGGTAGTTCATTTAGGCTGAACCTACACAGGCCTCAGGCCTACCATAATCTTATCGGTAAAAACAGTGTTATTTGAGCCCATTATATCTCTTTGTAAGTTTCATATTATATTTCAAAAAGCATTTATCTTCTCCCTATCTAACCTTTAATGGAGTTTTAAATTATTCGGAATTCTAAGCATTAATGGACTATTAATAAAAAAAGTTTCTAAAACGAGAATAAAAAATCATAATGGATAGAGAAAACATTACTGAGATTGAAGGCATAATTTGATTGCTCTTTATATTTTATAGATTATAACAAACAAAGAACTCAAGAGATTCACACTTATAACTTTTTTTTTTAAAGGATTTTTAATAATTATGTCAAAATTTATTTACAATGGTTAAGATAAGAAAGAAAGAAAATAAGACTAATATTGGAATCTATAAATGGAAGGTAAAGAATAAACATGTCAATGAAATTCATTGGCAGATGATTAATGTAATTAATTGTTAAAATATATCTAATAAATTGATAACTTTCTATCAATTTGAAGAAAAAATAATTGTTGACAGTGGCGGATCCAGAATTTTTACTCTACGGGATAAAAAAAAAGAAAAAAATTAAAACCATACTTTTTTTCATCAATTCTTTGTAACTCAACAAATTTATCACAAGAACGCATGTCAATAACATAAGTCTCAGCCTGATTCTCAAGTACCATCAACTCAAGTGCATAAAAATCATATGGATAAAACTGGCCAAACTCATTCTTCCCTCTCTTCTCTTTTTCCTTTTCCTTTGCTTCTTCTTCCTTTCTTCTTTATGAGTTTTTCTCTCTTCTTCTTCATTTTGGGCGAATAACCCAGTTTATGTATAAAACAACTTCTTTGAATTATTAAACTGCCCCAAAATTCTCTTCTTATCACCATGAACCCACCACATCAGCTTTATGTTGTAAAAATACCGAGATTTCTCCCCTCAATTACATGCAAACCCAACAGCTCTTATTCCTTTCATATTCATTCCTAATAAAACTTTAAAAAACTAACAGATCCCCTTGGATAAAAATAAAAATCACAAAAAATATTAAATATATATATTAGGATTAAAAATGGGGTTTTACAAAAACAAAATCCAAACTTACTATGGGGTCATTCCATTTCCAAAATCTCAAAGTTTTATAGGGGCAAAATTTAAATAATTATAAAATCTGAAATTTTTTAAAAATTAAGTGGGGACTGTGGTCCCCACTCATCATTCATTGGATATGCCACTGATTATTGATATTTGATTTTGACATCAACGACCTTGCGCATGCAAAGTATTAAGAAGGTCTTAAAAGTTACATGTGATTGATTATGAGAGTGGATTAAGGGTCACTGTTTTCACAATAGCATGCAGAAACTTAAAAGTAAATGAGACGATGAAAGTTTTATAATGGTTTGGATGCTTAAAGCGATTCCTACATCTAGGGTGCGTTTGGTTTATGGATTGTTGTATTATCTCAAAACATAGATTACCGTATATATAGATTAGTAAGATTACTGGTAAAGATTACTGTGAATAAATTATTATTGTGTTTGGTTTGTCAAAGCTGTAAAAATGATTAAGGTGTTTGGTTGATGGTAATTATATATTATTGATATATTATTTTACTAAAATGCCCTTATGTATGTAAGATTACTAGATATCAATTATTAATTTGTTTGGTTGAAAAGTGTAAAATTCCATCTAAACAACTCATCCTTGGACTTGGGCACAGTATTTATCCAAATTATAGCTAAGTTACGAAATGAAAATGTAAATTACAATAATAAATTGATTTTGTTTTGGCAACTGGTTTTTTCCAGAAAAATGAAAACCATTGCCAAGGCAAAAAATCCTACAATCACTGCCAATCACCACCCAATACACACCTGCCACTTTTGGGTGGTTCTAACATATGGCCTAGGCAACGTCCACTCCCCAAGACAGAAACAAGCAACCCATCTGCACCCCCTACACCTAGCAGTCCACGAACCAGCAGCACACGAACACCATGCACCTACACAAATCAACACTCACCCCTTCATCAGACATGCCGTTGCACCAAATCTAGCACGCCAACATGCATAAAACTTAAGCCCATGCTTATTTAACAAGAAACAAAATAGAGACAAAATAACCAATAGCATCAGCCTCATCCAACCAGCACAACGAAAACAACACTGCACAAAAATTGCTCCGCCACTTGCAAAAAATTACACCAGTGAACCCTCACAACAAATACACCAGTGAACACACTTCCAATAAACACCGCCACTTGCAAAAAAACACCAACAATCTCATGCTCTCCCAACTACAACTTCGCCATTCAAATGGAAGCAACCCTGCCAAGATTCCCAAACACACACAAAATATGCATGTATCACACATTCACACCCCACTTCAACCCATAGTCAAACTAATCACACATCAACATGACATTACATGAAGTTCATAAACCATAAAATTCACCCAGGCATCAGGTTGATGCAAATGAAAATGTTAGTTTAATAGAAAATCATAAGTTTTCGGAATGTACATATTATTTACAACTCTGAATTCAGAACAACCCGACTGACAGGTTTCGGGCTATATTATAATGAAATTAATTAGTCTATTTGTTAACGTTTTACATAATAGTACATCACTGTTACACATCTCTCAATTCTACCAAAGTCTGATTGTTGATTTATCCTAGCTCATTGGGTGCAAACAGTCCTATAAATGGTAGTGTAGAAGACTTGTTAAAGATTGTACAATAATTTTCCTGTATATCCCGTACGTAACCAATTGACAGCACAAATGTCAAGAACAGCTTTCTCTATGCAACGTCCAACTACACTTTTGTCATGGAAGGATTGAAATTCATCTCTACCAAACTAGTCCTCCTTCATCTATGTTAAGAAAAGTGGAATAAATGAGTTAGAAAATAAATTAAAAAACCAACTGCATGTGTACTTTGCGCATTTTAATAAACAAATGTCAGTATTTTCCCAATGTTGTTGCACTTACAAAGTAAGGGTACCCTTCAGTTATAGAAAAACATGATGGGGCTGCTTCCACGAACTTTAGTATATAGTAAAGGACAAAATACCCACAGTCCATTTGGTTTCTCTGCTGGGGAACCTGCATTGAATTGGAGTCATTAACTCAGTGAACGTACAGTTATATGGTAATACATAACCGATATTTCAGTTTAGTTTAAGGCCATAGTAATGACCTTCGGCAATAGGAGAGGTATTTCAGCAAGCTTGTGCATCTTCTATGTCATTTTTTGGTTTTCATAAACATCGCGGACAAACCTGTTAAACAAGTTGGGAAATGTAATTCATTCAAAACAACTCAAACAGCTTAACTGTGGATAAACATAGATCTAGACTAGAAAGAGGTTTAGGTTTTAAGAGATCTTACTTTCTTATCAAGGTTTCAAAATAGGGCATGCCGATCTAAGGGAATCCAAAAATAACATGCAGCTAGTGTTGGGTCCTGAACATGTTTTTCTCCCACAGTTGCATAGGATCAGCAGACTCCAATGACCCCTACCCACATAGAAACGCAATGTGTTAGCCTCCTCTAAATACAGAAGTCACAAGGTGACAACATGTAAATACAGTGCACATTAACTAACTAGAGTACAATAGGAATGAATACATATTTCTTTTGCAGTATATCCTCCTCTTGAACCCATCTCAACACCTTATGCCCATGAGTACAAATAAAACTACATGGAATCAAGGCACTTGAAATCTGAAATGTTAACATCTACCCAACCTTTCCCCAATTTCCTGTCATAACCTAATGTATAAACACATATAAAAAAGTGCATCAGGTCAACAAGTTTCGGATGAAGAAGAGAAGCATACCCAAGGTGTCAGTCGAACATACTACTGCTCAACGTTCCATGCTCTCTATTGGTGGCAATTCACTGACTCGCACGTCGTGGAGGTTTAACACCTATCAAGCAAATACAAAGTGTTAACACTTCAGCTGCAATTTAATAGGGCAATTTAATAATCTAAGTTACCTATACTATTGCATTCATAAGTTCTCTCAGCGCACACCGAACGTCTGACTTCTGCAACTCCATCCGTCCCCCTCGGGCCGGGGGGGGGGGGGGGGGGGGGGGGGGGTTGGGTTGTAGTCCTTGCTCGGTTAAACGGTCTTGTTGCAATTCCCCCTGAAATTGTACAAAAAAAAACACAGCTAGTCAATTTCAGTTCTTCGTGATAGGTGTTATGGAATAATAGTCCAGAATCATTTTTATTATACCTTGCAATCTCTTAAACAACTATTGGTGCAAAAGACTATGCGCTATCATTAATAAAGTAGTGATAACATAAATATGAGATACGCAACTTCACTAATGTCAATCACACATGAACACCATTTCCATACATTAACTTAGATAAGTTGTGTTTACAAAAACAGGTTAGTTACATAGCAAAATATACCCCCAGCAAGGTACGGTTAAGTGAAGAGACAATGCACTACCACGGGCAAGCTAATTGGAAATACATCTACCATTTTTACAATGCAAAATACCCAGCATCCCCCCCAATATAGCAAAAAACTACCATATTTATGCAATGGATAACATTAACTTAGACAGCTAAGTTTGCTAAAATAACACATCATTGCACAAATCAAAATAAGCTAACTTTAATTTAATCTAAATGATCAAACGATGGACGATACACATTACTTTCAGATAGCTGCTTCCTCACATACTCTCACCTAACATCCATTGGCAGCCCAAAGAAAAACTCCATTTTATGGGTTCCTTGGCGATTGACTCACCAGCCTCCAGCATCTAATCCAATGTAAACCCATCCAATTTGAAAATAGCATTGAACAACATCCCCCTCCTATCTTTCTCCAAAGAAAATCGTTTGAATTACGAGGCAATGTCCTTCATTTCTTCACGGGATCTTTGAACAGCTTTACCAAACATGCCCATTTGTTACATGAAACTGTGTAGGCCCTCATCCCTTACTTTCCTTTTGCTACTATGGACTGCCCTTCTACTATGGCTAGTAGTGGTTGTCTGGCATGTAGACGCAGCCACATCTTCCTTCACCGGGGCATTACTATGGCTTTCCACCTCTATCTCAACATCGCCATCCATGTCAACATCATGGATGTCAACAGTATCTTTCTCCAATTCCTCAACCGCATCGGCGGGGGTCTCAACATTCATGCCAGGTGCACGGTCTTTCTTGAAAACGAACACTAACTTGTCATAGGGGGAAATGGTTTGTGATGCAGCCCTTTTGCTTTAGGCTGACTCTGCAAAGAATAAATAATAAACTTGGTCAGAAAGATGTTAATAAGGTAATCAAAAGCATTGCATGTCTAAACTTCAATTGAAAACATGTAAATGAGCTACAACCACAGAGCACTTACTTTAACCCAGTCGTCGAAGACATCCAACGACGCAATGATGCACTTCTTGTCATTGCAGCTAAATATGTTGCCATGTTCAACCATATCATTGATGACATTGTATTGGCGCCTCAGCAGCTTATACCTAGACTCTATGTGTGGTAAGCCTTCAGCCCATGTCCAGGTAACCTTTGGGGCATCATTTTCTCTAACTGGTCGTAAAAGCCAACTTTAAATTGCCCATTTTTGGCCCTCCAATGGACACTCTCCCTCAGTTTCACATGGCAGTTAACCAGATTGAAGTCCTCAGCTTTTGTCCATTACCTTTTGCTCTTACCAGCCTTGGCTTTGCCCTTCCCTTTTCGGGTGATGCTTGGCTCAGACATGGACAAGCTTTTATTGCCACTTTCGATTCCTGATGCTGACCTATCCATTATGCAGTTAGAAGTAGATGACAACGTTAGCTATTCTGACAAAACATAGTTGAACAAACACAAAAAGGATAGCATGGAAAAGGTTGGATGTATAAAAATTTGACAACAATATAAAATATGTGATACAATAAGTAATAAACTACAATTTAACATCCAACCAGGCATCAAACAATTTCACATAAACATAATGAATGTAGCAACTGCAGACATAAAGTTTCAGAAAAGCACATAGCAAATGTTTTGCACCAAATTACATCAAACCCGATTGACAATGACAAAATAGTACATATTTCTCCCTATATTAACACTACACTTCGCATTGCGTGATGTCATCCAACTATTGAACTATAACGACAGCTTTCTACTCGTATTTTCATAAAATATGCATAGTGGAATACATGTAAAATAACATAAAAGTTGGGCCCAAATTTTTCTTTTATTAAACATATACATTCTTTATACAAAAGTTGTATCATGTACAAAAACATCAAAGGCAGGGTGGACAGTGTAGCCATTTCCCTTTGCTTGCCGACGCCCATTCGACTGTGTCCTCAACTAGGTCCTGCAAAAACATAGAAAACAACGGGGTGAGCACAACTAAGGCTCAGTAAGTAAATCCTCTACTCATCTGTCCCCGCAACTCTCTCTCTGATTCTTTCTTTACAATTCTCATTTACTCTCTCTTTTATAATCTCTCTATTTTCTCTTTCTCGTAACTCTTTTCTACTAACTCTCTTTAGTAAGTCACGGCCCCATCTGACCGGAGGCACGGCTGGGACTCACTCCCACTCTACGTGACTTGTACGCATTCTAGCTGATCGGACTCGGTTATGCATGGATTCGGAACCTTTGGCCATGTGAGTATATAATCTATCTCTCGGGCACTCTCGGGTATAGCCCTCATCCGCATGCACTCTCACGGGCTACACCACTTCTCTCTCTTATACTCATGCCGCTCTCTCAATGCGGCGTACATGCGGGAATACTCTACCCTTACTCACAGGTTCCCCATTGCACAACCTACTCTATTCTCTTTATTAGCACTACTTTCTCTTTGTTCTCTAGTGCTCAAATTCTCTTTCTCTTTACTAATAGAGAAGCTTATTCTCAACATTCTCTACTCTTTCTCAAACTAAAACTAATAGTGAAAATTATACTAAAAAATCTCTACTCTCTCTCAAGCTATTACTCAATGCACAACTAATGCACATGGGTGGTTTATGCTCATTGATGCACTTAGGAAATGCCAATATGAAATGTTACAAGAATTAAGGTTCACAATTCATGCTCACTTTTTTCTTAGGCATTTCATCAAACAATTCATGTGCATACAAAATCTCTACTATAATTTCTACTCTACTACATTCTCTAGCCATCCAAAATTGAGAGAAAACTCCCTCAAATAACTATAAACCTTGTCAAGGAAAACACTTCCAAATAGGTTTACACAACATCTCCCAAACTTCAACTCAATTTCCACTTCTCAATACACATTCAAACACTTCTCATACATAAAGTATATCCAACCACCTCAAAATAGAATCTCATCTCAACTCAATTTTTCAACAAGCACAATACATACTCATACATGCATATATCTCTACTCAATTTCTACTCAAAAACTTATTCAAATCTCAACTTGGTTGAATTTACTTACCTTGTGAAAAAGTGATTTCTCTAGCACTTTTCCTTTCCCTTGTTGTCTTGTCTTCTCTTTACAACTCAAAACAACAACAATAGCAATAACAACCAAATAAGACTTCAATATAATTATAAGCAAACTCACATCTAAAGCAAGAATCCTTACCTTAGGATGCTTTAGATGAAATCTCTACTCAAAATTACCTAAAAGTTCTCTTAAATCCCTTAGAAATCTTGGAACAATTGAAAGCAAAATGGAGAGAATTGAGAGAATGGATATGGCGGTGGAGAAGAATGAAATGGAGGGTTTATTACACTTAGCCCTTTTTATCTCATGAGAAAATCAACACTTCCCAACTTTGCCCTTGATCTTCTTTGAAAATTCTATCTATATCCTTTGATTCATTACACTCACACCCCCATACTAACCCATTCTCCATGAAATTTCCTTACATTTTACTCCCCACTTTTCCTGCTAATTAGGGGTAGAATGGTCATTTAACCCTTATGGAAAAATATCTAGAAATCTCAATACACATTTTAGTCGGCTCGTCGCCGCGGCGAAGAAAGACAGAGCCTACACCACCTTACTCAAAGCCAACGTCGCTGCGGCGAAGACTACCCTTCGCCCCGGCGAAGACTGAAATTCTAAAATTCCTCAAATCTCACCCAATTTCAAGGTAAACACTCAACCAACTCAACATACAATCTCAATTAAAGCTGAATCAATAAATATTTAAGCAAAACAGCAAATCTTAAGTACGTACCTCAAGTGGGGCGTTACAATTCAACATTTCTTGCGTTAAATTATCTCTCTACACAATCCAAGTGGGGCTTGTCTCAACGTGCCGTATTATGTCACCCTTGGCATCGTCGTCATCTTGGGTATTTGCAACTTCACTCTACTGTCATTTCACTCCTAATGAAATTATGAAGCAGGCAACAGGCATAAATTATTCGACATTGGGTTTTGATGGGGTAGAAGGATGCATCTCTCAAAATACCACATCTATTCTTAAGTATTCCGAAACACCTCTAGATACAATTCCTTGCCTGAGAGTGTTTTATGTTGAAATATTCTTAGGCTGTTCTCGGTTGCTGGCCTTGCCTCAAGTTGTTCAAATGGTATAATTGGCCCTTATATGGGGCTAAGAACCCTTCTCCATTGGTGTATTGAGCATCACATAAGTAATAACACCCTATCATGAAAAAACACAATGTCAGAATCCATATAAACATATACTATGTCACTTTATCCTAACATGTACAAGTGAATTTGATTGAAGATGTATCTTTAGGGACCTTTAAGCCATTTCTCCTACTAATGGCATCCCTTAGCACTCTACCATCTGTAGCCAAACCTTCTCACTTGGGGAGAACATAAATAAATTGCATGTTGGGTGTGCAAACACCAAGCACATTCATTGCAATTTCACCCTTTCGTGTTCGATACCTCGATTTATCACCAACGTCGATGTGAACCCTGATGTACATTCCGTCTAGTGCACCCAAGCAATTCTAACAACACAAAAATAAGAAAACATTAAGGCAGTTACTGGATAATGTCCAAATCAGAATTTTATGTAAATTATATGTAGTCGTTGGGAAAATATCTACCTTGAACCATCTCCAGTGTTCATTAGTTGAATTCTCTGGTATTGGCTCCGGTTTTTTAAACAAAACGAAATGCAATTTCAACATAGTTGTTAACACAGCGTGAAACTGTCTCACCTGATCTAGATATTTGTCTCTTCATAACCCTGTACTTGACATGGTGTGCAAGGATGTGAAGGAAACTACCTACCATTTCCTCTATACTAGTATGTCTAGTTGAAACTAACCCTCCATGACTTTCTAGTAAATTACATAACTTAGAAAATGCTTTCCTATCCATTCTATAGTTCTCGAGACGAACTCCATCAGTCTCAAAAATCATGGTCTGTAAATTTAAATTCCTAATCTCACATCTACCCATTAACTCACCCGCGTGGGTTATGGAACGCCTAGATCGATTCCTATTCCTAAGGTGTAATGCTAACCCTAGAAAGAGAAACATGGTGAACAAGTTTTCCAGCATGTCCAAGTGCATATGCAAAACTGCACCAAACGCATCTTCTAGCTTAGTGTTAAACGAGGCATGGCTATTTCACCTAATCCATGTACGAACAAGCAAACTATTGCTTAAGAACAACTATACCAAAGTACAGGAGAATAAACAACAACATCAACTTATTCAACAACACCCAAAACATGAGGTTACTGCACAACAACTGTCACCAATCTTTGTCAATAATGTACAACATACAACAGTGAACAACTAAAATAGGAATACTCAGTTAGTGAAAATGAATCAATCACTGTGCAATCATTTTCAACATCAAGTCCCAAACTTTAGTATAATTTACTATCATAGAAAACTAGCACTCCTAATAACAAGAGCTTATATTAATTCCACCCATTTAACAAGAATACCACAAGATACGCAACTGTTATTAGCAAGTCAGAGTCCCAAAAGCAACTGACAAGGAAGATAAACATCATACAAATCCATGACAACAATTCAGAAACAAAAAAATGACAATTTAGATCGAAGCAAGCAACTCAGATTTAACATTGTCCATTTTGTTTTCTAAACCGTCCATCTAATGGTCCTAAACCCTAAACCGTGGGTGTAAATTGAATTACATTATAACAAAATGACTTATAATTAAAAGAAGTACAAACCTAACCTTTTGAAGGCGCTGCCGCTTGTGGTCATTGGAAATCACTATAGTGAAGTTGGAAATGGTCTGCGATAGTTTGAAAAAATCAAAATTACCACAATGATACATAATAATAATCGTTACAAAGTAAAAGAAGACGATGAACCTAGGGTGTGGTGGTCGACGTCGTCTGGGGCTCAGGTCAAACACAATGTCATCGCTGCTGTTATCGTCAAAGAAGAGAAATGAGAACAGTTAGGGTTTCGAAAAATTGGTAAGTTATAGGTGTAGTTCTTTCAAACTTCAAGGGCATTTTTGTCCTAAAATATTATTAAATAAGGTTACAAATGGGAATTTCTGCTAAAATGACATATTTGTTATTAGGCAGATATTTAAGGGCAAATCTGTCCCAAGTGATTGCTATGTAATGGCAAATTTGGAACAAAAATAAGATACACCTAGTAATGTTAAAAAACCACCCCTAAACCCTCTGATTACCACAAAGTTGACCCACAGTGTTCACTATTGGTAAATAAAAATTACTGTCATCTTTTTTAACCTTCAAACCAAATGCAGGAATTTCAGGAAAAAAAATATAGATAACAACATTTATCCCCATATAGCCCTAACCAACCACACCCTTACAGTTTTCCTTTATATGAGTGTTCTTGGTGATTAGCCAAGTTTAGAAGAGGTCGCGAACTGCGAATTGAATTACAAATACTTGGTATTCTAAGAGAATATTAAGCCAATCTTTTTCCCGTATGGTGTCTTTGTTATTTTCTTTGTTAAATTCAGAATGTCTAATCTCGATTTTGTGAGGGAGACTTGCCTATTTATACCCGCTTTGCCCAAGGTAATGATTACATATCTGCAAGTGGGTAGGTGTCGTGCAAGTCATTCCTAGCCTCCCATTGGTTGATAACTTATGAAATATCCTTCAATTAAATGGGGCTTGGACAGGTGTGCAAACCAAATTCATTCACAGACAAAACTTAACTCGGATGAGTTTTTGATAGCTATATTCTTTCTGTCTTGGGCGAAGTGGTAGACTCTAGACGATGCAAAGTTTTCCTGAACTCTGATTAGTGCTTGTTGACATAAGCTTATGTTAGCCCTGATTTTTTAGACATAACAATAATATTTCAAGTTTAATAATTAGGGCATTGTAACTAGGTTTGAAACTCTTCCATCTAACTTTATATTAAGTTAGCTTTGGTAAAATTAAATGTTGATTATAAAACGTGAGATCTGATCTTTATATTTTTATCCCTTAAAGGAGGGTTAATAAACAAATGGGTCTAAATTACACTTATCTAAACCACACAATTTCCACAAGTGAAGATAACATTGCAATAAAATGAGAATTTAGAAAGTTAGTTAATTTTATATAACACTATTGTGCTTAGAAAGTTTGGGATTCTAAATTTAGATTTTAATTATGAGTTAACTACTTTCCAACCAAACGCGCCCCCACCCCCCCCCCCCCCCCCCCCCCCCCCCCCCCCCCCCCAAAAAAAAAAAAAAAAAAAAGCTTATTGGACACTTTCCTACCCTCAAACTTTTAAAATACCACCCTAAAACCACCATCAGAATCCCCATCCTCCCCTCTCCAAAACCCCTAACAGCCATGAACCCATTTGCTCGCCGATCACCGTTGTCCTCTTCCTAGTGTTTCGGTTGCATGATGAACTTGGGGTGTGTTTGACTGATGAAATTAAGCAAAATTGGAGGTTGATTTGCCAATTGCACGCCGTTCGCCATTCTCCATCACTTAGGGTTTCACTATTTGTCGTTCTCTGTTCAGCGTTCTCCCTAACACTGGCAACAAAAGAAAGGTATATTTTAATGAAATCACAAGTTGGTACCCTTGGTTCCATTTATTCCAGATTCTCATCCTTAAAATGACGAAAAATTGTTGGATATAACAGTTAAGGAGTAAATTGGCCATTCTGCAGGAGGAGGCGCACATTAGCAGATCACTGCCCCTAATAGTGCTCCGACACACGTTAGCCAATGTTGCCCCCAACGTTTTTTGCCCTTTTTCTGGCGATTCTTCCACCCAAAATCACCCTTGTCACCACCATTCGAACCCTCATCTTCCCCTCTACAAAACCCTTAACGTTCCCAGTCACGACAACTCACCATTTGTCATCCACCACTTCACCAAAAAACGCGAGGAACACAAACTCTCGACCGATGAACGATGACTAAACAGTTGCTGGGGACATAAGGGTTTTGTAGAGTTGGAGACGTTGGTTGCAATGGTGATGTCCAATTGGATTTTTGTCGTTGGAATCGACCAGAATTCAACGAAGAACAACGAAACCCTAAGCCTTACAATGCCAACGATCAGATGGACCAATGAGTCGAGGACCAGAGGAGTTTTAGACTACGAACGATAGAGAAGGTGATAGAGGTGACCAGGGGGTTCAATACCATCAAAAACAACCTAGATCTAACAAAAACCAAGAGAGTGTGCAATTACCGAGAGTATTATTGAAATATTTTAAAAATAAGATGATTAATTTTACAATTTTAGTGATTTAAAAGTTAAAACGTAATTTATTAATTTATTTGTTAAAGACATTATGAAAATAACACCCTCTGTAACTTAAAAATTGCTATAGTACTACTTTAAGAGTGGAATCTAGGATAAATGAAAGTAAGGTTGCAAACTTGGGATTTCGTGAGTGGGAATGTGTCGTTTACTCTTTGATAAAATACAAAGTCAACAGTATGGACTATGCATTACCACTATTTCTTCCCCAGCATTAATATTTAAAAATAAATAAAATAAGCAATCATATAGATAATAATAATAAAAAACGTACATTGATGAAATAAAAAGTACCATTATATCAAATATTCATCCAATATTTACATACATCCTAAAACATTTTGGCAGCAGCAACACGAAAGATTCTGGTTTGGGCACAACGACAAGCTTGTGTTTGCAAATATACACAAGTGATATGAAGGAAATCCCATTCCTACCTCACTCATTTATTCACGTAAAATGGAGCATACAGCCCATCCATAACGGGAAACTGCATATTCTCTGCAGGTTTCCAGTGCCTTTTCCTTTGATTGATGAACCAATTGTTTATCTGCCTCTGGTCTAGCCCCGTTGATTCCGCCAGTTGAACCTTATCCGATTCCTGCATTATCATCAACAAACCCAAAAGTAGATTCCAAACCGTTATCAAATTAACAGTAAACTCCAATGCCCAACTGCTTAATTAATCTGATAAAACTGTAGAAAAATTATACCGTGGGATAGGGCCATTTGTTGTGGACACTCCACCAATCAAACAAGATTTGCCTAGCTTCTTTCGGTAGTTTTCCCTTTTTCTTCTTCTTAGAAAATTCATGCTTCAAGGTGCTAATATAACCACCATATTTACGGAAGAGTTTGTCCTTAAGCTCACGGTCCACCGGCGGCGTCCGGGAACATTCAGGAGCCTCACTCTCACCCCCACTATAATCTTCATCAGATGATCCAACACCTTCATCTACCAACAAGACAGATATTAATAAATAAGAAAATGCCAAACATCATAAACATATTTATCTACATCTGCATTGTCCACGTTAAAGAATCATGCATGCAAGATGCTTATTCTTTCACTCAAATACTTATCCATGTTGTAGTTTTCCCAAACCTGCTAATCCGCAGAAAGAGTTCAGGAAAAAACAAACATTTAAAAAAGAAAATGCAAAGATAAGGCTGCAGCATGATAGAAATGGATGTGATGTAACACTTCTATTTTCTTTTATGTTTTAACGAAAGCGTGTGTGATAGATGAAGGGAGAGCGTGGGGGTGTGTGAGAGTGGCGGCAAAGAAAAATATTCTGGAGGTCCGTTAGGTCGAATCAGAGTCAGAGGTGGAGGGTACGGCTGTCATACGCCACGCAGAGTTTACTGTCGAGTGTTTGACTGATGATAGAAAGAGGTAACCCGCAAGGCACGCACTACTTTTCATCTTCCCAATCTCTGTCACCAAAACAGCTAAGCCAATCCACGTACACACCCCACCCACACCCTTCTTCAACGTTGGAAAAGAAAACTTGACACAAAAAACAAAGAAAATGTTTTGGGGTTCAGTTCTCGAGAAAAATGCATCTTTTTACCAAATATTACAACTTCACGCACTTAAATCAGCTAATTTATTAGTTACATTATCCATAAGACTATAGAACCAAACACACAGAGAAAGGAGTGACTGTGATTCACTTACGGCTAGAAACCACTACTTAAAGTGAGTAACCCTAATTCGGTCAGAGAGAGAGCGAGACTTTAAAATTGAAGCAGGAAGGATCAGGGAGTCTTAATGTTGATATGGCAGCTAACTGCAGCGATAACCGCGGGAGGTTTCCATTTTTCATTAAATTAAATGGCCCCCCCAGAATACATCTAATTATAAACGAGGGCATTGAGTTGTCTATGATTTTTCTTTCAAACAGCCTAACATTTATATTTACCGTTTTCCTTTTATGTTGGTAGCAAGGAAATCACCATGCAAGAGCATGGCCCACGTTGGCTAAATTTCCATATTCATGAAATTCAGGACCACAATTTTGTCATCACCCAGCATACCTCTATTTTTCTACTGTAATCCTTCGATTTCCGATGCATTAATGATCTTGTTTCAAACATGTAAATAACATTTTCTAAAAAATATCAAGTCTCACCTCTCTAAGTTTTTTAATTATTATATAATTTTAATAACATAACTCATGTCTCATATGTATCATTGAACACATAATTGAAGTTTCAACTCTTAATATATTTTTCTTATTATTATTATTTTCTTATTATTGTTAAACAATTCTGCTCTACAATATTTCTTTATTAAAATGTTATGCTATTATGTATTGTTAGGCTATAATACTGAGTGTAAAGAGAATTGTATTTTATGCTCAAATGCTCTTTCTTCATGTCAGATGGATACCATATGTTGTTAGACTATGATGTTGAGTGTAAGAGAATTGACGGTATCAAATATAACACCAAACAATCAAATCACAGACACAAAGTAAACAGATTGATTTTAAATCAACAAAACACCAAACAAAAAAAATTAGCCTTACAATTCCCTTTAGACTCAACATTATAACCTAACAACATATGGTATCCATCTAACATCAATAAAGAGCACTTGAACATAAAATACAATTTCCTTTACACTCAACATTATAGCCTACCAATACATAATACCCATCTGACATGAATAAAAAACACTTGAACATAAAATATAATCGAAAACGTAACACTTTAACAAAGAAATGTTATAGAGCAGAAGTGAATTAACAATAATAAGAAAACAATAATGATAAGAAGAATAAATTAAGAGTTGAGACCTCAGTTATGTATTCAATGAAACCTAGGTCATGTTATTAAAGTTATATAATAATAAGAAAACTGAGAGAGGTGAGACCTGAGACCTGATATTTTTTATAAATGTTATTTACAGATTTGACCTTTGCGCACTTTTGCTAAGACAAAATCGTCAATGCATCGGAAATTGAAGGACTGCAGTAGAGAAATTGAGACACACAGCTCGCTAGATTGGACACCTCCTATATATATATGTGTTTGTCCAATTTCAAAGGCAAATTCAGCCCCTCTGCTAAGCATAACCAGAATATTCAGAATCTTAAACCAAGTAAAAGAACCCTAGATATCTCATTCTAATTGATTCTCTGAGAAATACAAGTTAAATCCATTTTTGACCCACACAATTAAGGTAAATAACAGACAAAACAAGTCAAGGAAAACCACCTAATCACCGATTAAGATAAAAACCTCGTGTCCAGTAGCTAGAAAGATTATGTCAGATGATCCTGTCAAACATAATGGCTTGTAAAGACCCTCTAATTCACATGCAGACAAAGATCATGAGCAATTCTTAAATTTTATAGCACAAAGAGAAAAATGATAAGCATACCTTACAGTGCAAATATACATGTTAGAGATTAATCAAAAAGGCCATTTTCGTCCAGCACTCCTAAGTCGTCCAAAATTAATCTAAAATTTAAAATGATGATAAAAAATAACATAGTCTAAGGCTAATACTCCATAAAAAGTTGCAAGGATCGTCAACTGTCTCTGGGTATATAGGTATGAATCATGATCAGCAGTAATCAATAAACTACACTGACTAGCAATGGGAAAAACCATTCACATAAATATTTCTCTATAATATAGTTGCAGTCCTCTAGACTTGGTGAAGATAATGTCATCCACACAAACCATAAATCTTAACGGGAATAATAAATTAAAAAAAAAAAAAAAAAAAAAAATTAGAGCAATAGGTTTTTTAAGGATGTCAAGAAACATGGGCGGAAGAAGATTTTTAAATAAACAGAAATTAAAATTGCACACTAAGCATTGCCGTCCCATAAATGAGCAAAAGATCTGGAAATAAATATCAAACAAACCTCAGAAATCTAACATCATAGACAAAAACCTTCATAAATATAATTTTTTTACTTGCATTGCATGCACTTCAAATTCTAGAGATATCCACATAAAATTAAAATCAATTACATCAAGTAAAAGAAAAAATTGCTGCATGTCCACAGTGAGATACAAAAATATAATTTTTTTTACTAACAAACAATGAGAAGACAAGGTGCACGGTTCGCACAGTCAAACAAGACTTAAATATTTAATTTATCAAACAAGCGTTCTCCACCCAAATACCCCACTAAAGGGATGAAAGAATTTTAATATGGAAAAGATGATTTATTGCCACATATAAAGAAGGGGCATATCTTGGGAGTGTTTCAAGATCTCTCTAATATAATGTTAAAAACATCTTTTAAGTTTAATACATAAATTCAATCTTAAGGATAGTCATGAACACAAATAGAAATAAGAATGGATTAACATCATGAATCACCCAAAGACAAACAGAGATAGCTGTACTACAAACGTTTCAACATTAAATACGATCATTTAATTAGACCCTATATATAATTAAAGAACAGTGATGATCCTATATTACTCAAAATTTTCCATTTACGAGATGTCAAAAAGTACCGAAGTGCCACACTAGAAAAATTCAAAGAATCAGTTCCACCATGCATAACTGAAAAAGAGAAGAAAGCCCATCAGACAAAAACCTTCAATGTCTAACAAGCCATATGGCTCTACAGTGATGTCTTCCTTTTAAATTCAAATTTTAGATTCACGCATGACCATACCAAGTATATTAATCACTAGCTTTCCAAAGAAAAGGTACTTCGTTCCAATCCAAATCCATAACCTCAAAGCTGTGCAACTACAGAGATAATGAATTAATAATGCATATTTCTCTCAAAGTGATGCTAAAAATAGCTTGAACCATACTATATACATACGATTGTTCCCGTGACAGTACAAAAGTATGATTAAAGTAGCAATTTCGGCGACAAAGTCCATCTGTACTCATTACGAATGCCTATAAATCCATCCATTATTTTATTACTTACGCAACCGCAAAGTAGAGATCAGTGATCAAGAAAACTGAAACGAATCGAAGATGAGATCAGTGACCTAACTTAAACAAAAGTAATATTTTGGGAGCCTAACTATTTGTACTTGACTCTGACAGGATATCTTGTGTTCATCGCAAGATTCTATCAGCTATCTATTTATGTTAATGATGTGGATGATGAAGGAGAAAAGAGATTTGCTTTCAGTTGAGGTTATATTTTATGCATATGAACTGCCAGCAACTATTCTCTAAACTCTTTTTTATTGTGAAAAGAAACATTTCTCAGACAACAACTATTAAAATAGCATCTCTCATTAGACCATTCTCAAGGAATTATTTTTAATTCCTACTCACGGCATGCACAGCAACTCACACTCCACTGGAACTATAAACTCTAGTTATAAAACCAGAAATAATAGTAAAAAAACTACCATTACAGATGTAAATTAGTAAAAAATCTATTAAGCAAAGGAATTACCATAACTATTTGCACTCGCATTGCAGATCACTATGAGTATACCAGTTAGTTTAACTGATTAAATCTTTTGGTATTGTTCCAAACGGGGTATAGAGACAATCTCACTCACCCCAAGGTGGAGCGAGATTTAGTTTAGATTTAAAAATTTGAAATTAACAAGGAAAAAAATGCAAGATAATAGATGACTACATTTACATGTAAGTTTCTTTAGCAAATTTATGATTCATGAAGTACAAAGTTGGTTCAATAAGTGCTTTAGCAAAATTCTTTTATCCATTGTCAAAAATACTCTTTCTGAAATTACCAACATCCATACATTAGCCAATTTTAATAAAGACAGTTGGAAACATTAAACACTGATGGTGATTTAGCAGACTTAGCAAGTATTAAATGCCCCACCTATACTAGCAACACCCCATTATATAGTAGTAGAAGAAATTAAACCAAGCTAAATTGTATAAAAGCCGCACGTGGCAAAGATGTCTTCCCGATTTCTTGTTCTTTTAAGATTGTTTTGAGAAGTTTTTATTCCTAATAGCAGCAAGGAAACATGGAGGCTATGGACATAAACAACAGTAGAAAGGAAGAGGACCTGATCTAATATTTGAGGCTACGGTGGCAATTGAGAACCCAACATCGGAACATGGCCTATAAAAGCAATCACTAATATTCATGTGAGTTTTTTCCTGCTAACGTGCGCCTAATTTCTTCCCTTATGAAAATGGCTTTCTATTTTCTATGTGATCATGTAGCTGTATCACACACAGTTAAATTAATAAAGAAATACAAAGGCAGCCACATACACGGGGAAAATAAAAATCTCTGCAGCACAAACATCAACAAACTACATTAAATTAATTGAAATTAACACTAAGCATGTTATTGAGAGAGAGAGAGAGAGAGAGAGAGAGAGAGACCAGAACCAGTAGCGCAGAGATTACTCAGCTGCGTTTCCATATTGTTTATAAACGCAGTTGCTTCATCAAAAGGCGTTGATAGATCCGATTTATACTTCAACAATATATCGCAATAAATGTCCTTGAGAAAAAGAAAAAAAGAAAAATTAGTCATAAATGAAATCAAAGAAATTTGGAAGGGCAAGAGATTGCAGTTGCACAGAAAAGACAATACATGGAGGGAAATAAACTTAGGTTATTTAAAGAAGAAAACTATTCAGTGTATGAGAGAGAAAGAAAAGGCAGACAATAGTACGGGAAAGTTATAATTAGGGTTTCGGACCTTTCGGTCTATTGGATAAGAAACTGAGATTTGAGAGAGAGAGACACTTCTGATTAGGGTTTGGAGTAAATAAATAAGAAAGTCGGTTTAAAGAGATAGACAGAGGAACCATGAACTCGTCCAGCTCGGGATCGGCGCCTAAGCAACTTGAAACGACAGTGTTTCGCTTATTAACATCACTTTCTCGCCTGATTTCATCCAACACCAGAGCTATTTCCGGTGGCGCTCCCACCTAAAACACACATGGTTAAAGTTTTACTAATCACAACTGGAAAAAACGAGAAACTACAAATCAAAAACAGAAAAAAGAATCAATCGAAACATTTAAGTCCTGCAAATCTAAAGCAACAGTCAAAACCGCGGGAAAAGTCTAGCTCTTAACGAGCAAGAAGTAAGATGTATAAATATCATTCTATCTCAAGGTTACATGAGTCCACACGCTGAGACCTGATATTGATAAATAAGTAGTTGTATCTACTGCTAGAAATTACCATGAATACACAAACTTAAATGTCCTTTTCTTCTTCTTTTTTTTTTTTTTTTTTTTTCTAAATTTTCTACAGCTTTTACTTCTGTTTAAATCTCTTAGCTTTATACGTAGGAGAACCCATCTACGACAAAAAACTATTGAATTAGTTTTTTGCATCAGTCCGTGACCGTCTACAAGGCAAACAAATAAAGGGCTTAAAAAGGACTTATTATAATGTGTATAGATACCTTCTGGCAATCAATATAGGCTTCGAGTAGTTTAGGGTAAAGAGGATGAGAAGCGATTTTAGCTCTAATTGCACTGGAAACAGCAACTTGTTCATCTGAACCGTTTCTTTGAATCTCAGGCACCATTGAAGCAGCGTCAGACATCCCAGAAGAACCAGACCCCAACTGCTCGGATCCATAAACAGGATGCCTATCGCCAAAAGCAACAACGGCGGTTGAAATATTGTGATAGTTGGCCCAAGTAACCATATTCTCTGCAGGCGCCTGCTGCATAGAATAATCAAGGCTTGAATGGAGACCGTACAGCTCATCCATCATTAAAGAAGAAGAAGAAGAAGAAGAAGAAGAAGAAGATATAGAGAATTGTGTTTTGTGTGTAGTTATAAATAACAAAAGCCTGAAGAGATGGTGATAGAGTTAATGAAGTGAGGGTAGAAACACATGGAAAGTTGTGTGTGGAAGAGGGAGAGAAGTGAAGAAGTAAATAAACGAAGTGACAGAGAGAGTATTAATGTTACGGTGATGAGTGTGAGTGAATGTGAAATTAAGAAGGGTATTAAGTTTCGTGGAAATGGTAGTGACAGTGGGAGAGTGATTCACAGTAACCCATCTATTGGAGAGGGTTTGATTTTTAGCGTACGAACAAGGAGAAAGCTCAGACCACCCTGGCCCTCCTCTGATAGTTCCTTCTTTTCACTCTTTTCATCTCTGCCGACCTCCACGTTTTCCTGAAGCGCGTTATCATCACTTCCTGTTACTACATTCAAAAAGTATCTTCCTCATGTATCATGTCAATATACACATTTCATCATCTCTCCAGTCCAGCCTCCCTTTTACAATTTCCACTAATTAATTAAAACCCCTAAAGGCCTAAACAACAGAACATCAGCGTTAATAATATGCGTTCATGTTTTACTTAACATAAACAATTCACATCATCATATTCAATGCCATTTTTCTGTTCTAGAACAACTTGCTAATTTTTATATAGAAAGAACACTGAGTGAAGGCAAGAACCGCATAAGAATCATTTTCTTGCCATTAATGCAGTTATTATTCTCCCACCTTAGTTAATTGTATAAGCTTTGTTTAGTCTTTTACTCTTAATAAATCCATCAGATTTCATCATTATTAAGTTTTTACATAGTGGATATCACTTTTTATTTAAAACAAAGAGACAATGACTCATGACCGTTGAATCACCTTTCATCTCTCACTCTCTCTCAAAAGTAATCCAACTTCTATTTTTAATATTTTAAACCCTAAATTCAACTTTGAGATTCCTTCACCTTTAGAGTTGAATTTCAACGTATCAGTTTTTGACAGTTTTAGGGTTGAGTTCTTCCAATCCATACTGTCATTATACATGTGCTCAATATTCTCTTTTCATTAATTACCTTTGAGTGATCGAGTGATTCAATAAAAACTTTTGGGTATATTACTTAAGAGGTCTAAATTCAAATTTCTTTTCGTTTACTAATATGGGTAGATACTGAAGTTCTTTCTCAGCTGATAGTTTTAGGGTCTCAAAGAGTAATTGAGGTATGTGTAAACTAGCTTGAACACTCCGATCATAAAAAAATAAAATATATATATATATTCTCTTCATTGTGTGTAATGTAGGTTGAAGAATTGGGTCAAACATCACTCTAATTCTAAAAGCATAATTTTATAATTAGGATGTTATAATGTTTATTTTATCAGGATTACGTTTAAATAACATTGAATTCATCTAAATTGATTAAAGTAAGTACTTTACATCACAGAATCCCATTGTATATAAGCATAATCCTAACAGAATCAGTAAAAGCATGTACATGGTGACTAAAAAATACGCTACAGGAGATCAAAATTAAAAGAAAATGCAAATAAATGTGACAAACTCAATAGAATTTGATTAAAATAAATAAACCCATGAACATTGGTGCTTTTCAAGCTAGAATTGAATATGTAAAATGCATGCTTTTAAGTCGTTGAATTTGAGGTTATGTGGTGGATTGAGAATTATTATCAAAATGGGGTTAGTGGAGTGGGGTTAACTTAGCTTATAATCATGATTCATGCCCATATTATTATTATTGAGAATAAAGCATGTGAGAGCAGTCATTCATCAAACATTATATTATATATTAATCACTTGAGAATATGTGTAATCTTAAAAGTAAATGACTACTAATTAGATCACAAACGTGTACCGACTACCGAAAGCTCATATAAATTAACTTATTATTCTTTCTTTTAACTCCCACTTCGCGCTGTCTCCATTCCAAACCAAGCGCGGGAGTTAACTGTAACTGCTCGCGCCAAGAATTATTAATCCCCAAACACCCAAAGTCCCAAACATCTCTCTCTCTCTCTCTCTCTCTCTGTTCTCGCTTGCATTGCATTGGCTCGTCTGATTCCCAACAAATTCATAACGTTAAACGTTTCCTTCACAAACTGTTTCAGTTAGCGCCAGCTTACAACGGTAACGTTTCTTTATTTGGCTGTGCATTTACACACAAACTGTTTGACGAAATGCCCAAATCAAAATCACTTGGAAATTTTATGTTTTGAACAGTTTTATAGGTATGGACGTGGCGCACTGCAAACTGGACGGCAATGCAGACGCCGTGGAGTTTTGTCCACACGACAATTACCACAGGGTTCTTGCGGCTTCAACGTATACTTTACAAGAAGGTGATAAGCCAAGTCGAACAGGAAGCATTTCGCTATTCAATGTCAATGCTGAAGAGAACAATATGGAATTGTTTTATAGAAGGGACACAGCTGGAATTTTTGATATTAAATGGAGCCCAGTTGGTGGTTTTATGGGTCCTTTGCTTGCCCAAGCTGATGCTGATGGTTATGTGAAGGTTTATAACCTTGAGTACTCTCTAGATGATTCAGAAGCTGGAGGTATATACGTTAAGATGTTTAGCAAGTTAAAATGGCATTTAGCTTCTTAGTATAGTAATCAGCAAGTGCATGTTAACATTTTAGGCGAAGCTATTAACAATATTGCTCATTAATTATATACTTACCTATGATTTTGTTTATTATTGCAGGGGGTTTTCTAAGAGATGTCAATTGTGAAAAGATCAGCTCCTCCATGTGCCTTTGCTTAGAGTGGAACCCATCAGCCACATCCATCACAGTTGGGCTTTCTGATGGTTCTGTTTCAATTATCTCCCTTGAAGAGTCAAAACTTGAAATTCAGCAAGACTGGAAAGCACATGATTTTGAACTATGGGCCACTTCATTTGACATTCACCAACCTCAGCTGGTGTACACCGGCTCAGATGACTGCAAATTTAGCTGTTGGGATATACGGGGTAGTACTTCATCCACATTGGCATTTCAGAACTCCAAGACTCACAAAATGGGTGTTTGTTGCATTGCTAAGAGCCCTAGTGATCCTAATACTGTACTTACTGGTAGTTATGACGAGCATCTGAGGGTATGGGATGTAAGGTCAATCTCAAAACCGGTGAATGAAACTTCAGTTTGTTTACGGGGAGGAGTTTGGAGAATCAAGCACCACCCTTTTGTACCAGGTGTGGTATTGACAGCTTGTATGCACAATGGATTTGCAGTTGTTGATGTTAAAGGGGAGAAAGCCGAAGTGATTGAAACTTATACCAAGCATGACTCCCTAGCTTATGGTGCAGATTGGCATAGAGGGGACATATCCCTGGAAGGCAAAAGAAAGAATAGTTTGGTGGCTACTTGCTCATTTTATGATCAGCTTCTCCGGATATGGATGCCAGAAAGTGACATCCTCACATGATTTGCTTCATTTAAATTTATCTTTTGCAGATAGATTGCAAGAATACAATAGCAATAACATGGGGAATTCTTCGTCGTCTTATTTTGTTAGGTATGAATCCATCCTAATTGTTAATCTTTATGCATTTTAATTTATCAAAAAGAAGAAGTACAGTTCTGGCTGTGTTTGAGAATTATATATATAGATCTTTTGTCTAAAGTGGAGGTCAGACGGCCACCCTTAAAACAGGGACCTCAATGTGCTACTGCTAATATGTTAGTTATTTGGTTAAAGATATCATGCTGTGATGCTTATACACTTACAGGAGAAATTAAATATTCTCCTTCAAAACTGAATAATGTATGTAGCTGTCATTGCTTTATGCGCGTCCTAGTGAAGAACTGAAATTGTTTAATAATTCACCAGAACCTTAACAAGTGGTGGTCTCCATAATCTTTTTCAATTAGGTCACTATCCATATTGTAAAAGGCAGGAGAACCCACTTCAAATAAATGATTGATATGATCAATATTTTATGAAGTTGCTTGTGGATGCTCTTTTGCTTTGTATGGTCAAGGTCAACAAAGGAGCCTTATAAATACTGTTGTCATTTGTAAAATATAAAGGCAAAGTATTTTGGTTGTTCATACTGCTTTACTCAATTAAAAGTTTCACTGTTTGTTTAACCATTGCGCCAATTTCATTTTCATCACATTTAATTGCTTTAAAATTAGTTGGTGTTAGCTTCAATACAAAGAGACAAAGATTTCAATGTTGCGGTGGTACGCTGAGCTCTTCAAAGGTACTATTGTGTGTGTGAGAAGGTAATTTCATGGTCGTAATTTTTGAAATTGTGCAAACATATTTTATGTATTTATTAAAAGACTTAACAAGAGTGTCTGAATTATGTCTTGTTCTGCTGACTGGTCAAAACTATATATAATTGGGTTTGACGTGGGCCACTAATTGACAAAAAGACACGGGCTTTTGCTTTTTGCTTTTGAGCTATGGAGTGTGGAGCCCCTTTGATAGGATAGGATGACCTCTGTTTATGTCTCATGGAGGAACCACGACTTGTCGTCTGCATGTTTTATAACGGAGGACACTATTTTCTAGCTAGATGACGTGTAGTCTCTTTTTTTTTTTTGGGTACCAGTGGATGATCGGATCAGTTTGTGCATATTTCAACAAATCCCGTGAGATTTTGAAGTTAACGGCAAGTAAGCTTTCTATAGTTATCCCTTATTAGTAGTATTGGAGATTCGAACTTAGAATCTCTTGAGTAATACATCTAAGAGTTCGAAGCGAACCACCAAACATGTAGTCCCTTGGTTTTATCATTTTTTAAATTATTTCATTCAACACTATTTTTCATAATAATTTCAGGGAAATTAAGGTTCCGTTTGGTTCATTATTCTAATAGTTTTTAAAATAATCTTTTAAAAAAAGTTAAATTAGGTGGGTATTACGATGTAGGTTTGGAAATTAACAAAAATATCTCTTATGTTTGTTTATTTACTAAACGCCCCTATAATAGAATATTAAAAGTTAACAAAAACACCTCAAACTCACCCATTAAATACGGACAGTCGGTCACTATTGTCGAAGGATGGTCACAGTGTTTTTGCAATTTCTAAAAAAAATATTTGGGGGTGTTTAGTTAAATTAACAAATTTAAGAGGTGTAAAAGAAATTAAAAAATATATAATAGTATTTTAGGAATAATGGTATTTTACTGTTTAACTTTTTCGGGAATACTAATAATAGTATTTCCAAAAACGAAACAAAACGGGGCCTAATTTTCTAAGTACTCTTGTTTTTTGCTAGCAAACTGGGCCTAATACAACACTAGAAGACATGAGAGTAGCAGAATGATGAAGTGAAGAGATAATATTCTAGAGGCTGAGCTTAAAAGATTGTTTATCTTGCTGCAACTCAACTGCCATTGCATGAAGATGTTTCTATCACCTTTTTGTCTTTGCTATTTTTTCTTCTCTAATATGGGGCCTCAACATCCTCCAAAAGAGATACACCTTTCCTTGTTTATTCAATTCCTTTCTGCTTTCACTTCCAATCACAAAAATGATGGTGCCATATTCATATCTCAGAATCCCCCAGCCCCACCTCCCAATTTCTGCAATTTCGAAGTAAATTGTGACAACAAAATTTGAATTTGAAAGAAAGTTAATGTACACAGGATCACATTGTATTAGCTGGATTAATGGGGTCGTTGATTCGAATCTGTTCTTGCTGTACACTACACATAAAAATTATTGAACAACTCTGAATCAAGAACATGGCGTCTGTCGTTGAAGGCAGTTCATGCACGTGCAAGTGATTTCTTTTTTTTTTTTTTCCTTAACATAACTCTAAACAACGAGAAACTATAATAATAATCATTTGACCCTTCTATTAGCCAATAAAATTTGCCATAAAATCTATCCAGCTGGCCTGAATTTTTACCTTATTCAAAAGTTGTATATCAATGGTGATTGACCAACCGTATCCAAAAGCTTCCAAATCTGGGAAAAATAATTTGGAGACTGAGATGCCTCAGTTTTGCATGCCAGACAAAGCTGTCAAAGTAATCGGAAATTATGTATTAAACACAAAGCTGTAAACTGTTATTTTCCTGTTTCTAGCTTGGTAGAACAAAATTAAACTAGAATTAAATCCATTTAAGTATCCGGGAGTTCATTTTCATTAGATTTCAACCCTCTTCATTTATTTTATGTCCACAGTAGGGATGATTCTTTGACTCTATTTTTATGAAAAATGAAAAATCTTTCCCCTTGGGATCTCTCTCTCTCTTTCTCTTAACTAGTGAAATCACACACACTTGTCTTGAACTGTCAGTCTCATGTGCTCTATCCTTAAACTGACAACTTTCACCAGCCACTAAACTTTATTATTATTATCTTCTCTAATCTCTCTTCTGCTTCTTCTGCACCTCATTTTCCCACCATTCTTCCATGCATTGCGTTGCTCTCTTACTTCATCACTTTCTACACAAATCCCACAAGTGAAATGTCTCTTTTGTGCCTGTTGATTTCACCTTCTGCATAACTGAGACTTCAGTTTGAACTATTGAGGCTCTCTCTCTGAGAACTGAAATGAGTTTGTACAAGTTTTCATGGCTGGTTTTGCATTGTTGGCTTCTTTCTCTTCTGTTGTTCAAAGCTCATGCTGATGCTTCAGAGGCCTCTGTCAAGTTCTTGAAAGCTCCAAAACCATTTTCACGTCTCAACTCAGCCAAATTTTTGTTTCAAGTACCGGTGGGTGGAAATGGCAGTTGCACAGACTGCACCATCAGTTGCAAGGTTTGATGAACTCTTCACAATGCAATTTTATAATCCTTTTTTTTTGTTCTCTGTTTTCTCCCCTTTAAAAGGATTCGTTTCATGGTTTATGGTCATAAATTAAAGTGGTTGGTTTGTCGAAGTTGTAATTGTAATTTGTGCCTTTGCTTCAAGGTTTATCAGTTGAATTTCTTTGTTCTTCACCAGTTTCGGCAAACAAGCATAATTAAAATATAAAAAGCTTAAACTTCCCTATTAATCACCCAAGAAAACATATGTAAATTCAATCTTCTGGATATCCTGATTGTTCAAAATTTTCTTGTTAAATTACAAGGATGAAACTTTGTCTATTAACCAATTGGTGGGTCGTTGTATCTATTGAAAAAAATACATGACATTCTTGCGTTTGATATTTTTGGTTATTAAAGTTGATGGTTATTTATATATTTCATGGATGCAGCTGGATGATGGCATTGCTTCAGATTGTGGAGCTAGGGAGGTTTCATATACAGGCCTGCAGGATGGAAATCATACGTTTGTTGTCTGCAGCAATGGATCTCTAGGAGTTAGCTGCTCTAGCTATACCTGGATTGTTGGTTAAGAAGCCTGCCTCTATCTTTTTGAGATTTTTTTTTTTTAATTGTTTCTCCAATTTAAAAATGAACTCTGCTAGTCTAAAAATGTGTTAAAAGTATAAGATTTAATGCTTCTGGATGTTTCCTAATTGAACATGGAAAAGTTGCAGAAAATGAGTTTTAGAATTTTATCAAACGCCCAGAATTAGGGAGTGTATAACGGTTTAAGAAGTGGCAACATTGATAAATGAAACAATGTACTTGTTGATCAATGAAAGGTTATGACTTAAATTTATAAAGCCTCTACTGAAACAGAATATTATTTCTTCTGATATTCAGGTTTGGATGTGTTGGCACTTATATTGACATTGATTTCAGTCTAATCCTTGACTAAAGTTGGGTTTTGTCTCTTTTTGGCAGATACTGTCTCCCCTACAGCACATATAACTGCATCATCGTCATTTACAAATGAACTAAACATCTCTGTAAATATTTCTTTCACTGAACCCTGTGTTGGTGGAGGTTTCGGATGTTCTTCTGTGAATGCCTGCAACGTGAGTAGGTGACAAATTTTAATAAGAGGGTTACTTCTTAGTTCTTACCAATCCTACAAATGAAATCTGGTTTTACTCAATCAACAAAATAATGTCAAAGTGGTGTGGATACATTATTTGGATCATATCATTATTTCGGCACTATTGTTGCTGGAGTTTTGAGCACTTATACATATGAAGCAGTTGATTTTTCTCAAAAATAAAATTTATCAGTTCACAATAGTTAGAATATTGGTTAGCACCACTAAGCTAATTAATAATAAATTAACTCCTGAACATATTTTTTTGTCTTTCTTCAGCTGCTGGTTTATGGTGCCGGCCAAGTTGTACCATCTTCACTTATTACTCTGCAACTGACCCTCAAATATAGCCTTCTTGTGAGTTTATCACCTATGGTTCAATATGGGAGAGTGATATTGGTAATGGGTAAGAATTTTTGCACTGACAGTGCTGGGAACAAATTTACAAGGACAGCAAATTCGACTTTCTATGTGCATTTTGGTGAGTTAATTCTCTCATTCATCTTCAATCATCAAGTAGTTGTTTGAAATTTAATCTGTATAATTGTCCAAAACATGACCTTCTTATAGTAATGAATGAAAAATAAATTGCTCCAGCTTTTTGATTATTTCTAGTTTATCTCAGTGAAAGCTTTTATTGTGTTTCTAGGCCTTGGACTTTTGAGAAATGGCTAGATTGTTGGTTTTAATTAACCCAAAGTTGAGAAATCAAAATGTAAAAGCATTTTACGTTGAAATGTTTAATCCCTGCAGATTCTGATTCACACAGATATTATCTACTTTTCTAAAAATGTTCCTAGAAATAGTTAGATTAAAGAAATATATTACTGGCTTTCAAAATTCCAATTTACTTTTTAGCTTTGAGTTTTCCATTCTTACTTTTTCCTCTCTTTAACACCTCAAATTTATTTTTAAAGTTAGAAGGACTAACTTTGTGACCCAATTTACTCTGTTCCATTGCTGGTTTTTTGTATTCTACAGATAGAAGAAGTGTGTTTGTCAATCTAAGGTCACATGTTCCTGAAAAGTTACTTCAGCTGGATAGTGAAACTAGGACTGTGCAGGCAACTAATAATTATGACAACTTGAAGGTGTATTTTTACTTCTCAGAACCTGTTCTGAACTCATCTGTGGAAATTCTGAACTCTATCAATACAAGTCAGGGCGCACTTCTTCCCATTACTGGAGCAAACTATGGGAACCGTAGATTTGGCTTTATGGTTAGTTGATTTACACTTTTAATGTATTCAAGTTTTTTTTTTTTTCGTTATTACCATTCAAATCTCTGGAAACCTTACATATGAATAGTGTACAAATCATATGCACTCTTTCTTCTCAGGTTACAAATGTATCTAGCATTGCTATAATCACTGTAGGCCTCGTCACGGAATCCATTATAAGCATTCCTGGGACTCCTGTCTCTCCAATTAAACCAGTTACTTTCCTTTATGGTATAAACCACATTCTTTTCCGATAGAATCAGATTACATTTCTTTTTTCCTTCTGCTGAACTTAAAAACCAGGAGGTTGACAAATGAAGCTTTTAAATTCAGTTCAAATCAATCATTATAAGTGAACATGAATTCTTTTAGATTTTTTTTCTTCCTTTGTGTATTTTGTAGATGTCATTCTTTCCTTATGACCTGAGTATAGATGTGTTCATCAGATTCTCAGAGGCCTGCTGTGAGATTGAGTACAACATCTGGTATGAGGACTAAGCAGCACAGTATCCCAATCTCAATCAAGTTCTTGAAGCCTGTATTTGGCTTTAACTCCTCTTTTATATCAGTCTCAGGAGGACTTTTGCAGAGGCAAGATATTTTCTCTTTGCAACCTCTATATGCACTTGCTAATGGTACTTTTTAAAAATGTGACTTTTTTGATCCATTTACAGGTTATTGAAAGGAACAACACATTTAAAAATAATGTTGAAAAAGTATCAATTCAATTTTAATTTTATTTCGTTTTTTAATGTGCTCCAGATTTTATGAAGTAAGTAAGAGTCTATACGTTGTAGAGATACAAGCAGCTGATGATGATGTCGTTTCTGTTAACATTCCTGAAAATGTGACTGGGGATGTTGCTGGTAACAAAAATCTACCATCTAATGTTCTACAAGTGAGACAATGTAAGAAATTCTTGCTTTTTGATTGTTATTAGCTCAATTGATGTGTTTCATGCAAAATTCATTTTTTAAACATATTTCTGACATAAATTATGACACGTATCTACAGATTCTGTACCTCTTATTTCTTTTGTGATTTCTGCATTTGTAACTGCCACTTTTTTGGCAACATCACTTGTTGCGGGACTTCTCACTGTCTCTACTGCAAGCCTTCTGTCTGCTGGAGCACTGTCAAGGCCATCTTTCTTGTTGCTGTCTGATCCTGCAAGGAACCTTTTTGTATGATACCTAACTTATTTGAACTATTATTAGCTTGAGCAATCCCTTGGTTATTCACTAGCTTGTGAATGTTAATGATAAGCTAGACTGGAGATTGAATGGTAGTTTTGAGATAGTGAAATTCATTTCCACTGCCTTCTTGATAACTCACATATCATGAATAATTTTAGAATAATTTCATTGTGACACCATGAACCATACTACATGGAACATTTGAGGAAATAAATTCTCCAGAAGTTCTATGTTTCTCTCCTTTTTTTCAGTTAACAGTTTCCTAAATTTTGTAAATATCAATTTTGTTATGTCACTTACTAAATGAAGGCTAGAGCCCAAAGAGATTAAACTTTATTGAGTTTGAAAATACAGTAGCGTTAGAATTGATGTAGATTTAATCTGCAAGTGCCATTAAGTTGTAACACTGAAATCTTCACTCGTATGTGTTCTTTTTAAACAGAGAACTGCATGCCACATTCAGGTTTTTGCACTGTCTAGATGGCTGGCCGTTGCATTGCCAGTTGAATATTATGAATTTGTAAGGGCTTTACAGTGGAGTATTCCCTACCTTAATCTACCATGGGAAACTGGGAATGTTCAGCCAGTCATGGTGAGCTCCAGTCACCCTCCTGGCCCACGTTCCTACATCTCCAAATGTCATCATTTAGAGAATTTTCAGAGCGAACCACCAAAAGAAGGGAATTTAAACAGGGCAGCTCTGGTATATGGGGCGCCACTTACTCCAACGGAATACAGAATGTTTTTTGAGGTCGAAAATCATTTTTCCTACCACTTATTTTTAGTTCCTAATGGAATTTGATGAATATTTTGAATGATCCAATGTGTTAATTGTATGCAGAGCCAAACTGTGAAACCTGAAGCAGAATATATGGATTTACAACATTTGAATGGGTAAGTTATTGAATGTTTATTTTGATCTTTTCAATATCTGTCCCCTTGCCTATGGATTGTAGAGATATTATAAGAATTTTGATATAAATTTAAAAGCTAAGCAAAGGTCTTTGAAAAAAGTAACAATAAAGTGTACATTTAAAGGTAAAACTACACTATTTTAAGATTAATATAGACTGCAGTGCAGCTCTCATCTGAAGAGCTACTTTGTCCACTCCAATCATAGACATTCTTTCAAGTGCTATCGAAAACTTAAAATCGAAGATCTGCAAATCCTTACAAGATGCTGAACCTTTTAACCTTTTATTATTAGGTTTAAGTTAATTCCTTGGTTCATTTCTGGAGTTCAAGTGCTATGAAAAGATTCCTTACTATCTCACTGCTCTCACCTTCTTGTAGTTGGAGAGATTTCGATAGAAGCATGTTCTGGTTAGCTGTAATTGGTGGCAGTTTGATACTTCTGCATGCTTTTCTCATTCTTATTTTAAAGCTTAAAAAGAAAAAGTCTGAAACAAAGAGAGGCTATGGAGCACTGATATTCCCACGTTTTGAGATATTTCTTGTAATTCTTGCACTACCTTGTGTTTGCAAGGCCTCTGCTGCTTTAGTTACAGGTACCTTCACATTCTGCTTTTGAATTTTGCATTACATGCCATTGCAAGTAATGTGAATTAATGCATAAGATTTATATCTTGTCTTCTACTCTGCTAGGTGGAACACCATCGGGGCTTATAGTTGGCGTTCTGCTATTGGCGATAGTGTCTTTTCTTCTGCTGTGCTTGCTCTTATTCCTCTCAATTGGAATTACGTTTGGGAAACTGCTTTTGTACAAGGAAGTTCATCAAGAAGGCCAGATATTTCACTGGTATCAAGAGATCATTCGAGTAACTCTCGGTCCTGGTAAAAGAGGTCAATGGACATGGAAAGATGCACCAAACTCTGTATTTCTAACGATGTTTGGCCCTCTATTTGAAGATCTGAGAGGTCCGCCTAAATACATGCTTTCACAGATCTCTGGGGGCAATCCCCACAAGCGTGGTGATCGTATCATTGCCTCTGATGATGAAATAGAAGATGCAGAAGCACCTTTCATACAGAAGCTGTTTGGAATACTTAGAATATACTACACACTACTTGAATCTGTGAAAAGAGTTTTGCTAGGAATTGTGGCTGGTGCTTATATTGATGACTGGTCATCTAAATCGCCAACAATCGTATTATTAAGCATTACCTGCTTTCAGCTCTTTTTCCTCGTTCTGAAGAAGCCTTTCATTAAGAAAAAGGTTCAGTTGGTTGAGATCATTTCAGTTGCCTGTGAAGTGGGTATATTTACTCTTTGTTTGGTTCTCTTGGAGAAAGAATTTTCAGTCGGAGAAGAGACTAAAATCGGAATCTTTATGATTATAGTTTTCTTGATAGGATACTTTGCACTGTTGATGAATGAATGGTATGCGTTGTATAGACAGACAAAGCAGCTGGATGGTGCCAAAAGTTCTTTTTCAACAGGCCTGAAAGTAGCTTCATTTGGATTTCTCCTGCTTGTCCTCCCTCAGAAACTGATAAAAAAATTGGAAAGCAAATTTCCATCGACTCAACATGAGGATGGCGCTGGCGGAACTGGGGATGCTACTTCTTCAGCTGAAAGATATAGGAGCTCTGGGACTGGGAGTCGGAGTTCAGGTACAACAGATAGACCATGGACGAAACAGCTAAGAGAACTGGCAAAATCTAGCTTTAGTAAACAAGGAAGTGGAGGCCCAAATGATCCATCAACTTCGAGTAGTTATCCGAACTGGAGTGGTTTCTGGAGCAAAAGGAGTGGAAGTTCATCTTTAAACTCACCTTCAGAGTCCAAGCCAAAACCAAAGGGATTGTACAAAGATTTAGAAGCCATTTTTGCAGCCAAGTGAATCTAAAACCATTGTTACACAAGTAAGAACTTGAAGCTACATTGTTATGCTGTCATTGGTGTTTGAGAGCTGCTGTATATTTATTTACACAATTACTTGTTGAAAGCAAAAATTCAGCACAGAATTTCCTGTTGATTATGTGATTTTATGTTCGTAGGATTCATTACAAAATCTCTTATATAGACTTACATAATTTGCAGTTCCATTGAAAAAAAAAAAAAGTCGATAATATGCTTGTATTTATTGAAGGGTATAAATGTGAAAAAAGAAGAAGTGAAGGGTAAATATAGGATTGCAGACAGTGTTAGTGACAAAAAGGTAATTATAGAGTCAGCTCCTATCAAACTTTGACTCGAATATGCCCTTTAGAGCGTTTGGTTCAGAGAATGTTAGATTACTGGGAATATTGGATTACTAGAATTTTATATTACCTTGAAAATTACTAGAAATCTTTAAGAAAATGTGTTTGGTTAGTTGGTAGGCATGTTATATTAATATGTTTAGTTAAGGGAAATAAATTGGTGGGTATATTATTTAAATTACTAAATTACCTACTTTTTAAATATTAATATAATATTATTTTTATTATTAATTTTTGAATAATTTTTTTAGCCCCAAATATTTCCAATTTAGCTAAAACACCCTGCTTATATAAAACTTTAATTTATAACAAAATCACCCCCACCCCTTGCCGCCATCACAAACCACTACCGGAAGTCTCCGAAAGTCGCCGTGAGTAGCTCACCGTGACCACAAGGCTCTGATATGGCCGTTTCTAACCATATTGATGGCCAAAAACGGACATATCAAAGCCTCCTAACGAATCTCGATCATTTTTAGGGACTCCGACGATTTTCCGGTGGCAGTTCGTGGGGGTTGGCCCACTGTTGGCGGTGGTGGTCGGGTGGCAGTGGTGGTCTATAATTTGTTTTAAATATAAGGACATTATTATCCAAAAACTTAACTAAACAAAGGTAAAATTAAAATGGTATATTAATGTAAATTTATTTTAAAACAGAGTATTATTATCCAAAATTTTATTAATAAGTGATATAATTATAATAAAAATAAGATTACCAATATCTAAAAAAAATAGAGGTAATCAGATTATCTCGAATATTATCAATAGTAATAATTATTGGTAATACAAAATTACCAAAATTTTATATTAATTGACAATCAAATATGATAATCAAGTAATATAGGATGTACTCCAATAATTTTCTATTATCTACCACCAAACGCCCCTTAGTTTTACGTACAAGATACTGGGAAAAAGGCGGTTTTATATTTTCCCCGCAACCAAACGCACGCTATATTTTCTTCTTTGAATCGAGTATTGAACGTATCTTTCAAATTAATGGGATCGGTGATGAGTTTATTTCCGAGCAAAATGAGCAAAGAAGAGATGGAAACAACGCTCACCAAAGCCAAGGAGATTGCCTCCTCCACTCCAGTTGTTGTCTTCAGGTCAATTCCTTAACTCTCTTTCATATAGGTTGATTCTAAAATGAATCGAAACCCTAAATTAAATAACACTTCACATGGCTGACTATTTTCATTCTAAAATTATACAAATACGACTGGCTTGAGAGCTATATCCATAATACTGTGATTCTGATGAGTGATTAGTTTTGATGATTGCAGCAAAACCTACTGTGGTTATTGTACAAGGGTGAAGCAGTTGCTCACACAGCTGGGAGCAACTTACAAGGTCATAGAACTGGACGTGGAAAGTAAGAGCAAACTCGTGTTTGATAATTAATTTATTTATTGCCCTTCTGATTGAATCTCAAGTTGTGCACTGTATTTAAATCTATTTCTTGCTTTGCTGTTGCATCTTTTACTTTCCAAGAAAAGGGTTTCATTGAATCATCTCTTTCTTTCCAAGGACAAGGTTTCATTCTTTGAATGAATGAAGTTATGGTTTCAATTTCATGTGTGATTTCTTTACATGCATGTGAATATGGCGAATTTAGGGTTTGCTTGATAAACAAAGTGGGGAGATGAAATCATTCATTCTTTACCAATCGACATATTTTTTTGTCCTATTTTATTAGTCTGAATCAAGTTTTATATTGAGTTCATAAGAGATTAAGCTAGTTGCCAGTATAAAATCTTAAGGAAATTCTCGCTCTTGTTGAAGGTGATGGAAGTAAAATTCAATCAGCTCTGGCAGAGTGGACTGGGCAAAGGACTGTACCTAATGTGTTCATTGGGGGAAAACACATTGGTGGTTGCGACAGTAAGGCCATTCAACTCCTCTTTACTATTACCTGCTCTTAGTTTCTTTGCCAAAGAAGACCTGTAGGGTGTAGAAACAACAAAAAGTCCAATAATGTTTTCTTCTATTTATTCCCTTTTTTCCTGATCTTTGCAGCTGTTGTTGAGAAGCACCAAGGAGGTAAGTTGGTGCCCCTTCTCACTGATGCTGGTGCCATTGCTGAGAAGTAATAACTCTGCTCAGTTGCAAAAAAGGTGAGAACTAGAATTAGATGTATATTGGATGAAGAGAACCAAACTATATGTTCTGTAATCATTAGCTATGTAACTTGTTCAATGTGGTGTGAATGCGATTATTATATGATATGAAATAAAATTTTGTATGCTGCCATGCTATATCTATAGATTTCTCCAGTTTGTTGTATTTTGAGTATAATTTTATGGCCGAGAGGTAATTCCTTCTAGTGACTATGGAGATTTGGGTTGGATTACTGTGAAGGTTGGGGGATATATGGTCAAGAGAGAGACTTGTGTTAATTGAAAAGGAATGTAAAATTTGGAATGGGGAAGTTTAAGTTTTTAAACCATCATTGGTGATCTGATGGTAAAAGAGTAAAAAGAGGTTCTATGAGCTCTTGAGTTCGAGTCTATTCAGACACTAATAGGGGGTAGTGATTGAGGCTCTTACCCGATTGACAGATCCAGGATTGGGAAAAAATAGTTGAGGTATGCACAAGTTGACCAAGACACCCCAAGTGATAAAAAAAAAAAAAAAAAAAAAAAAAAAAAAAAAAAGGAGAGAGAGAGATTAAGTTTTTACATTGTGAGTTAACTCTCCCGAGCCAGGGGTCTTCTGTATCGTAGTAAATACTTTGATATTCCCTGGCAAAGCGAAAGCCGTAGTACAGAGGAAGGCAATACTTTAAATGTTGTAATAGAGTGAACCGTCTTTATGGTAGCAATGAGTTAATTTTAAATATAAAAAATTGTTGACAAACTTTTTGTATTATATAGACTGGTTTATCCAATATAATGGTCTGGGTTTATAGATAGGGAATTAAAAGTTGGTGGACCAACATCTCATTTCAGTATTATAGATTTTAAAACATTATGAGTCGAAATGCATCCACCTGCGCAATCTCACATAAAACTTTCTTAGTAGAATGACTATGCATTGATGATACTATGTTTAGCGAAAACAATGATAATGCTATCAAAATTATTGGGAAAGATCCATGGCTCCATTTTTTACACCATCTTTAGAACATTAAATCAAAACATTGGAGGTTTACACTGTATTTAGCATGTATTGTCAATTCATTTGAAATGCTAAATATTAAATATAATACCACTCGTGTTTAAATATATTGGTCAACAAAATCGTGTAATAATTTGTATAAGGATTAAAGACCGTTGATCTTCAATAATAATCTATTATAATTATAATTCAATAATACAATTATCTACCACATACATTACAGCTTATACAATACAGTAGAATACTTGAGTACAATGCAAGACAAACAAGTACTATAATAGGCTTTCATTTTACTCTCTCCCATCAACGTAAATTACGAAGACATGCACTGTCCTTGAGCACTGTATGAGCATCTGGCAACTCTGACATTTATTCTGTACTAGAATTGCTGTAAATTGAACCAATTTCGCAATACTAATAGTCTGAGCCTTCAAAACTCTGTACCGGGCGTTGACGAAAAATTAGGCCCTCCACCCACACAGAGATCTTCTTTCATCTTCTACCGTGAACAGACCGAAACACACTGGTTATATTTAACCCCTACCGAAACAATCAAATTAGAGCCAAGTTTTACTGACCTTGGAAATTTCTATCCACGAATCAAGCTTCTTAATAGCTTTTCCTGATGATTGGATTTCACGTGCCAAGGAAACTCCCTCAGCCAACGTGTTCACATGGCTGCTAACCAACATGGCGGCTGCAGCATTTATGATCTGTCCAATTCTAGCAAGATTAATTTTTTTCTTTTTTTCTTAATATCAGAATCAAGCGTGCAGAACTGCACTCACAAAGTAAGTTGGGAAAGGGGGGCAGGGGAGCAGTCAGTTGATATTGGAAATACAATAGGTAGAAAACTAACCAATGCGTCTGCAATTGGCCCTTTCTCTCCTGACAGTACACGCCTTAAGACCTCTGCATTATAGTCAGGGCCTCCACCTCGCAAATCTTCTAGAGTGCAGCGAGGAAGGCCAAACTCCACTATCAGGTAAACATACTCATTTTAGTAGGACATTCAAGTATTAATCTGACAAAGAAACCATTTTAAAACTAAAAGAAGTACAACTGATAGCATGATCTGCATCTAAGTTTTAACCCTACTGCATAAATCCGCATAGACACTCAGCTCTACCAATCCATTTAGTTACAATAAAGAGAGAAGGAAATTATACATCAGTGACAGGTTCTTACATGGGTCAAAGGAGAATCTCTCAATCTTTTCAGGGGTGACATCAAGGACAAAACCAGGTCCTGTATTCAGATCATTATGCATAAATCACATAAGATGTAAGAATCGACATAAAAGATATCTAGATCATCTAAATGAAATAATCTTACCAAGGGGACTCATCTCATCTAAGCCCTCAGAGTGAACAACTAATGCTCTTTTCATGCCAAATCGTTGCAATGCATTGGCCATTTTAACTACCTAACAAACAAATGGAAAAAGAAAGATATTCAATCACGTCAAAACTCCATTAATACATGTGGCAAGTTACTCAAAAGATACAGCCCAAACTCTCTACATGTATATAATTGTGGGAAAAATGACAGACTTTAAATTTCTAAAGTTAATTCAGTCTCCTTTATGAACCAAAAATTGGAAAAAGAAGAAGAAAAATAAAAGAAAAAAGATTTAATCCATGAAGCTTCAATCATAAATCATATATGGAATTCAAGCTACCAAGGTCACACTTGAAAACCTCAAAAACAGGCCTAAAGAGGGCAGATGGTATACGAGATGCTCTTTGGAGGCAGACAATGCACAGGATTTAAGATTAAAAATATTGCCGGCAGCTTAATTCCTAGAATCACACTTTGGTTGCTTTTTTTACCAATGTCTCTAAGAGTATAATTTCTGAATTTCTGGTTTCATGCAGCCAAGAGCGTAATTCAACCATCACAAATGAATGTTATCAACATGCTAACAAGTTAAAATAGCTAAAAGAAGCACATAACCAACAATTCTTTTGGTTAATAAAATTGATTTTGTTAAGAGATCTTCTATGGAGATACAATATTTCTACTATGACTATAGTGCACCATGCAGGCACTTACCAAGTCTTCATTGTATACACCAACAACAGCATAAGGCACCCGTCCAGGATTCAACATAGGACCCAGTATATTGAATACAGTTTTCACATTAAGCCGTTTCCTCACAGGCCTGACAATATCCATTGCAGGATGATAGCGTGGAGCCATCATGAAACCAATCCCTGCCTCATTCACACACCTTTTTACTGCCTGTTTTCAAGAAAAAATAAGAAGAGTTCAACAAATGGCATATACTAGTAATTTTTATTTTTTTATCTTCCATGTCTAATAGGTTGAATGAAGTAACAACTCAATCATTCCATTTCATTTCCAAACTAACTTATGATTTATGACGACTACTGCTAAAGATGATTATACCAAAAAAACTGCAAGTTAATTTTGGTATAATCATTACAGTTCTTATTAATTTTGTCACCCATGAAATATTGTAGTCTTTGGGGTCTGAGTAAAAACTATTGGGAGAAGTGTTATTTACACAAGCACAGATAAACCCAACAAACATGGAATAAAATAAAATTAGGTAACATAAACTGATGACAAAAACTTAGCCTATTTATTAATTACCTTTATCAACTTTTTCATACTCTTTGTATTTTACCAAGGATTTGGATGCTTTTAATTTATACACAGCTCTTTGTAATATTAAACACATATTTCTTGTACGAAAAGAAGCAATGCAGATAAAAAACATTTATTCAACTACCATAACTTTAATTCCAGATGCACCTACCTCAGGGCCCAAGTCAATTATGACACCCAAAGCTTCCAACACATCAGCGCTTCCACATGCAGAAGAGCTAGAACGATTCCCATGCTGTAAGGCACACAACCGAACTAACTATAGTTACAAACATATAATAGGAGTATTCAATTATCAAAGTACATAAACTATTATAGCAATTAAGGATGACAAAGAATGTCACCTTGGCAACTTTTGCACCACAAGCCGCTGCAAGTATCGAAGCGCCAGTAGAAATGTTCACAGTGTTTGCACCATCGCCACCAGTTCCAACAATGTCCACCACATCATCCAGGCCTTCCACCTTTTTCGCACGCTTTATCATTGCCCTCGCCAATCCCACAATCTATTTGCATAAACTTCTGAGGTTATGTAATTTTTTCAACAAATAGATTGATTTATGATTGTCTCAACCAAATTTTAATTATAAAAGAAACACAAAAAAAAAAAAAAACCAAACCTCATAAAAGCAATTTTATTTTCTCCAATAACGAGGTGCTCCATTAATTGTTTGAAATGATAAGACATTGAATTCATTACATCAAAACAAACAAGAGTGATTAGTTTTTACCTCTTCAAAAGTCTCCCCTTTGGCTCTAAGCAACACGAGAAAAGCACTAATTAAAGCCTCATTGGCTTCATTCAACAAAAATTCCAGCGACGCTTCAGCCTCTGTTTCCGATAAATCCACCCGACTAATCAAAGACTCAATCAACTACAAAAACACCCAAATAAAAGAACCCCACATCAGCAAAAAATCTTCAAAATCCAAAAACCAAAGTCAAACCTCACCTCATTAAATGAAGTTATCCGTGAAGCAGATTTTTCACAAACAGTTGGCAGAGCAGCAACAACAGTGGAAGGAGTGACAGTTAAGTCTCTCTTTCTTTCATTGAATTTACAGCTTGCAATACCAAGATCGAGAAACCTCGATAAAGGTAGGATGCTGCGATTAAATGAAGAGAAAGAGACGTTAACTAGAGGAGATTTAGAGAAGACTCCGATCGTCTTCGCCATTGGAACAACGTTGTCAGTGTTGGGAGAAGACTGCGAGAGACAGTGACAGCATTAGAAGTAGGTTGTTCTTGTAGGCGAAGTCGAAGGGCAACAGCCCAACAGTTTTGGCTCTTGGGTCCTGTTGTTGTAGCACGTGAGAATAGAAACTTGGTGGAGTTTACGGCTCTGCGCCCATCTCGGTGAATCATTGGATTCAGTTCGCCAGGTAGGTTGCGGTATTATCGATTAGGAATAAATAAATTTAAATAATTTAGTTAAATCCTAATGGCTATTATCCCCTAACTCCCTTGAGGTTTGTAATATATCCCAAAACACCCTTTGGGCATAAGAAATTATCCATTACCTAACTCAAGGCTTCAAGCCACTAAGCACTAATTCAAGTGAGGAGTGGGGGAGAAATTGACGTAACATGAAACCTATTAGTCCGAAAACACCATGTAGAGTGTTGATGCTTGATTTTGACACCAACTATTCGCACGTGTGAAGTGCTAAGCGGACTTAGAAATCACACGTGATATGGAAGTGCAAAATAAGAAATGGAGCGAGTAACAATTTTTAAAGTGATTCGGATACTCTAAGGCGAATCCTACATCCACTGTGATTATATTAATGGTTGATTACAATCAGGTCATACACGACAAGCAGAATTACAATAGAGAAAATAAATGTGAAGAGAGGGAAAGAAAGTGTATGTGTTTAAGTGGTGGATGAGCCAATCCTGTAAAATGGAGGAGAGCCTTCTATTTATAGTTGGAGGATTCAAGCTGGTAATCATGATTCTGCGTGCGGGCAGGTGTGGTATAATTCCTAACCCGCTTCCCATTGGTTGTCTGCATAAGAGATATCCTTAAATCGCATATGGCTTCAGCAGGTGGATAATTCCCAACCACTCATAAGCTTGGTGTTCACCTGCCTCACTGACAATGACCTTACCCCTCTTGTGCGGGACGTGGCTGCATCCAGACGGCAGAAAACCTTCCTGAATTTGGATTGGTTTTTGCTGACGTATGCTTACGCCAGCCTTGGTTCTTGGGCATAACAGTAGCCCCCCAGTTTTTAAGGTTTAAGAATTAAGCCTTGAGAACTTCATGATTATGCCGCGACTCGGTTTGTCCCGGATGAGGCTTGATTGTGCCGATCGAGCTGCATGGATTCTTGAGAACTGTACTTAGCGACTTGATGTGGTTTTTTATGGCAGGTTCAGCGACTTGATTCAGATCATGATCGGTGTCATATCAACATGCCCTAAGCCGCGACCTTGACTTGTGACCTCTTCAGATGTTATCTGTTGCGCGTAACGGTTCACCTAACCAATAAAATATTCTTTATTCTGGCAAGCTTGTCCATTACGTAATAATTGCCAGCCATGTGCATTTAATGCAAGCCATGCTGAAACGACATTCTCCTTCAGGGCATTAAATGCGGATAGGGGTGCATTTAATGTGGAGGAGGGTAACCGTGCCATCGTTTGGTTATTCCAATTGAGGGTGTTATGCAACGGAAACATAAAGTCTAACGCTAGCTATTGAATATAATAATAACAAGTAGTAAAGCATAAATAAATAACCAAAATTAAATGCAAAAATAAAGAATACCAGGAATTAACGAGGTTCGGTATTGAAACCTACGTCCTCGGGCGCTGCAAAAGAAAACTCCACTATCTCCAAACAATATTACAACTTTTGGGAATACAGCAAATACCCAAACAAAAGGGAGTTACAAACAACTTGCAAACTAAAGGATCCTTAAAGAAAGAACCCTAAACAAAAGAAGTATAATGGAATTACATCTTGGGATACAAATAACAATGATTTAGGTCCTATATATAGGCCCCAAAGTTTCCCACTTTTCATTCCCAAGCAATGTGGGACAAACTAACATTTTGGCCTATTACATATAAGTCCCGAAACCTTTTTCCATTATCACTTCTACCCTATGTGATTTGCTAAATGAGCACTTTTCCAACAAATCTCCACTTTGGCGACTAGCAAACCTTCAAAGTTTTGTATTCTTCTGTAAATTTTGCAACACCTTCAAATGCACCAAAAGACACAGTCAAGCTTGCAGGATGTTGATCAAGTTCAAAGAATAAATGAACTTGACCCTTGTCACTACTGAAGTCAACATGTCTGTAGGATATCTTTGTGCCAATCTTCTGGAAAATCATTTTCCCATTTTCAATATAATCCTACAAAAACTAAACCAATATCTATAGTACATAAATATACTGTAGAAACCATTTCACAACTTGCAAAATGTCATTTACCAGGATCATGTATATGCCTGCTCACCATACTAATGCTTGTTAAACATCAGGCCTTGTGTACCCATGGCCCATCATACATTGATCAAATCACGTACCACTGTCTTGGTGATTGCTTCAAACTATATGCGATTTCTTCAATCTGCAAACCTAGTTTTTCTTTCCAGCAACCCTATAATCTTGGCTGAGTCTTGTAGATTTCCTCTTCCAAACTAGCATGTGAAAACGCAATTTTCACATCCAATTGAACTAGTTCAAAATCAAACTGTGCACCAAGGTTAGCAAAATTAGAATGGAAGAATGCTTTACACATGAGCAAACACTTCACTGTAATCAAATCCTTCCATTTGAGCGTATCCCTTTACTACCAAACTAACCTTGTGCGAACATCTTCTCTATTAGGAAATTCCTTTCTTTGATACACCCATTTGCACCCAATCGTCTTCTTATATAGGGATCGCATTTCATCATTCATGGCCGGTTTCCATGATTCACAATTTGAACTCCTAACTACTTCTTATAAGCAGTAGGAATATCATCACCTCGATTGAAGTGCATAGCCACCATCTTAGCGAAACGAGCAGGCTTGCGAATTTCTCGTCTTGACTTATTGTATGCAATCGATTCCTGTTGTGATGAGATTCTTGGGGTAAAATCTCATTTATCTATATATCCATATTAGTACCTCAGAATCACTTCTATCTTGTGGACACTATCTGGTTCAACTGTTGTTTTAAACTCCACCTGCTGCCGAGTATGCTCCACACACATATGCCACAGTTTGAGCATTTCTAAATCTGCATCCTCTTGTACGACTGTAGCTGTGTTCCAATAACTGTACTACATTATAGTAATACAAGTTTTTCTCCTTGCCTTTCATTACCACAAGAGCGCTGAAGAAACTTTTAGAATTCATCTCGCATATTCACCGTGAAGCCTTTAGATTCCAAGGCTCCCAAAGAGGTGAGATTCTTTTTCAACTTCGGTACATACCGAACATCTGTCAGAGTTCTAGTCAAGCCATCATGATTCTTCAACCAAATTGAACCTATCCCAGTTGTTTTACAAGCATCATCATTGCCCATATAACAAAACTCCATCACGTTCTTCAAAATTAAAGAACCAGTCCTGGTGAGGACACATATGATAGGTACTACCTGAATCCATAATCCACTTATTTGATCCAGAGGTGGATGATAGGCTAACTAGACAGAAATCTGACTCATCCTTTCACGCTCAACAACGCATGCAAGAAGCAGCTTTGCCCTCTTTCTTTTTCAACTTCGGACAATCTTTCTTCCAATGCCCATTCTCACGACAAAAGGCCACTTGTCCCTTTGAGTTTCCCTTCGAAGAGATCTTCCTCTTCTCTCATATGTATTTGTTTTCCAGCGCCTTCCATAACTTATTGGCAGAAGTCTATTTTATGAATGGATATTTCTGCTCTCTACAAGACATGAGCGAATCATCCCACACGCTTTTACATTCAACCTCACCCAATCTTTCTCATAGACATCTCTGGTTTTTCCTCCTCCGAACGTATAGATTTGCTGATACAAGCTATCCATTACCACACTTGCACAAGCCAAAATTATTTGGCCATCAAATTTTTCAACATCAATTTTTGCATTTGAAACCGTTATCACTTTACTGGCACGGATGGTGGTGCCGCGAACGGTGATGCCTGGACGATGAATCTCGGACAATGATGCCATTTATGCCTTACTCAATTGGCTTGGTAAAAAAGTTCCCATAACCAAGCACCACAAATTATTATATTCAATAGCTAACAACAAATCAACAATGCCTTAGGTAGTAGTAAGTGCTGAAATGAAAATACGCACCAGGAAAATTCCCAAGAAACAATGGAGGGGTCACAAATGGTCCCACTTAAAATCTAGTTCCTTACTTTTAGTCTTTTTGACAAAATTCCTAGACATGATGTTAGAGTAGATGCCCTAGAGCCAATCAATTATTGTAGAATTTACTCTTTGTAATAATGTTCATTAATCAATAATAAAAGGCATTTTATTCTATATCGCGTAAATCATATTATTGCAATATGTATTGATATAGTCCTTAGAATGGTAGAACCGTGACGAGGGTATCAAGTGTTTCAAATCTTGATAGTGAGAACCCTATGAGCACATATGGTGGCCATTCTAGAAAACGTCCGTAGCCCCAGTATTATTCTGAAGTAAGGGCACAGAATAAGGTAAGGATCATAGTGTTGAACGACCCTGTCAAAAGGCAGTGACTGATCTCACTTGTCAAGTTTGTTTGGTGACAACCTGGTGCAACAAAGGGTGCTTGTTGTAGGCGGATATACCGCAGCAAGTTCACTAGACTGACCCACCAGAGGATTCCATATGGATGGTAACCCCAGTGTCTATGGAACAAATCTCTAATGAATGGTGGTGCATGTGATCCTTAGACTTGAGATCACCGGAGCGCCTTGTACACCGATTGGTACAATTTGACACTAGCCTAACGCAGTTCTATTCAGAGCTGTCAGTACGGTGGTGATTGGTTGTATTAAGGAGTGTATCAAGACTATGGTGGATTGACAGATGATTCATCACTCCTGGGTACGGGAGAAGTATCTCACGGTGCAATTCAGTATATGGCATGACACTAAAACTGTGGCCACAGTGGGATTAAGTTGTTGCTCTATCCAGATTATAATACGGGTCATTGGTCCAGAAACTGAATATATAATATCGAGAGTAACCGAAGGTTGACAACTATTATATGCCTTCGTCTCGTCGAGATAACGTATGATGAAGGATCGTATTGTACGGTAACCATATCGTTGACAGGTAGCTACTTTGCTGAATCCGAATCTATCGGGTGGCCATGATGCCTTGCTAGGGGCCAATCTTGGTCTGCGTATTAGTGAGACGATTAATTGGTGTTAATCGCGATACTATACCTACCGGTATGATGAGGAGCCTATGAGTACACACATAGAAGATAATTTAAGAGCCAAGAAAGAAGAAGGGCATTTTCGTCTTTTTAGGCAAAAGGGTATTTTGGTAATTTCACAGTGCAATTAAATTTGCTGAGGTCGTAGCCTTTTATTTAATTTGTTAAAAATTAAATAAGTGAAATTACGGTTAAATGTGTGTTCGCACATATTTAATTAAATCATCATTATTGTTAAATGTTAATTAAATATTAATTGATTTAATTAAGATAATGATGAATTAAATTAAAATATCAAATTGAGAGTGTTTGGCAACATGGGGTGTTGGGTTGGAGCCCAGCCCATTCCATGTGGGAATAGGGCAACTTGGTTTGCCATAAAAGGAATAGGTTTGTGTGATTTAATTAATTAATTCATTTCTGTTGATAAAACACACAGCAGCCCCTTTTTAACACTCACTCCCACGCCCCTTTCACTGTTCCATTGAAAAACAAACATTTGTTTTTCTTCTGGATTTCTTAAGGCCAAGGAGGATCTAGCAAATCTTCCTTGGTTCTTGTTGATTGTCTCTGTGTGGACCTCTACGGTTCGATCCTACACTTGGATCGGTAGCAAACACATTCAGGGACAACATTGGTGGCCTCCAAACGTGGGTATGAATCTTAACATTGGATTTATTTTTCTGCAGATTCTTATTATGCATAAACTGTAAAATCTGTGACTTGATTTGGGTTCTAAGGAACGATCCGTGGTTGTAAATTTTTTGTTTTCCGCTGCGCAACCGAGTTTCCTAACAATGCATATAACCATACAAATAGCTACTCACTATCCAAACCTAGGCTCTGATACCACTTGTATGCAACGGAACAATAAACTCTAACGCTAGCTATTGAATATAATAATAACAGTAGTAAGAATAAAATAAATAATCAAAATTAAATGCAAAAATAAAGAATACCAGGAATTAACGAGGTTCGGTATTGAAACCTACGTCCTCGGGCGCTGCAAAAGAAAACTCCACTATCTCCAAACAATATTACAAACTTTTGGGCAATACAGCAAATACCCAAAACAAAGGGGAGTTACAACAAAACTTGCAAACTAAAGGGTCCTTAAAGAAAGAACCCTAAACAAAAGAAGTATAATGGAATTACATCTTGGGATACAAATAACAATGATTTAGATCCTTATATATAGGCCCCAAAAGTTTCCCACTTTTCATTCCCAAGCAATGTGGGACAAACTAACATTTTGGCCTATTACATATAAGTCCCTAAACCTTTTTCCATTATCACTTCTACCCCCATGTGATTTGCTAAATGAGCCACTTTTCCAACAGAGGGAAACGTTAATTGGTCTTTATGAAGCGTGAGGGTTACTCTTCTCGCAGATTAACGACACGTGGTCGTAATCAACGGTGAGAAACGTGTCCCGCCCAAACGTCGCTTGCTCAGAAAACCAACCGTCGCGTTTCCTCTATAAAACCCAAAATTGTTTCAGATTGTTGTGACAGATTTCACATTCTCAGAAAGAAGAATGAAACTCTTGCAAAAATCAACTTACATTCTTCGGTTGATGCGCACTGTCCGTTACGACAGAAGACTCTTCCCACGCCGCCAAGAGGTAAGAAGAGTTTCTCTCTCGCTTTCTTCCATTATTCGACGGTTCTGTCCGACTTGCTTGGTAATGGCGGGCATGGGCTATCTGGTGGGTTTTTGCAGTGCGCATCCCCAGATAGTGGTGAGGAGAGGGGTTTAGTTTTTCTTAAAGATGAGAAGTTTAGGGCACAGATCCTTGGGGGTTCACCCCCAAAAGGTTTTTGAAGGTTTTACTAGGGTTGTAGAAGGATACATTAGGGTTCTTTTGTCCTTCTACCTCACCGTATGGAACATCGTACGAGGACCTAGCCTTTTTTCTTCCTTTTATTATTATTATTATTATTATTATTTTACGTCGCCCCTTTTTCAGACCTTAAGAACAATGGACGCCTCAGCAACTAGGGGAGCCGAAGGCACGAGCTCGCAGGCGCCAACTGCCCAAGCGGGCCCCATGCTAGAGACCTTATCGATGATCACCCGAGAGGAGATACAAAAGGCAGTGGACCAATGCGTGCTTAGTGTGAATGTCTATCAGCATAGAACCCTTACGACTCGGAATCCCCTTGAGGGAAAGGCCGCGATCTCGAAGACGATCTTTAAGTGTGGGGCGTTGATACCTTTTCATCCTTTTATGAGGTCGATCCTTAATCACTTTGAGGTCGCACCAATGCAGTTAACGCCCAATGCGTATATGATAGCTATTGCTATGTATATCGCAAGTGGCGAAAACAACCTTGGCGAGTTGACAGCATTGGAGCTCTTATTATCTGAAGAAGAGCAAAGACAAAGATTTTTTCTACGTCTCGAAGTAATCTACAATCGAGGGAGGAATATTCAATTACCCCAGCAACGTTGGGGCTTATGAAACTAAGTTTTTCTTTTTTGAATACGATAGCGTCTGCCAGTTTAGGGAGCCAAGTAGGTTTTTTCTTTCCATTTGCGAAATGTTCCACCTTTGGTTTTTGTATCTAACAAAACTTTTTGTCTCTTCACAGGAAATAGGACGACCAAGTTAGGAAATTTAACAGATTATAACTAAATCATTGTGTTCGGCCGTCTTCCTGACCATTGTCGCGACGCAAAACTGCTCGTGACCACTGCCAACTTGAGGAAGTACAACTTTTTTAACCCAGAAGTGTCCTTAGAATCAGACCATGAGTATCCCCATACTTAGAATGTTTTTTGGTTGCCGGCGATGACCTGTCTTACTAACATATTTCTATGGTACGCAGCGATCATGCCACCCAAGGTGCCTAGAAAGTTCATGTTTTCCCGAGTCGCTACGACTAAGCCAATCGAGGAGGTCCTTGGTGATATCCCCACGGGAGGGATACAAATTGGCGTCAAAGGGCGAACACCTCCAGAGCGACATGAGGAAGCTCCTAGGCCTGTGGCAGGTCGCGCCCCTAAGCAGAAAACCATGGGCCAAAAGACTAAGAAGAGAAAACAGCTGCAGGTTGAGGAATCGGAGTCCGAGTCAGAGGGCGCTAGGGTGCAGCCTAGGAGTTTGCAGCCTTACTAGGCTTTCCGTTTGAGCCACGCGTCGAGTGTCTCAGCGATCCCTGAGAGCTCGAGCCGAAGAGAGGGGGAAACCATGGTTACCTGCAGGAGAGTGGGCAAGCAACGGGTCGATGAGTTGCCAGTTCCTACGGAGGCAGGTACGCCAGTGTTGGACTCCATGGGGTAACTTCCAGAGCACTTGCAGTCGGTGGTGTATACCCTGCTAGAGTGCCAACTGGCTTCTGTCTTTAAGGAGTTCGTGGCTTCCTGGCCCACAAACTTGCTGACAACTGCCCTTTAGCTACAAAGCCAGGTAGGGCGGTCCAACCTCATCGAGGACTTCAAACTTAGTTGATTTTTTTGCCTTAATAATTTTCAAAAAAATGGGAGTTAACTCTTGCTTCCTTTCTTTTACAGACCTTGCTCGCTTTGCACATGGCTCAGCAGAAGGTCAACCTGGACTATGTTGGAGGGGTCCACGACCTGAAAGAGGAGAATGCTAAATAGAAGAAGGACCTCGAGGATCTGGCAGTAGAGGCAAGGTTGTTCAACCTCCAAGCAAATCAATACCTAGCAGAGAAAAACTCTGCCCTTAGCACTGTGGATTTCTAGAAGGCCGAGCTCGAAAGGAGGGGCGAAAAGGTCAAATAGCTCTAGAGAACCGTAGCCAAACTCACCAAAAAGGATGGCGAGAAAGAGAAGGAGCTGAAGGAGAACTCGGAGTGTCTCGCTAAGGCGGAGGAAGATAGAGCTCGATTATGGGAGAACTCCGAGAAGTAAAGGAGAGTGCTGGAAATAGACCTCGAGCTCTCCTAAGGGCAGGTCACTTCATTGACTAACTAGATGAAGCGGTAAAACCTTGAGCTTGAAAGGAAAGCCGCTGACTGGCAATTCAGGCCATTTATACCTTGTGAACCCGGGAATGGATCTCTCTGACCTCCCGCCTGATTATCAAGACATTCTTGCTTCCATGGCCCAAGCTGACGACGAGGCCGGGGAACAAGAGCCCCCTCTAGAAGATGATCAGCTAGAGGAATATGTTCCTGAGGATCCAACGGTTGACCTGATAGCCGGCGACCAACTGGGGGACAACGAGGTCACGCCCACAGATTTTGGAGGTGGAGGCCAGTGATCACTTTTTTTTTTTTTTTTTTTGGACTCTTTTCTTTTTGGCTGTCCACTATACTTTTGTAAATCATAAATGAAAAGAGTTTTCTTTAGACTTTTACAATTTCGACTGCTTTACAAAACTAACATTACATCTTATCAAGAAACTTGTAAAAAAATTACAACGAACAAGATCATGTAAGACATTTATACAAGGTGAAGAAGAACGATCTTATTCATAAAGGTTACAAGGAAAATTTTACAAGTAAAAGAGCTGGAAAACTGAGAGCGAGCCCGGAATTACTGATAACAGGGGCGAAGATGTTCGACATTCCAAGCTCGCGGTACTTCGGAACTGTTAAGCCTCTTGAGGTGATATGTTTTTGGTCATATCACTTTGGTGATGCGGTATGGACCTTTCTAATTGGGTCATAATACCCCCGCACTTGGTTCCCTTGCAGCGAGAAAGACTTCTTTCAGAACCAGGTCGTTGACTTGGAAGTCTCTTCTTCTGATCTTGGAGTCGAAGAACCTTTTTGCATGTTGTTGGTAAGATGCTATTCTTAACCGAGCCTTGTCGTGATGTTCTTCGACTAGGTCTAAGCATGCGCGTAGAAGCGCTTTGTTGTCTGTTTTCTTGAACAAGTCTCTCCGAAGTGAACTAGTCCCCACTTCTACCAAGATCATCGCCCGTAGCCATATGCTAGCGAGAAGGGTGTTTTCAAAGTAGAGGTTCTTGGAGTCGTTTTGTATGCCCATAGAACTTTAAGGAGGTCATCGACCCAATTACCCTTGGCAATGCCAAGCTTGGCCTTCAAGGTGTGCTTGATGGTTTTGTTGACAGCTTCAACTTGACCATTGGCTTGCGGTCTAATGACTGAGGCGAACTTTTTGTGGATCCCCAAGTTATCGCAAAACTGCTTGAATTCCTCATTGTTGAATTGTTTACCGTTATCAGAGATGAGAGTATGAGGAATCCCGTATCGGCTATGCTCTTGAAGACAAAGTCCTTGATCTTCTTGGTAGTGAACGCGGCCACGGCCTCGGCTTCGGCTTCGGCCTATTTTGTGAAATAATTTACCGCGACCACGACATACTTGACGCCCCCTTTCCCGATGGGCATAGGCCCAATAAGGTCAATTCCCCACATAAAGAACAGCCAAAGGCTGGTCATTGTAGTCAACTAGTGAGAAGGAGCTCGTGGGATGTTCGCAAACCGTTGTCATTTGTCGCATTTTTTTACAAAGTTGAAAATGTCTTCTTGAAGTAGGGGCCACTAGTATCCTTGGCGAATAATCTTATTGGCGAGGGATCGAGCGACAGTGTGATTACCATAGAGCCCTTCGTGAATCTCCCTCATAATATACACAGACTTCTATGTACTGAACCGGAATATTGTTCGGCACATCCGAGTCTAGCGATGAGACTATCTTTGCCAAGGCGTCCACGATAGAGTTACTATCTCTCGGGATTTACGTGATCGTGAAGTGCTTGAAAGGCTCGAGTGCGGCCTTTGCTTTTTTTAGGTATCTGATCATGTTCTCTTCCTTGACTTTGTATTCTCCCGAAATCTGATTTACTACCAACTCGGAGTCATTGTGAATGTTGATCGCGTCGGATCCCATTTCTCTAGCTAGTTACAGCCTAACAAGCAGCACTTTATACTCAGCCTCATTGTTAGTAGCTTGGAACCTGAACCGAAGGATTCCATGAGTGCGCGTCCCTTCGGGACTGAGGAGGAGAAGACCGGCCCCGACCCTTCTCCTATTTGAGGAACCATCAACATAGAGGCTCTAAGTCGACAGATTCTGAGCGGTCTCTTAGATGACCTCGCTGGTCGGTTGCTCGGGTCTTCGATTGGGCTGGTATGAGATTTTCGAAATGAAATCGGCAATAGCCTGCCATTTGATGGTTGTTTTTGGTCTGTAATGTAGATCGAATTGACTTAGCTCTATTGCCTATTTAAGCAACTTACCCGAAGCCTCCGGTTTCTGAAGAACTTGCCTACGCGGGTAGTTGGTCAGAACATGGATTGTGTGAGTATGGAAGTAGGGTCGCAGCTTTCTAGAGGCGATCAGCAGGGCATAAGCTAATCGGTTTATTTCTGGGTACCGCATCTCAGCATCTAGCAGTCGTTAGCTCGCATAATACACTGGCCATTGAACTCTGCCTTCTTCCCGGATTAGAGCTACACTGACCGCATGCTGGGAGATAGACGTACATAAGTAAAATTTCCTGGGGAAGAGGCTTGGACAAGAAATGTGGTCTTCCGAGGTGTTCTTTTATGCTCTGAAAGGCCTGTTCACACTTTGGAGTCCATTCGAACTTCTTGTTGGCCCTAGGCACATTAAAAAATGGCAAGCAATAATCTGGTGCTCTCGATATGAAGCGACTTAGAGCCGTTATCCTGTCATTCAGGCTCTAAACCTGCTTTTTGCATAGAAGTTTGAACAGGGGCAAAATGGTCATTTCACATAGAATCACATGTTCAAGTGAAAAGTGAGTATGATAAATATAATGTATTAAGTGTGCTAGCCATGAGAATATAGTGGTAGAAAGATTATAGAAAATACACGTGATGTGATGCCGAGATAAATACGTGTTTGTAAAGTAATAGGAAGAAATTAAAGAATAAGGGTAAAATGGTCTTTTCACTGACAACTAGATGAAAAAGTGGTGAGTGTAAGGAAGCAAAATAATGTGAAGAAGATGATACAAATGAGGGTAATTAGGTAAATGACTAAAGGACATAGATGAAATTTCTTATAAAGTGCAAGCTACGGACACCGGTGTTTTTGCACCGAAAATGTGTACCGGCCTATGTGTCCCTCTGACTCACACCACGCGTGATTAAACTATAATTATTTTTCTAGTGAACGGTCGTCCATCAAATATGGACATCCGTTCACTTACATGGACTCCCGTCCATATTATATGGACGGGGGTCCATTTACTATGGACGGGCGTCCCTATTTAAAGGATGCCCGTCCATAAATAAAATACAATAAAATATTTTAATAAAAATTAGGGACGGCCATTCATCCGTTATGGACGGCCGTCCATTCATTTTGGACGGGCACCCACAAATAAGGGATGCTCGTCCTTAACCCAAATATAAAAATAAAAAAAAAAAAAATTTGGGGATGCCTATCCATAAATTATGGACGGGCGTCCCTTACGTTTGGATGGGCGTCCGTCCCTTATTGTATTGTGGTTATGGACGGGGGGCCACATACAAGGATGTCTGTCCATACTTTTAAAAAAAAAAAAAAATTCTAAACAAAAATAGAAAGCCCCTCTTCTTCGTCTTCATTCCCCATCTCCTCTCTTCTTCTTCGCTCTTCTTCTTTGTCCACCTTTGTTCAAGTGCCCAACATTATTGTCTTGAACACCTTGTCTGTCAATACGAAACTATGCGATGGAAACACTGAAAGTCACGTTGATGAACAAACGAGAAAGAAGTAGAAACTTACACGAAAAATCTAAGAAAAAGTTACTCTTCCAACATCTAATAGTTGGACTCCAAAATAAAAACTACAAGCATAGAATAAAAACAAGAAGCAAAATGATAGTCCAAAAGCTACGCCACCTGCCAAACCCTGCTTTATTGATGCCTTTAAAGGGTCTTCACATTTCTTCTGATAAATCTCCATCACCTTTTCTTCTGCATAGAAAGAAGCAACTGTTCTAATACTTCCTATTGCATCATTCGCAACTTGACTTGCTTCCTCATACATTTTCTGCAATCATCGGTCAATAAGGTTAAGCTTTACTGAAACAGGTAGATAAAGCATATTATGTTAATATGCATCATTTTTAGTGATTTCTGGAGCAGACCTTAGCATCAGCACTGTAACCTTAGGTATATTTCATCTGAATATATCCGTTGATCCCTACCAGGGGCAGCAACACGGAAACAATGAGAGCCATTTCCTAGTTTGTTTCAAAAGCAATAACCAAACTAGCAATTATAGTTGCAATATTCTGAACTAGCAAACCAAGTGCCTCTCCAACAATGAGAATATTAATAATAATCAGACGAAATACCTTTTTTGTCAGAAGTATGATAATAGCACAAACTTTGGGATGCAAACCAGTGGTTGCATTCATCATAAAACATGTGCAAAGACAACTTGTATCATAAAGAAAGAAAAAAAAGAAAAAAGAAAAAAAGGGACCTGATTGCTATGCTAGAGGCTGCAAAACAAACTAGAAACAAATAACAAAGAACATCTAAAACTATATGCCCTTACACAGATTCCCAACATCACTCTACATTGACTAAAATACTTTTAAAATGCAAAAGGCGTTGCATATACTAGTAACTTAATACTATTAACATAATATGCTTTATCTACCTGTTTCAATAAAGCTTAACCTTATTGACCGATGATTGCAAAAAATGTATGAGGAAGCAAGTCAAGTTGCAAATGATGCGATAGGAAGTATTAGAACAGTTGCTTCTTTATGTGCAGAAGAAAAGGTGATGGAGATTTATCAGAAGAAATGTGAAGACCCTTTAAAGGCATCAATAAAGCAAGGTTTGGTAGGTGGCGTAGCTTTTGGACTATCATTTTGCTTCTTGTTTTTATTCTATGCTGGTAGTTTTTATTTTGGAGTCCAACTATTAGATGCTGGAAGAGTAACTTTTTCTGAGATTTTTCATGTAAGTTTCTACTTCTTTCTCGTTTGTTCATCAACGTGACTTTCAGTGTTTCCATCGCATAGTTTCGTATTGAGAGACAAGATGTTTCAGACAATAATGCTGGGCACTTGAACAAAGGTGGACGAAGAAGAGGAGCGAAGAAGAAGAGAGGAGATGGGGAATGAAGACGAAAAAGAGGAGCTTGCTATTTTTGTTTAGAATTTTTTTTAAAAAAAAGTATGGACGGGCGTCCTTGTATGTGGCCCCCCGTCCATAACCACAATACAATAAGGGACGGGCGTCCATTCCTTATGGACGCCCATCCAAACGTAAGGGACGCCTGTCCACAATTTATGGACAGGCATCCCCAATTTTTTTTTATTTTTTTTTTTATATTTGGGTTAAGGACGGGCGTCCCTTATTTGTGGGTGCCCGTCCAAAATGAATGGATGGCCGTCCATAACGGATGAACGGCCATCCCTAATTTTTATAAAAATATTTTATTGTATTTTATTTATGGACGGGCGTCCTTTAAATGGGGACGCCCGTCCGTAGTAAATGGACCCCCGTCCATATAATATGGACGGGAGTCCATGTAAGTGAACGGCTGTCCATATTTGATGGACAACCGTTCACTAGAAAAATAATTATAGTTTAATCACGTGTGGTGTGAGTCAGAGGGACACGTAGGCCGGTACACGTTTTTGGTGCAAAAACGCCGGTGTCCGTAGCTTTATTGTATATATATATATAAGGCTTCAATTGACCGAACCCTAGCCATTCTCATCCCTTGAGCATGCCACCTCTCATTCATTTTCTCTCAAACTTCTTCATCAAATTTCAAAGAGAATTCATAGGGTTTAGCTTAAATTTTTGTAGATTTTCAATCCTAAAGCATGCACAAAAGTGTGTATTTAAGCTTTAAAGTTTTGAATTCTTATGTTTTTACATGATTTAGTTCCAAGAGGAAAAGAATTTTAGCAAAGGAAGGTTGAATCATTAGTGTTGCACAAATTCAAGGTAAGTAAACCCAATCTAAACTTTAATTTGAGTAGTATATGTGTAAGTTGATTCTTGAGTGTTTGTGTATGATGTATGATAAAAAGTATAGGCTGTTTAGATGCTTGTTGATAGAGAATAATGTGTAGAAGTTCAGTCAAGATGAGTAGTTATGTAGATGTGATGTTTTGGTTGAACCTTGGATGAAATTTTGAAGAGTTGATGTTGGAATTTGGAAGTCTTGAATTTGGCCAAAATAGGGGCTGAATTTTTGTTGAATTTTCTTCCAACTTTAAGGTATTTGGAGAGATGTGGAGGTGTGGCCAGCCATGTACTTATATGTGCATGTAAAGTGTTTGGTGAAATTTCAAAAAGAAACTCATGCATGAATTTATCAAATTTTGTTAAAGATATTGTTTGAGAAAGGAAAGAATTGATTTAAAAAGGTTGTAGTAGACTTGACCAAGTATAAGTTTAAGTGTTTAAGAGTACATTTTGTTATGCCAAAATTTAGAATAGCACTTGGTTATGTTAGTTCAATGAAATGAATGGCCTTTAGTGCATGGTTCAAGTTGCTTGAACTTTTAGCATTAGTTTGAATGACATATTGTATTTAGTCATTGAATTATGAGTTTTGAAACTTATGACTTCAGAAAAGTGATGGCAAGAATTGCATATTAAATTGTTGCAATAATATAGTATTGATGATAGTAAAAGATGGGTGATTATATTATAATATTACAATATGCCACAATAAATTGTCAAGTTTGTATGCTTGAAATTAGAAAGATCATTCAAAGAATGGCTTGGCCATATGAGGATATTGTTGTTTCTTGTTTTGAGATTAGTTATAAACAATATGTAATAAGTGATTTTATTGTATAAAGAATAGAAAAGCTTTCCCAAGTATAGATATCAAAAGAAACATCAAAGAAATAGAAGTTTGGTTTATGTATTAAATACATAACCATTTTAGAAATTGATTGGTATGAATATAGTTTTCATGCCTTATTATATATTACAAGCTATAGAATTGCTAGAAGATCTTGAGAATATGTTGTATTATTTGGCCAAAAGTTTAGTTAAGAATGTTAGAAAGAAATTAGAATTTAGCCAAAGTATATATGTTAGATTGTATTTACAATGATTAATATGGCAATATAGATTAATATATAGAATGTAGCCAAAAGAAAAGAAGAAAGAAGGGCATGTATAACAATGTTGATGGTCATGTTAAGAGAATGTAAATTTATGTATATATATATATATATATAAATTTGAGAAAATCTAGTAGCATAATTGGGCAAGTTAGTAGACTTAATACCTGAGTTGTGGCATAGATTTTTATAGAAGAAATTAGATTGCCCAAAATGTAGAATTCATTCCCTAGTTGAATTGTGCCGTTTAAATATCTTACTCATAGAATTATAGAAGAGTAGAATTTATGAGAGATAATGTAATTGTGTACGTGTACATTTTACATAGCATATAGAATTGAAGAATTATGTAGAAATTATAGAATTGCGTACGTACACACGATGCATAGAATTTAGAAATAACGAATAAAATAGAAAATGTTTTAAGTTAAGCGTGTTATTAGAATAGAACTTTGGGTTTTCTAGAAAAATATAGAAATAAAAGCCTTAGAATCAATAGAACACATGCCAGAGTCAGACACGTATTTTGGGATCATGCATAGATAACATATAAATACATAACATAGCATAGCATGTATTTTAGAAATTTTAAAATTATTGGAAAATGTCTAGCTAGTTATTTTCAGATTTTCAGTTTTTAGAGGGCTGTTGCGATGGGGAACTTGTAAGCATTCGCTGCGTTAGTTGGTGGCGACAGAGATGTAGAAGCTTCCCACATGCACGTTGCCATCAGTGAGTGGCCTCAGAATAGAAAATAGAATTGTACAGTCTGCTAGAGGTGCATGTGGATGAGGATTGTACCTAGAAAAAATTTCAGAATACGCTCACACGGCTAGGGTTCCAAATCTATGCCTCAGCTTAATCTGATCGGCAAACCAGAACAGAATACAGAATGAGAAAAAGAAAGAAAAAATAGAATAAGAAGAATTTCATAAAGAAAGGAAAAGAATTTCCAAAAGAATTAGAAAAGAATTTTTAGAAAGAATACAAACATGATCATTTGCATATGCATCAGACATTTTATGTGCATTGCATTTTATGCATTATGCATAGATTAAAGAGGTTATTTTATTATTGCGTGTCTGACTAGCCAAGAAAAGAAAATAAACTCCCATGAAAATAGAGAAGAAAAGAAAATAGAAACCCATAAAAATAGAGAAGAAAAGAAAATAGAAGCCCATGAAAATAGAGAAGAAAAGAAAATAGAAGCCTACAAGAATAGAAAAGAAATTAGAGATATACGAGAAAGGACTAGAAATTAGATATATGTTAGAAAAGAATAGAAATTAGAAACATGAAAATTAGCAAGGAAACTTAGCGATTTGTTGAGTAGAGAAAGAAACAAAAAGATATAATCTACCAGAGAAGAGAAATAAAATGATAAAGAATAGCACAACATTAAGATTTGAGAAAAATAGAAGACTGCTAAGTAGTACGCCTGAGAATAAAGAGAGAAAGCAAGCAGAAATTTAGAAGAAGTACAACGAAAACGGGGACAGCGGAGTAAAAGCATAGTTAGATTTGATTTAGTTACTGAGCATTTATAGCTTACCCCGTTGCTTTCTTTATTTTTGCAGGATTGTAGCAGTCAAGAGACGTCAAGCTGGCGAGAGGGTTGCACACACCGTCTCAGTGAAAAAATTAATGTGGATTTATGTATGTATTTTTGGTAGTAGTAATAATTAGAGAACATCTTCATGCTTTCCAGTTCATTAGAAAATGATTCTTATTATTTTTATATATGTGAGAAATAGTAATTGTGTAATAGTATTTTATAACTGGATTAAGGATAAAAAATTTAGACGAACACCCTTTTTAATCTAGCAATTTTCAGGATTCTCTCTATAGGATACTCAGTGAATACTTGCCTAGTGAGAGATTACACTATTGGAATGGTCATTTAGTTTGGTCATTCCAATTCTGATTTGAGTTTGCTTTAATGGATTTTGGCTTCATTTTAGATAGAATTGTGATGTCATTCCAAAATGGAATGGCTTGACGAGAGATTATTTTCCAAAAAAACTGAATGGAATTCCATCTGCATAGACGATCGTTCCATCTGGAAAATCCGCATTTTTGTTTTGGTTATCACTTGTGTCATACCTTCGCACTTTGTTAATTGATGAACAAATTTACTTCCTCGCAAGTGCACGAATTACTATTGCAGTATAGTGTGCAAAAGCAAGGGTCGATCCCACAGAGATTTGTAAGCTAACCAATAATCTTAATAACGATGCCTTAATTTAAATAACAAACTAACATTAAGTTACAAGATTGATGAAACTCCAAATTGAAGTAAAATGACTAAAACTATAACTAAAAGAAAACCAATATTCAAATGAAATAAAAACCAATCAACCAAAACCTAGGTATCTGATGAGTGGTGAAATGATATAGATATTCCGTGATATTATGGGTAGATTGTGGGGAATTTATGACTTTAATAGATTATTTTCATGCAAGTTTCTTTAGATATTTATATTTTCAAGAATCATGGGTATGTGTATGAGTTTCAGGTTTTTAGGCGGACAAATGGCGACTTTATACTCACACGATGGTTGGAGGCTTTGGATGTGCCAAAGAGAGAAATCAGATCATCAAGCAAAAGAAATAATGTGAAATTGCTGGATGGTGCCGCGCCATAGTTTTTCTGTGTCGCGGTGCAAAGAGATGATTTGGGATAGAAAGTTAATGCCGCGGCATGAAAAAGTTGGTGTCGCAGCATGACAAAGCTTTAGGGTTGTGGAAGAATTTTAAGCTGTGGCGCCAGAAAATCACGCCGTAGCATGGATCGCGAGAAAAATAAAAACCTCACCTTTTCCAACTCCGACTTGAACTTGTATTTTCCCAAAAACACCCCTAACAAAGGAAAGGTATAAATAAGACTTTGTAATTTATTTTAGGATTCACTTTGACCTAAATTGAGAGCCACTTTGTAGCAAGAAAGAGAAGGAGGTTCTTCCTAGGGTTTTGGATTATTCATGCTTTTGGGGGAATTGAGGTTTGCTTTCTTTATGTCAGTGTGTAACTAAATTCTTATCTAGGGATCCAATGTAGCCTAATTGGAAGGCTCTTTGTTAAACATATGTTATTGCTATCAATTCAATTTGAAATCTTGATTCATTCATGTTATTATTCGAATATTTAATTTTCATTATTGTGTGACAACACTTAGTGTGAAGTATTAGGTTGTATGTGTTGAGATTAGGCATATGTTATATTTTAGTCTTGAAGAACTCATGTGAATGAGTGATTAGTACTCTATGCATACGCCCTAACAGAGTATTAGTAGGTCCATGATTTCTTGAACAATTAGTGTATGTGCATACGCCCTGACAGATGCGCCTTTGTTCTTGATTTCAAGTATTCCTATGTTTAATGAGTTTTTAACCATAAGCTAGACTATACGCCCTAGCTAGTCTTGTGTTAAAAATACTAGGTTAATCCCGAACGCCTTACGATAATGCCTTGATTTAGTGAATGCGAACCCTAGAGACTGAATTGATATACAATAGAGAGATGTTTGACATAGAGCTGGATAATTATGGTGAAATTAGAGCCCTAGGTTTTGGTCAATTGGGTTTTAGATAATTTTAATAGTGTTTAATTTTAGTTTTAATCAATTGTTGCTTTCCAAGTGATCTTCCTTAATTCTTCATTATTAAGTCTTGTTATTAGTTTTAATTAAAGCATAGTTATTAGGATTAGTGATGCGTTGTTACTACAACATGCATAAATAGCAAGTGCACTAGTCGCACAAAGTAATAAAGTGATGAGTGAGCATCATTCCCACGAGGATTGGTTGCTAAGCACTAAGTTTTCTACTGTTTTTGAGTTGGAGCAATCGAATTTGTTTGGATTAATGGGAGAAAATTAAACTTAAAACTAAAAAAAAAATTGCTAAATATTCAAAGCTAAATTATGAAAGCAAGATTAAAAACAAGGTAATATCAATTTAAGCAAACGGGTAGGGTTTTGACTTCATTCGGACTCTATGGATTAAACCTACGGATTATGCTATTTCCATATTCACATGCATTGATTGTAAATCAAATTCTCTAAATTGTAAAACATACCTTCTTAGTCTATGTTTTCCTACTTTTCTCTATTAAACTTCCGCACCCAACAATTTGAAGATTAATAATTCTAAGCTCATTAAGCACAAGGAATCCTAGATTGATTTCATTGATTCTTAAATCTATCTCTAGCATTCAATAATATAATGGTGATTACCCAAGAAGCTTAACATGACTCATTTCTCAATCTCATTATGTTCATCAATTAAAAGCAATAAAATCAGAATAACCACACAAACCATACAATAGCATATGAAAATAACAAAAATCAATTACTCAATCCATGGAAATCCGAATTACATCAAAACCCTAACCCAAAATGGGTTAGTTCATAGCTAATTCAACACAACAGACAAGAAAAACAATAAACTCAAGGTTCAACATATTGAAATGAGAGAAAAGAGAAGAGATCTCCCCTAGTTGAAGAATCCACCAGATTTAATCCCAAATCTTCTCAATTTTCAACCCAAAATTTGTTAAATCTAAACTAAGGAAGATGAAAATAAGTTGCTCTAGACTAAGAAAAACACGACTTCTCCTCAAAATGGAAAAGTTTTGCTTTTATACTTCGCCCACATGAAACTGTACGTTTTAAAGAAACTGGAATTTGCAGACTTCGCCGCGACGAAGAAGAAATCTCGCCGCGGCGACGAAGTAAACTTAAATCTTGTGCGTAACTCATTTCGCTGTGGCGTATCTTCATGAAGAATTCTAAAATTACATAATTGCCCTCTGCTTGCTTCTTTGCTTGAATCTTCGAATCTTCGATGCTCTCCCATGGAAACAAGCTTCATAGTGCTTTACTCTGCTTCAGAACTCTCCCAACTTCTGAGATCCGCTTACTTCTGAGTCCAGAAACTCCAATTCGCTCATTATTTGCTCAAAATATCCATTTTGGCCTGAAACAAAAATGTAAAGAATTAAGTAGCAATTCAGGCATAAATGAACTAAGAAGTATCTAAAATCCGGCCTAAAAGCCTAAATAAAACAGTATAATCCTCAGATTATCAAATACCCCCAAACTAAAGACATGCTCGTCCCCGAGCATCAGGTCCAAAACAAAATGAAAGAAAAACAACAAACGCCCAAACAAACGCAAAACAACAAAATTAACAACAATTTAAAAAGAAAAACATAAGACTCAACTCAACACAACGAACTGCCTAGAATTTATACAAGTCTCAAAGGTTGTTGCAAAATTATTACTAGAAAAATGTTCAACACTTCAAGAAGTTATAAGTTGCATCGACTATCTTTCTCTATTGGTCCCCCGAGTAGGTGATCCCCACTTCAATCCACCTTTCGACTTCCCGGATTATTTTATGCAGGCATGCAAAGTTTATCAAATGGTGGCAGACTCCATAAGCCTAAATATCGAACTACTCTCCACTAATGAGGATTAGACATCGCTAAGAATCAAAAGGTCTTTGCAAGCTTCTAACATTAGGCTCGGGTAGTGGGCTTTAAAGGAAAGGAAAGGATAAACAAATAAGAGAACTTGGTTTCCTTAAAGCAAACACTAAGACTTAATCCAACTCCCACTTCCTTTCTCAACCATCACTCAAAATGTCAACCATTTAACAACCTTCAACCATGAACAATTCTTATTGTTGCTATTGTAATGCAATTCTCGAACTAAATATTTTTTTTTTTTTTGAAAATAACAAAAATCTCAAATTGAGGTTAATTACCTCTCTTATTCTTCTTGCCCTTCTCACAACCCCCAAACTATTCTTTTAGTTCATTCACACAACTCTTCAAGTTCCTTGTGTTTGCATTAGGTCCAAAATTCTCCTACAGGGTATGATTATGTGTTTAGGGTAATTGGATTGGACAATTTTTTAGTTTGCAAGGAAATAAAAAGCAATGATAATCTCATAAGGCTCAAATGGGTGATTAGGGAAAAAATTCATTCGTGGGTTGGCTAGAAAGGCTCAAACGTTCCGAAAAATGCCTAAATCATTTCCTTAACAGTGTCTATTCCTAGAATTCCCCCTCAAACACTTCTCTACTAGGTTCTAGAGTCCACCAACATTATTAAAACTTTACCTAACCACATAAAATGAATCTAAGCATGCCGAAATATATGAAAATGGTGGTTGAACCACTCAACAGACCTTAATCAAAATTCAGTCAATCAACATAAACTTGAAGCAATGCTTAACATTTTTCAACAATAAAATCCCAACAATCCTATTCTCATCATTGATTTATACAATTCATCATTGGCATACACAACAAAACATGAAAATAAAATAAACAAAAAGTCCAAAAATTCTCAAATTTTTCCTACCCCCAAACTAAAGATGACATTGTCCCTAATGTCACATTATGCACAAATTAGGAATAGAAAAACAAAATCGACAAAGGTACAAGATAGTTCCCTGATTAATCCGTGAAGTTGAAGTTTCGCTCAACAGTGTGCACACCTGGTCCTTAACTTTTTCATCACCAAAATCTGTAAAAACAATTGAAAACTGTGGTGTCCACTGTGTTAGAAAAATTCACTGACTAATATGAAAATATTACAACCCTAATCTCGTCTTTACGTTAACTACGAAATTAAAAAAAAAATGAAACAACTAAAACAATCCAAAAAAAAAAAAGTATCAACTGAGTTCATGTTCGAAATGAAATACAGAAACAACTATAACAAACAAAAAAAAATAACAAACAAAAACAGGTGCTCAGGTGCTCATTCTTCACCCTCCTCGTCTCCCTCAGCGTCGTCCTCTTCTGATTCGGAGCCCATCCACTCTTCTGAATCCCAGTCAGCCCATTGGAATTCTGCAGTATCAACGTTGAGCTTGTTGAAGCTACTCTTTTGCATTTCATACATCATCTGGGTTTGCTCTGCCAGCCAATCCTGTCGTTTTGCCATCCTTTTTATCTTACCCATCATCTGTTGCATCATTTCCCTCATAGTGGTTGTGGAACTGGATGATGTGGCAGTGCCTTGTGTGGTTCTCTGTCGTTTTGTCCCTACACTTGGTTCCTCATCATTTGGACGTTCAAGATGCTTGTGATAATAGTCTGAGTCGAGGATTGAGGCAGCATGGATAAGTGGCTCATCATCATGTACCTCGATTCCTGCTCGAGTGCACAAAGCTGTAATGAGATGTGGGAAAAGGGTAACTTCCTCGCCCTGGTTTGGCTGTATGCTGAATATTGTTCAGGATAATTTGTCCCACATCCATACTCTTTCCTGTGGCAATAGAATAGAGCAGTAATGCCTTCTCATAAGTCACCGTATATAGTGTGTTTCCGGCATCATCCTCACACTAATAAAGTACTGCCACAACTTAGCCATCGGTGTCAAATTAGTTCCCTTGATGCTCTTCTTGCTCTTTTTTGACACCTCCCAAGTGGTGTTCGGTTTTGTAATGATTGGAAAAATGATATCATCCTCAAATTGTGTCTTCCTAAAATCAGCATAATCATTCCGGTCAATCTTAGGCAGGTTATAAAATTCATTGATGACCTTCGCAGTAAATGCCACATCAGTATCCCTCACAAACACAGTACCAGATTCACACTCCGGGAAGTTGGCATAAAATTCTCTCACTGGCATAAAATTCTCTCACTAGCGGCTCTACAGCCGCTTGTGCAGGTGCACTCATAAAAAGTTCCCAACGTCTCCCTCGACTCCAATCCATAGCTTGGCTCGCTGTCAATCCATGCTCAGGAATAAATCCTTTATCTTTCCTTTGGGCTGCCCCTTCATAGCGTGTCCGAGCCTTGTCATTTACAAACCGGTTGTCCACTTTCTTTCCCTTTCCTTTACCCTTGGATAACACTTTGAGCGGCATTTTTCCAAAACTATCAATCAACTCAAAAATTCAACTTAAAAATTCAACCCTAAGTGCCCTATGAACAACCACAATCAATCTTGCAGTAAAACAACACTTCCAAAATTTGCACCTAGACCCCCAAACTACAATTTTTCCAAACTCAACCAAACACTCCAAAATTCAAAACCCACACTCCTCAATACCACAATATGCACAATCAACACTTCCTCAAGCAAAATCAACGCACAATATCACAAAAATTTCACAACTCAACCAACAATCAATATTTTCAGATCCACAAATCTAAACTCAAAAATTTGCGATTAAAAGCTTAAGGAACTTGAAATCTTACCAAAACTAGGGAGTATTCGCCACCAATTTAGCCAAAATCATCCTAGATTGCAAAATCCCCAATTTCTTGAACCCACAAATTTCTTCAATTTTTCGCAAAGATCTTGGTTAGAACGAGTTGTTTTGATGTTTAGAAAGGTTAAGGAGTGAGAAACTTTGCTGGGAAATCACTGGGAAGGCTCTGGATTGACGTAGGAAAATTTTTCTCTCGAATGTGTTTCAGAAGTTTTGCGAAAAATGAAGAGTCACGCAAAGTATTTATAAAAACCAGGTTTCGCCGTGGCGAAGAACAATCTTCGCCGCGGCGAAAAATTACAGAAGCTTATCGCCCCGGCGAAGAACAATCTTCGCCGCGGTGAATTTTCCTTGATGAATTTTTGCCCACTTTGCTTCCTTGCAGCGAAACAAAATTCTTTGCTGTGGTGGAAAAATACAGAGACGCAGCTCCTCGGCAAAATAAATACTTCGTCGCAGCGAAGTCTGGGACTTTTTGAATTCCAAATTTTTCAAAAATGTGCTTCGTCGCGGCGAAAACTGGAAAATTCCAATTTCCTCCTTGATTCGATAATTCACCTGAAACACCAAAAAATACACAAATTAGAATTTATCTAAAAATAATAAGAAACTAAACAATTTCAAAATAATAAATAAACACAACAATTGAAAACACTTGGGTTGCCTCCCAAGGAGCGCTTGTTTATAGTCGAAAAGCTCGACTCTCTAAAGTTCTCATGTCGGAATGTCAAGCCGGAGAGGAATCGACTTGCAACTCATCACTCCATCGATGTATGGCTTCAACCTCTGGCCATTGACCTTAAATGTGCCTTTTTCTTCATGTGACACCTCCACCGCTCCGAATAGGTAAACTCTTGTAACTATGAAGGGTCTGGACCATCTAGACCTAAGTTTTCCTGGGAAAAGCCTAAGTCTAGAGTTAAATAACAACACTTTCTGACCCACTTCAAAGTTCTTCTTCCTTATATGCTTGTCATGCCACTTCTTGGTCTTTTCCTTGTACATTCTAGCATTCTCATAAGCTTCGAGACGGAACTCATCGAGTTCATTCAAAGTTAGCATCCTTTCTTCCCCAGCAGCTCGTAAATCCATGTTGAGCTGCTTCACTGCCCAGTACGCCTTATGCTTGAGTTCTACCGGCAAATGACATGCCTTCCCATAGACCATCCTAAATGGAGACATACCAATCGGAGTCTTAAATGCAGTTCGGTAGGCCCATAATGCATCATCCAATTTTCGTGACCAGTCTTTCCTAGATGCATTAACTGTCTTTTCTAAAATTCCCTTAAGTTCTTTATTCGACAGTTCCACTTGCCCGCTCGTCTGTGGATGGTAAAGTGTTGCCACTCTATGTTTCACCCCATACTTTCCCAATAGGGCATCAAATTGCCTATTGCAAAAGTGCGATCCTCTATCACTAATGATTGCCCGTGGTACTCCAAATCTTGAGAAAATGTTCTTTCTCACAAAATTAATCACTACCCTGGCATCATTAGACGGCAATGCAACTACTGCCACCTACTTTGATACGTAATCCACTGCTATCAAAATGTATATGTTCCCAAAAGAATTTGGGAAGGGACCCATGAAGTCAACTCCCCACACATCAAACAGCTCAACTACAAGGATGTTGTTCAACGGCATCTCATCTATCTTTGAAATATTACCACTCCGTTGACATTGGTCGCATTCCTGAACCATCTAGAAAGAATCCTTAAAAAGGGTTGGCCAATAAAACCCAGATTGAAGAACCTTGGCTGTTGTCCTAGCTCCTCCAAAATGGCCACCTACTTCCCTCTCATGACAATGCCTTAGAATACTCTCCATTTCCTCTTTCGAAACACACATACGTATCATCTGATCAGCATAGTGTCTATAAAGGAATGGCTCTTCCCAGAAGTAGTATTTCAAATTTGAGAAAAACTTCCTCTTTTGTTGGAAGGTCATGCCAATGGGGAGCACTCTCGCTGACAAGTAGTTTGCGAAATCTGCATACCACGGTGCTTCCTCCATTCTTGTCAATTTCTCATCCGGGAAAGTTTCTCTGATTTGGGTTTCTTCTTCATTTCCCTGAATTGGTCATTCAATCCTTGACAAATGCTTCGTCACCACATTTTTCGACCCTTTCTTATCTCGTATCTCCAATTCAAACTCTTGTAGCAATAGGATCTATCTTATCAGCCGAGGTTTCACTTCTTGTTTTGCCAATAGGTGCTTGAGTGCTGAATGGTCCATGTAGACTATCACCTTGGCCCCTAGAAAATATGAATGAAATTTATCAAAAGCAAAAACCACAGCCAACAATTCTTTTTCAGTGGTGGTGTAATTCAATTGTGCATCAGTGAGTGTTTTGATAGCATACTGAATTACATGCAACACTTTGTTTTTCCTTTGTCCTAACACTACTCCTAATGCAAAGTCACTAGCATCACACATCAATTCAAAAGGTAGTCCCCAATCGGGAACTGCAATAATAGGTGCAGACACTAATAACTTTTTTAGAGTTTGAAAGGCATGCATGCATTCATCATTAAAATCAAAAGCAACATCTTTAATCAATAAATTGCAAAAGGGTTTAGAGATCTTAGAAAAATCCTTGATGAACCGTCTATAAAACCCCGCATGCCCCAAGAAACTTCAAACTGCTTTAACATTGGAGGGTGGTGGCAGCTTCTCAATCACGTCTGTCTTTGCTCAATCCACTTCTATTCCGTCTTTTGAAATTCTATGACCAAGCACTATCCCTTCCTGGACCACGAAGTGGCACTTCTCCCAATTGAGCACCAAGTTCGTCTCTTAACATCGCTGCAAAGCAAAAGAAAGATTAGATAAGTAATTATCAAAGGACGAACCAAAAACTGAGAAGTCATCCATGAAGACTTCTATAAACTGCTCCACCATATCTCCAAAGATCGACATCATGCATCTCTGAAATGTGGCTGGTGCATTACACAACCCAAAGGGCATCCTTCGGTAAGCAAAGGTGCCATAAGGACAAGTGAAGGTCGTCTTCTCTTGATCCTCAGGAGCGATGGCAATCTGATTAATAACCATCTAAGAAACAGTAATAAGCATGCCCTGCCAATCTCTCAAACATCTGATCAATGAAAGGAAGTGGAAAATGATCCTTCCTTGTCACTTCATTTAATTTCCGGTAGTCAATGCACACTCTCTAGCCTGTGACCGTCCTAGTTGGTATCAATTCATTGCTCTCATTCTTTACCACTGTGATACCTCCCTTCTTCAGAACCACTTGCATCGGACTCACCTATGGACTATAAAAAATGGGATAAATTATTCCCGCATCTAGAAGTTTCACGACCTCCTTTCTCACCACTTTCTTCATCGAAGGTTCAATCTTCGTTGTGGTTGAACTCTAGGCTTGATATCATCCTCCGTGAGTATCTTATGCATGCAAAACGATGGAGAGATGCCTCTAATATCTGAAATAGTCCATCCAATTGCTGATCGATGTTCTCTCAAAACCTGAATCAATCGCTCTTCTTCCAAATTGCTCAACTTTGAACTAATGATTGCTGGGAATGTTTCTGATTCCCCAAGATACCCGTATTTGAGGTGGGAAGGTAAGGGTTTCAATTCAAGCTTTGGAGGTTCTTCATTTCTTTCCTTTGCCTTCTCTTTCTCAAAATCAAATTCCTCAAATTCAAGATCTTGGTTCTCATCAATCGGCTGAAGTGCTTCCAACAATCTAGCACATTCATTCTTTGCCGACTTATCTACCTCTATTGTTCTTGATTGGGCAATACACGATTCTAGAGGTAGTTGTGGAGTGTTCTCTTCAATGACCTCCACTACTAGTTTATCCACTAAATCAACACTAAAGCACGAATCCGACTCGGATGGAAACTTCATAGCTTCAAACACATTGAACGTTACTATTTCATCTTGAACTCTTAACAGCAACTTTCCTTCTTGCACATCAATAAGTGCTCTTCCTGTGGCAAAAAATGTCAGCCCAAAATAAGAGGCATTTCCTTATCCTCCTCCATGTCTAATACAACAAAATCTTCCAGAAAGATAATCTTGTCCACCTTCACCAACACATCTTCAACTATACCCCGTGGATGTTTTATGGATCTATCTGCAAGTTGCAACGACATGGTTGTTGCCTTCACTTCACCAATTCCCAATCTCCTGAAAACAGAAAAATACATTAAATTGATGCTAGCACCTAGATCACATAAAACTCGATCAAAAGTAATATCTCCTATAATGCAAGGAATAGTAAAACTCCCTGGATCTTTGAGTTTCGGGGGTAGCTTCTTCTGGAGAATGGCGTTGCACTCCTCCGTGAGCATCACTGTTTCCTCATCCTCTAACTTCCTTTTGTTGGATAAAATCTCCTTGAGAAATTTCACGTAGCTCAGCATCTGTTGCAATGCATTTACAAAAGGAATGTTAATATGCAATTTTCTAAATATTTCAATAAATTTGGAAAACTGTTTATCCTGATTCTTTTTCTTCAGTCTCTGAGGAAACGGTATAGCAGGAGTATGATGTACCAATTTTGGTGGTATCTCGGGAAATGGCAATTTCTCTTTCCTTTGTCTTTGCTGCTCTTCCCTAGAACTGGTTGGTTTCTCTTCGGCAATGATCTCTTCATCAACCTCCTCATCAGAGTCTTCCTTTTTCTCTCCCTTTGATGGACTTTCTTATTTTCTTGATTTTTCCACCTCTTCCAACACTGTCCCACTCCTCAAAATTATTGCATTTGCTTGCTCACATTGGTTAGTCACTGTGTTGCTTGGTAAAGACCCCTGTGGTCTCTCGTTTAGCTTTTCAGCCAATTGGTCCACTTGTGCCTCCAAGTTTCGAATGGACGCCCCTTGATTTCTAAATTCGTCCTCGTCTCATTCATAAAACATGTGGTCTCTTGCATAAACTTCCCAAACATGTCCTCCAATTTTGTCACTCTTGGGTCTCCTGGTTGATTATTCACCCCTGTTTGGTTAGTTGGCAATACTCTTTGGTTCCATTGATTGTTTTGCTGGTTCTGATTGCCCCAAGACATATTTGGATGAATCCTCCAACCTGGATTATATGTGTTGGAATAGGGATTGTTTGGTTGCCTCTGATTTCTTGCCAAGTAGTTAACTTGCTCCGATGATGATGAAGCAAATGTGTTCCCCACTTGACACTCACTGCTCACGTGATTACCTACACAAAATTCACAAGTTAGTTGAGGTGCTTGAATGGAATTTACCTGCATACTTCCCAACTGTTTTTGAAGTGTTGTCAGTTGGGCTGAAATAGATGTATGTGCATCAACTTCATGTAGACCCATAGATTTCTTCGGTTGCACCCTCTCATTAGGTCTTTGATAATTATTGCTTGCCAAAACCTCAAGCAACTCGTGAGCTTCTTCCGGAGTCTTATTTTGCAGTGCTCCTCCCGATGCTGCATCCACCATAGTTTGCACATTCACCATCAATCCATTATAAAATGTTTGGACTTGCATCCAAACTGGCAACCCATGATGTGGACACCTTCTTAGTAATTCTTTGTATCTCTCCCAAGCCTCATACAATGATTCCGACTCTTCCTGTAGAAACGATGTGATGTCTTTCTCAGCTTTGCCAACTTTGTTGGAGGAAAGAATTTGGTCAGGAACTTCTGTGCTAAATCGTTCCATGTTGTAATCGTTCCTGTTAGTAATGCCATTAACCATCCCTTAGCTTTATCCTTCAATGAAAATGGGAATAGTCTCAATCTGATGGCGTCATCTGACACTCCGTTTGACTTGAAAGTATCACAAATCTCCAAAAAAAATTGGCGATGTGTAGATTTGGATCTTTTTTCAAATCTCCCCTGAACTGTACCGACTGCTGAATCATCTGGATGATTGCTGACTTTATCTCAAAATTGTTGGCTTGTACTGCTGGTCTAGTGATACTCGACCCACTGCCATCAACTGAAGGAACTGAAAACTCCCTTAGTGTTCTATTTTCTGCCATTTCTACAACTATGACCTCCGGTTCCACTGTAGCCTCTCTTTCTCTTCTTTCTTTGTTCAGTCTTCTAGTGGTTCTTCCAATCTCAGGATCAACAGGAACCACTGGCTGATGTCTTGCTTTTCGTATAAACTACACAGAAAAAATAGAAAGAGTGAGATCACAAACCAACCTAAAAGAATAACAAAAATTAAACAAACAAAAATTAAGCAAAAATAAAGCTCCAATCTAGCTAACATAAGAAAATTTTAATGTTAACACAAAACTCAATCCCCGGCAACGACGCCAAAAACTTGTGCATTGTTACCATAACATGCATAAATAGCAAGTGTACTAGTTGCACAAAGTAATAAAGTGATGAGTGAGTATCGTTCCCACAAGGATTGGTTGCTAAGCACTAAGTTTTCTACTGTTTTCGAGTTGGAGCAATCGAATTTGTTTGGATTAATGGGAGAAAATTAAACTTAAAACTAAAATAAAAATTGCTAAATATTCAAAGCTAAATTATGAAAGCAAGATTAAAAACAAGGTAATATCAATTTAAGCAAACGGGTAGGGTTTTGACTTCATTCGGACTCTATGGATTAAACCTACGGATTATGCTATTTCCATATTCACATGCATTAATTGTAAATCGAATTCTCTAAATTGTAAAACATACCTTCTCAGGCTATGTTTTCCTACTTTTCTCTATTAAACTTTCGCACCCAACAATTTGAAGATTAATAGTTCTAAGCTCATTAAGCACATGGAATCCTAGATTGATTTCATTGATTCTTAAATCTATCTCTAGCATTCAATACTACAATGGTGATTACCTAAGAAGCTTAACATGACTCATTTCTCAATCTCATCATGTTCATCAATTAAAAGCAATAAAATCAGAATAACCACACAAACCATACAATAGCATATGAAAATAACAAAAATCAATTACTCAATCCATGAAAATTCGAATTACATCAAAACCCTAACCAAAATGGGTTATTTCATAGCTAATTCAACACAACAAACAAGAAAAACAATAAACTCAAGGTTCAACATATTGAAATGAGAGAAAAGAGAAGATATCTCCCCTAGTTGAAGAATCCACCAGATCAATCCCAAATCTTCTCACTTTTCAATCCAAAATTTGTTAAATCTAAACTAAGGAAGATGAAAATAAGCTGCTCTAGACTAAGAAAAATGCGACTTCTCCTCAAAATGGCAAAGTTTTGCTTTTATATTTTGCCCAAAAACCTAAGACTTTGCCAAAAAATGAAACTGTGCGTTTTAAAGAAACTGGAATTTGCAGACTTCGCCGCGACGAAGAAGCAATCTTGCCGCGGCGATGAAGTAAACTTAAATCTTGTGCGTAACTCATTTCGCCGCGGCGAAGAGCAAACTTCGTTGCGGCGAATCTTCATGAAGAATTCTGAAATTACATAATTGCCCTCCGCTTGTTTCTTTGCTTGAATCTTCGAATCTTCAATGCTCTCCCATGGAAACAAGCTTCATAGTGCTTTACTCTGCTTCAGAACTCTCTCAACTTCTGAGATCCGCTTACTTCTGAGTCCAGAAACTCCAATTCACTTATTATTTGCTCAAAATGTCCATTTTGGACTGAAACAAAAAATGTAAAGAATTAAGTAGCAATTCAGGCATAAATGAACTAAGAAGTATCTAAAATCTGGCCTAAAAGTCTAAATAAAACAGTATAATCCTCGGATTATCAATTAGTAAATTGCTTACAAATCTTTGTGGGATCGACCCTTGCTTTTGCACACTAGACTACAAGAGCAATTCGTGCACTTGCGAGGTTATATAATTGTTCATCAAGTTTTTGGCGCCGTTGTTGGGGATTTGTTTTAAGTTATTTAGCTTTCTTGATAACGTGTGCTTTAATTATTGTTATTATTGTTATTTAATTTAACTTGTATTATTTTTATTTGGGTTATTTTTTTTTCTTTTGTTTTTGTTTTCGTTGGTGTGTTTGTTTTTGAATGCAAGGTCACCGATCACTGGATAAAGAATTAGTACCTTACATGGATAGAGTGGATTTGAATGGTAGAAAGAGGAAGGAACTAGAACTTCCTGAAAATTCATCAGATTCAGATTCATCATATTCAAGTTCAGAACCAAAGATAATGGCATCCTTCAAAGCCCGACACTGGTTTGTGTTGTGTCTGATGGTATCGATAATATTTTTGTCGATCTCTTCTACCTAGAGCCCCTCTCATTCTTTCTAGAGCGAGCAGTCTTTTCGTCTCATGGGAGACTTCGTAGATATGAGCTATGTCTTGCACGACGGAGGTATATTATGCATACCATAGGAAGGGTTGCCTGTCCTCGCAGTTATCTGTCTTTTTTGGGACTTGTTTTGATCCCTATCATTGCGGTCTTGGCCCCTCCACTTATTTGATAGGTGATTTTGTTGCCTGTCTGGGGCTTTTCTTGGCAAGCTTCTGGCTAGGGCTGCTAGCGAGCTTTCTACTCGCTAGTGCTTTGTAGCCATCTGATAAAATGTTGTCAAGCTCACGTGATCTTTGCTTTGGAGCTCTTTCCACAGCTTCGTGTTTGGCCTAATGCCTGCAATTAGCAAAGTCTAAATTGACTTTTCGGGTGCATCCATGACCTTTGCTTGCTCATTCTGGAACCTTGTTAAATACGAGGTCAAAGTTTCATCTCTCTCTTGACGAATGTTGCTCAGGTAGCTGAGTGGCATTGCGAACTGTTTCCTCACTTAAATTTTTTGCAAGTAAAACGAGGAGAATTATCACTACGATCTAATGGAGTTCACCTTGAGTCTCTTGTACCACCTCTTGGCATCCCCTACCAATGTGACCGCGAAACAACGACACTTCGCCAAGTCACAGACCTAGTGCAACTCCATCAGGTCATTGAAATTGTCGAGGTGGTCTCTAGGGCCTCTTCTCTTATCGAACTTGCTCTTTGGTGCCCTGAATCCTTATGGAAGCGGGGCCTGGCAAACCTCTTCTATGAAAGGGGAACTCACTATTTTTTCCACCGCGTCGTTCTGGCAGGCTCTTAGATCGTCGAGCATTTTCTGCAAACAATCTAAGTCTTCATTGTGATTGCCTTGGCTGACTATATTCAGCCTTACGTTAAGCAAGCGAGTTCGCAAATTTGTCTCTTGTGAACCCCCTTCATTACATGCGTTGATGCGTGAAGTTAAGTCATAATGGCTTGGTTGATAAGTGTTATCATGCTCGTCAGTGTGTTGCTCACGACATCAGTTATAATCGGAAAGTTGGTCATTGCTAGATTGGTGCATATTACTCGTCTTGCCAGCTTGTGAGGGTCTAGCTTGCTTTGAGCATGGGTTAAGACTAGCATACTAACGCTGGGGATACCGCCGAGTAGGTTACGTGTCTCGTGGGTGATCATTACCTCTACTTTCACCCATTGGTTGCTTCCCTAGCTGCCTCCCTAGGTTAGTTTGCCCACGAGACTCACGTTGGTGAGTGGAGTGCACTATGTGACGTCGAGGGTGTTGGTCACCTCTTGGCGCCGATGAGCCAAACTGGTCTCTTGTTGAATTCTGACTCATTGGGGTGGTATTAGTGAAACTCGACTAGTCAAGGTTTGGGCAATTGGTTGTTGATTTCTCAACTCAGCCACGTTCTGTTGCACCGCCTATGCAACCATTATTCTGATCATCTCTACCAATTGGCCATTTTTTAGGTTTGACGTCCCTATCCTAGTTATTCATGGCATGCTGAGATGGCGACAATAGTGGTTGACACCCGACGGTGTCTTGGTGCACCTCCTGATGGGTGATCTCCACATCGTTGTGGTTTCCGATGGTGGTTTTTGATCTTGTACGCACCATCATAGGCCTGAAGTAGTTAGATCGCTATGGCTGTTTGCCGGAATTTTTGAAAAGTTGGCGGGCCCTTCCTTTTAGCGCCAAAATGTTGATACAAAAATCTACACCAACTCGAGTGATCTGATCAACTTTGGCGGGATCGAATATGGTGTGTGCGTGATTACGAGTAACCAATAATGAATGAATAATGAATGTAGTAAAGAAAATGGCAAAGAGATTTTTAAAGTGGTTCGGCGCGGTAAACTCTTGAGCCTACGTCCATTATTTTTTGTATTTGCTGTGAAAGCTTACAATAGTAATTCTAGGAATAATTTCCAACCCTTCTCTCATTGTTTGAGGGGGTTTACATACATAGTTTGTACAAAGGAAATAGCGAAAATAAATGGATTACAATTGAATTGAAATGCAACCCCAATATTCTCACGATTGGACGCTATAATTGCACAAAGATTGTTGTCAATCTGATCTCTTTCAAGATATATGGGATCTGAAATTATTGGAGAGTTGGTTGAATGATCGCACGGATTGTTCGCAACTAGCTTGTGTTGAGTCAAGCTGTAACTCGACGAGCTTACGCTAGGTCGGACTATCGATGAATTCAAGCTGTTTTCGGGTCGAGCTATAACCTCATGATATTCCGAGCTTGATGAAAAAATCACACACAACAATCCCAAAAAACTAAATTGGAGAAGGGTCTGGAAGAGCTTTCAGCATGTGATCATTTTCAACCCCTCCAGAATAGTCTATTAAATAATTTTCCCATCTATTTTGCGGGATAATTTGTGAGGAACCGAGTCCTTTCTTCCAAAACTATGCAGTCAAAAAAAATTACTTGTAAAGTTTTAACTAAATTATTACATTCACCCCTACAAGACCGCTAAATTATCAGTATCCATGAATTTCAGAAAATTTCAGAGTCCCCCTGAGCGATCTATTTAGTTTCTAGAAACGCCTAAAAAGTAGTAACCTCATCTATATATTATACATACGATTTTCATTTATTAAAATAAAAGAGGATCAAAAATCCAAAACCCTAGATAACAGCGATGGGAGTAGAGAAGCAAATTTTGACCCCCGGAACCGGCCCCAAACCAACTGCCGGCCAGAAGGTCACCGTTCACTGCACCGGTTATGGTTAGTCCTTACTGCTTGGTTGCCGAGAAACTGTAGTAGACTAAATTGATTTTGGGTTTTTGTTTACATTATTCATTTATATATTATTTGTTTTAGTATTACAATGGTGAGAATATTAGGCTAGATCTTTTCCTTTATAATAGAAAATTTGAGATTTCGATAAGATTTGTCAAATGTAAGTTCAGTAGCCTTTCTTTGGGGCTTGTTGGCTTCAACCATTCACTAATTCAACTGAATTAGAAGATATTATATGCTTTATTGAGTGTTTTTGTTCAGTCTTGCTATGTTATCAAGTCGGAAAGATGGCTGTGCGTTTAAGTCAGAATTCATGTTTGTTACAAGTTTGATCGTTAATATAATGTACTAAACTATAGTTGCATTGAACCATATAATTTGATCGTTAAAGTTTGGCATATTTTTTTATTTGTCAATTGACTGTATAAGGCATGTAGTGTTATATCCTAGACTGGCATAGGTATTTCCTAGCAAATTGCTATGAGTTTGGGTTAGCAGAAAGATTGCAAAGGGGTTATGTGAGGTAGAGAACTGCAACCTTTGTAAGAAATGATAGTGAAAGGACTGTTTTGAATAGTTAGTTTCCCTATCTTTTCTACACCTTATTAGTTTTCTGTGCTACAGGCAAAAATGGTGATCTCTCTCAAAAGTTCTGGAGGTGAGGATTTTTCCAGTACACTTTTACTACATTTGGAATGTCAGATCATCCAGGTTTGTCTTTGTCATTTGGATTACTTATATTCACCATTTCTTTTATTTCAGCACTAAGGATCCTGGGCAGCAGCCTTTTAGTTTCCAAATTGGCCAAGGTTCTGTTATAAAAGGTAAGTCTATGGTATTCTTCGCCTACTTTTTTCTTGTCCATGGTAGAGTTAAATTTTCTCCAATAAAGGTTTAAAAATAATAACATGTCATTTTTTATAAATAAATGGCTGTTTTGTTGAAATTTTAGTATTATTCAAGAAAAATTACTTACAGTTGTCAGTATCTTTCTATAATATTAGCATTACAAATAGGACAAGGAAATTTAATATGTGAAGAATATACTGGTAGTATTTGCTTTAATCATTCCCTTCAATTATGCTTTGCATTTGAATTTCTTGGTGGCATTAGATGAGACTGCTTTTTAGATGGGAGTTTGTTAGAAACCCCAAGCTTCTCCTGCAAAAGATCACTCACAAACAAGCACCTAGATCACTCTGAAACTCCAATAGTCAACAACCCCGAAATTCCAATCACACCAGAACAATTGAATCACTTCAAAGCGGAGCCCTTTCAGTTTCATCACCTATCTTTGCTAGTCTTCACTCAATAGCCATTCATTTAGGAAGTGTAAACTCCTCTGGTCCATTTTTATCACAAAGTGTCTGCCTAATAAATAGTGCCGTTATTTCTGGATTGCCATGACCACGGCCATAAGTTCCCTCTCATAGACGGACTTAAGTCTGGACTGCAACGACAACCCTTTACTCAAGAATGCCAATGGCCTGCCCTCTTGCATCAGAACAACCCTTAAACCATGTCCTGAAGCATCTGTCTCAATCACGAATTCCTTGAAAAAATCGGTATTGCCAAAACTGGTATTTAAGTCATGATCTGCTTCAATTCTTCGAATGTCCTCTGTGCTTCACTGTTCCATTTAAATGCGTCTTTCTTTAATAGTGTAGTCAGAGGAATCACAATTTTGCTGTACCCCTTAACAAACTGCGGATAATACCCTGTCAAGCCAAGGCATCCCCGGAGAGCTCTTAAATTTTTTGGAACTAGCCACTGAAGAATACTGTCAATTTTTGAAGAGTCAACTGTTATTCCTTCCGACAATATAATGTGCCCCAGATACACGAGTTTTTGCTGCCTAAAGAAATATTTTTTGTGGTTGGCAAATAACTGATTCTCTTGAAGTGTCTGTAGGGTGATCTTTTGGTGTTGCACGTGCTCTTCCATGGTCTTATTGTACACGAGAATGTCATAAAAAAAACACTAGAATAAATTTCCTCAAATACGGCCGAAAGATATCATTCATTAGAGCTTGGAAAGTTGTCAGAGCGTTGGTTAATACGAAGGGCATGACTAGGAATTCATAATGCCCTTCATGTGTCCTAAAAGCGATCTCAGGGGTGTCTTCTTCTCTCACTCTAATGTGGTGGTACCCCGATTTCAAATCCAATTTGGAGAAGACTGTAGCCCCACCCAATTCATCAAATAACTCGTCCACCACAGGAATTGGGAATTTGTCCAGAACGGTCAATTTGTTTAAAGCTCGATAGTCAACAAAAACCTCCATCCTCCATCTTTCTTCTTGACAAGTAACACTAGACTAGAAAATGGGCTCACTCTCGGTTTGATAATGCCTGAAGCTAACATTTCTCTCACAATTCGCTCGATCTCATTTTTTTGGTAGTAAGGATAACGGTAAAGTCGGTTGTTTGGTGGTTGGGCATTGGGTAAGAGCCTAATGGCGTCTTCATGGTTCCTAGTGGGGGGTAATCCAACTAAAGGGTTAAATACCGACTGAAACTGCTCCAATACTTCAAGCAGCTTATTGTCCATGTCATCCCCATCATCTGGCTGTTTTTGCAAAGAGCCGAATTCCACTAAATACCCCTGCCCTTCTTTCTGTGTTGTCTTCAACATAGCTTTCAAGGATACCAATGTCTTGCTGAAAGTCGGGTCACCACAGAGTTTCACGGTTTTGCCCTTATCCTTGAATTTCATTACTTGGGTCTTCCAATCTATAGTTGTTTCCCCCAATGTCTCTAACCAAGCCATTCCTAACACCACATCCGAGCTATTCATGTCGAATGGGAAAAAATCCAGCACAACCGGGACTCTTTAAAGATCAATACAAACTCCTCGGCACGCACCCTCACTTCTCACCCGATAACCATCCCCTACTCTTACTCCAAATGACTGCGTTCTAGTGACAGGTACCTTTAATTTCTCAACTATCCTCCTACTAATAAAATTATGAGATGCCCCACTATCAATCAAAACAATTAATTATGTATCTTGAATCTTATCCTTTAATTTCATGGTTCGTGGTCCGTTAATTCCCACCATAGAGTTGAGTGACAGTTTGATGTCATTCTGGGCAGCCTCCTCGGACTCTGCGTTTGTTTCTCCCACCCTAACAGGCTCGGTTTCTTCCTCCTCTTCATCCACAAGGATGACTTGAAACTATCTTTCTTCACAACGGTGACCAGGAAAAAACTTTGCATCACACCTAAAGCACAAACCTCTCTGTCTTTTCTTCTGAGTCTCATTCTTAGTCATGTGTTTAAATGGAAACTCTCTTCGAATAGAAGGACTCTGCTCTAAGGGTTGATTCATCGTGGAGTTGCTACCTCTTTGACTATTGGTTGGATTAACACTTGGAAGTCGTTTTTGTTGATCCTGAGGGATGCTTGTTTTGGGTGTGTTTGCGAACGAGGGCTGGTAGTTTTGTGATCGAAACCCATTGTTATTGAATACTAATTGGCGACCCGACCCAAGCCCAAAAGAACTAAAGCTTTTATTTATCCCATTAAGCCCACTAGCTCGTGAACACTTATTCAACCCACTCTTAAGCTCATCGAAAGCCTAATTCTTTTCTTCGATCTTTTGGGCTAACTCTATCAGTTGGACTAAAGTTTCAGGCTTGCTCAGTCTCACCTTAGCTTTGATCCCGGGCTTAAGCCCATTAATAAAGGCAGCCCATAAAATGTCTTCCCTAACCTCACGCAATGGAGTAAAGGTTGCCTCAAACTTTCGACGATACTTCTTAACAGTTCCCGTTTGTTTGATCGCCATTAGAGCTTCATAAGGACCTTCCTCTTGAGATCCACTGAACCTATGGATAAGGGAGAGTTTGAAAGTGGCCCAAGAGTTCACCGGAGCTCGAACTTCCATCCATTGAAACCAATTCACCGCTTCGCCTTCCATGCACACCGCAATCGTGTTTAGTCGCTCCTTCTCCTTTGTGATTCGATACACCCTAAAGTACCTCTCGATCCTAAATAGCCAACCATACAGATCATCTCCTGAAAAAAGCAATACATCTAGTTTTCGGGTACCATGCTCTGGTCTTCCTTGTCCCTGATTATCTTGATTGTCATTCCCCCCCTATTTGGTTCGTCCCCACCATGTAATTCAGTCGACCTACTCCCTTCTCCTCTTCTAGCTTCTCCATCTTTCCGTCTCATCCACGCCTGCAGCTCCACTAGACAATCTCTAATCGTACCCAATTCTCTCTCAATATTATCAACCCTATTCTCCATTCTAGTCCCAACCATAACCTTGCTCTGATACCACTTTGTTAGAAACCCTAAGCTTCTCTTGCAAAAGATCACTCACAAACAACCTTCTGAAACTCTAATAGTCAACAACCTAGAAATTTCAGTCACACCAGAACAGTTTAATCACTTCAAAACAATTGAAGAACACAAGCGATACTGAATAACCTCAATTTATATATTGAATAGAACCTCTGTGACAACGCTACTTTAATAACAGTTCATCTACAACTACAATTCAGCATAACAGAAGATAAACATAAACCAAACCATTTAAGATGAATTTGCTAAGAACAAAGAAACCCGCTGGACTTCGAGGGCCAGCACCTCCCCAACCCCAACCCCTTTCCCTTTTTACTATTTTCCAATCTTCCCAGACAGATCCTTCACATTCTCTTTTATTCTTTGTACTCTCTTACTATAACCGAATTCAGCTCCCCATCAATCTTCACTTGCCACTTGTCACTCTCTCATAAACCTAATACCACCCACACACTCACATGTACAGCCTGATAATTAGTCCCTCATCCCCTTTTTTACACCTTTATTTTTCCTCCCATACACTAATGTGTTGTTGGTCCCATCAGAGTTTTAACTGCATATACCATTCTTCTGATTATTTTCTCAAGCGAGAAAGCAGTTTCTTGTGAACTTTACCTTTTTGACCTGAGAAATTTATCTTCCTATAGATCCAACTATTTTGTTTGTACTGAAAAAACCCTGCATGTTGTCCTCAATGACATTTTAGGGGATGACAAATATTTATGTACTCCACTTTGCTTTTAATACATATATTGGAAACTTTTTCGTACACAAGTTGCATTTCAGTATTTTTGTATACTCATCAACGTTTATGATGATTTTGTTAACTTCTTCCAACAGTTTCTTGACATTTGAATTGGCACTAAAACAGTGTTTTTTAGAATATTCTAATTTATATTTAATAGGGGCGCTATAGTCATGCAATTATTTTTTCAGACAGGGATATCTCCTGTTTTCAAGATATCCCAAGTTAAGAATCGTGCTTTTCTAAGATGGTCATGACTTTCTCTTTTCTTTTCTATTCATATATTTTAGACTAAATAAACATTGCTGATATGATATTCTTCAAACTAACTTGGTGAACTGTTTGAATGTGTTTGATTAATTTGTAGGATGGGATGAAGGTGTGTTGGGAATGCAAGTGGGAGAGGTTGCTCGTCTGCGGGTACTTTTCCATTCTATTAACCATTTTTCACTTTTCTTCTATACCACTTTCTCTGTTAATTATGCTTTGGTTTGATACATGAATATAATGGCTGTGATTTTAAACACTAATAAAAATATACGGAGCAATACTTATGACAATGCAGTATCATATTACAGTTTTTGATGCTTGGCGATACCTAGGGAAATATTTGGCGTGTTTTTCTTTTTTTTTTTTTTCAGTAGATAACTGTACTTGATCCTTCTATATTTTGTTGAGGACCCTGGTCATTAAATATAGTTGTTTCATTAACTGTTTGGATTTTCATTTTCATTTTGGTTTTGAATTTATTTGCATCATGACATATTTGTCAAATTATTGTTGCTAAACCAAAGCCTAAATTTTGCAAGGTGTGTAGCTCTCTCTTACAAATTGAGTGTTTGATACCCATACATAGCTGGTACTTCCCAAACCCATCACCAGAATTCATATATCTGGACCTTTTGCCTAATAATTATCAGATGGCTACATAATTCTTCAATGATATTACAACTGTAGTATGCTTGCAAACAGACATAAATTTTTTTATTCATGGCCCTGATTTTCATTAGTAGTAACTCCGTCTTTGCTTCAACAGTGTCCCTTTTTTATTTTTTCTTCCAATGCCAGTGTCTTTTCTACTTCCAATATATTTCCTGGACTATGTTCTCAATCATGGAATCTACTTATTGCTAGATAATTTCAATAATATTTCGAATTTGTTGCCATGCTCATTAGCATTTGTTTTGCTTTCAGAAATAGTTATCTAGTTGTAAAAGCTGTCATGTGTTGGCGTAGCTCGTATTCTTCTCTGATATCTGCTGATCCCCTTCTATGAATTTGCAGTGTTCTCCAGATTATGCTTATGGTGCTGGTGGATTTCCAGCATGGGGAATTCAACCTAATTCAGTCCTGGAGTTTGAGATTGAAGTCTTAAGCCTACAGTGACTACGTGATAGGAGGTGAAAACAGGCTACAGAACTATCTGGATAATTTGAATAACTTGCATCATCATAGACATTTCCAGATGTTATCGTTATACTTTTGATGAATATGATATGGGATTGATGAATCTATCTGCCTTATTGACTCTTTATTTAATATAATATGTTCAACTTTTAGCAATAACCTGAATTTTTTATTCCTTCCTCTGGTCCTGTTATTTGATATTTACTTTACCTATTATGGAGTTGTCTTGCATTTCAGACTGCATGTAGTCTTTCCAGGAAAATCATTCTGGTAGATGTGTCTCATAAATCCATATTTATTAACAAAAGACACTTTCAAAGCCTTTAAAATATTCTTTAAAGGAATTAAACCTTGACTTCAAGACAGTTACAGGGTCAAAATAATTCTTTGTAATAGATTAAGTTAAAACAAAACTCCTAATTCTGATTTGAGCTAGCTTAATCCCAAATTTGTTATCTAAGATTGAAAAGAAAAGTAGGTCAAAATGACTCTTTTAGTAAAAGATCAGACTTATCAATAAAAATGAAACTCCGAATTTGTCATTTGTCAACTTATGCTTTGTATCGTTCAATTTGAATCAACTAGGCTAGAGTCACACTTTTGTGACTTTTTGGACCAATTGCTACTTATTGGTTACAAGGGTCTTCAGTCAATAGAATCCAGCTCAATTAGTCAATTATTCCATGACAAATGAGTATACCCAATATGTGACCTATAGCTATAAATTAAAACTGGGTCGTCCCACCAATTTTGAATACCACAATATTTCTCATAGTCACAGTTCAACAGCTTAACCAATATCTAGTGAACATGGAGTCAATTTCAGGGCTAAAACCGCGTCAACATGCAAGAACTTTCTCTTTATAATTATTCCTTCCTTTGTTGTCTCTTGACTACTCTTCCCGAATATAAATACATACAATTCTCTTCATTTTCCCAACACAAACCACTTCTCAACTAAGCTAATTTTCTCCAATCTCTTTGCTTTCTAAACCTCCATAAAATCTAACTTCAAGGTTTATAAATAATGTAGAACGTATAGCGGATGAATTCATAGAGTGGGATGAGCGTAAGAAGCACATACATAAAGCCCAAAGATTCTAAATGAGAATATCACATTCAAACGACCATTACTGTTGATCCGGAGGAGTTACCAGACCCGTAAGATATTGACAGAAATCTCTTTTCCAACCCAACGATGTGGCAAACCGCTTTAGCTAGTTGGAGGTCGTTTTCAAGGTCAAAATCCACCATTTTGGCATGTTTCAGGTTGTTTGTGCTTTTTTTCCTGTTTTATTTCGGGTTTTCTTGTTTTAATTAATTTAGATTTTGTTTCCTTTTGTTATTAGGAGTCTTATTAACGTTGGTTGTCACCCTATATAAACTTATTTTTCGTTTTGGATGTTATGAAATGAATCATTTAAATTTTATCTCAGACTTTGAGGCTTAAGTTTCTGAATTGAGACTTGTTTATCAACCCTAAAGGTATAGTCAAGTGCTAGCCTTGGTTTTTTTCGCTAACTCGCCGTGTCAGTTGGTATCAGAGCAGGCAAAATTCGTCTAATCTAATGGCAAGTGATGAAGTTGTAGGTGGCAGCAGTTCTCATGGCGAAGATCAGGGAGTTGAGACCTCCCAAGGGGTGGCGTTGAGAGCTTTGGAGCAGCGAATGGATCTCAGATTCCAACGTTTGGAATGACGCTTTGAAGAAATTGTAGATCGACTTGATGCTTTGAGCGTAAATGCCAACAAAAATAGGATTGATGAAAGGCAACGTACTGAGGATGATGCTGCTCACGGACAGCCTATTGGCAAACCTGTTTTTGCAAATAGACATAGACAACAAGTTTACGTGGAAGAGTTAGACGAAGAAGATGATTATTATGTAGAACCTGAAAGGAGCGTTGGGTATGGCAGAAATCAGTATTGTGACAGAGAACTCAACAAATTCAGATTGAAGGTAGATATCTCTTGCTTTAAGGGAAATTTAGATATTGAGGAATTTTTAGATTGGATGGCAGAAGTAGATAGGTTTTTTGAATATATGAAGATCCTAGAGGGGAAAAGGGTGAAACTGGTTGCATTTAGATTAAAGGGAGGAGCTTCTGCCTGGTAGGAAAGATTATAGGCCAGAAGATTTTGTAAGGGGAAAGCACCAGTTAGAACATGTTATAGAATGAAACAATTGTTACAAAGGGATTTTCTTCCTCCTAATTATGAACAGATCTTGTTCCAACAGTACCAGAGATGTCATCAAGGACAGAAATATGTGCATGATTATAATGCAGAGTTTATGAGGTTGACAGAAAGGAATGACTTGAGGGAGACTGAAGGCCAGTAGGTTGCTAAATATTTGGAGGGTTTGAAAGCAGTTATCAAAGACAAAATAGGGGTGCAAGTAATGTGGAATTTAGCAGAGGCACGAAACTTTGCATTAAAGTTTGAATTGTTGTTGCAAGAGAAGAGTAGACCAGATTATTCATGCAAGAATTACAGCAGGGAGAATTATAGAACAAATAATGAAAAGAATAAGGCAAGTCAGGATGTTCCTACATGCAATGATCGGTTCAGAAAAGAAAGGGCGGTTGGAAAATAGAAGATAATAGATGCAAAGGAAAGGTAGAAAGCTGAAAATCCCTATGCGAAACCGATCCTTGGGAAGTGTTTCAAATGTAACCAACCTGGTCATAGATCAAGCAATTGTTCTCTCAGAAAAGTTGTCCATGTTGTGGAACAAGAAGAAGCGGATAATGAAGTTTATTGTGGTCCAGATGGGGATGATGATGATGAAGATAATGGTCAGAACTATGTGGTAAGGAGACTGATGTTGACATCAAAACAAGAGGACAACACCCAGCGACATCAATTATTTCGAACCAGGTGCACTATCACTAAACTTTTATTTGATGTGATTATTGACAGTGGTGGTTGTGAAAATATTATTAGCAAAGACATTGAGAAATTGGGTCTGAAAACTAAGAAGCACCCCAACGCATACACTATTGGGTGGATTAAGGCAGCATGGAAAATTCAAGTAACAGAACGGTGGCAATATAGGGATGAAGTGTATTTTGATGTTATAGATATGGATGCTTGCAATTTATTATTTGGTAGACCATGACAATTCGATGTGGCAACACAACATGATGGAAGAGAAAATACCTATGAGTTGGAGAAAGATAACATCAAATTCACCTTGCTGCCAATGAAAAAGAGTTCCAAAACCAAAGCTTTTAAAGTGGAGGGGCGGACCTTCTTTATTGTTACACATTCTAGATCAGAGTTAGAAGCTGCTTTCAAAGCGTCAAAGGTGATGCATACATTGATTGTGAAGCAAGTATTGACCACTGAAGAGGAGTTGAACACAGAGGAGTACCCAAAAGCAGTCAAGCCACTGTTAGAAGAATTTAGCGAGGTGATGTTAGAGGATTTACCTGATGGTTTACCACCTATAAGGGATATTCAACACCATATTGATCTAATTCCTGGAGCTAGTTTGCCGAACCTACCTCATTACAGGATAAGTCCAAAGGAGAGCAAGATTTTAAAGGAAAATGTGGAGGAATTACTGACAAAAGGGTACATCCAAGAAGAGCATGAGTCCATGTGCAATTCCTGCCTTATTAACAGCAAATATAGATGGGAGTTGGAGGATGTGTGCGGATAGCAGGGCCATCAATAAAATTACTATAGGGTACAAGTTTCTGATTCCTATGCTGGATGACATGCTTGATAGGTTACATGGGGCACAAGTGTTTACGAAGATTGATTTATAGAATGGATACCACCAAATTCGAATTAGACCAGGGGACGACTGGAAAACAACTCTTAAGACAAATGAGGGCTTGCATGAGTGGCTTGTGATGCCATCTGGGTTGACGAATGTGCCAAGTACTTTTATGAGAGTAATGAATCAGGTACTGAAACCTTTTATTGGAAAGTTTGTAGTTGTTTATTTTGACAATATTCTTATTTATAGTTAAGCAGATGAAGAGCACATTCAACACTTGCACAAGGTACTAACAGTTTTGCAGAAAAACAAGTTGTACGTGAACCTGAAGAAGTGCAGTTTTATGAAAAATAGGTTGTTGTTCCTAGGCTATATTGTTGGGGCAGATGGTATTTAAGTGGATGAAGAGAAGATTCAAGCAATTAGGGAATGGCCTAGCCCAAAAATAGTGATGTCCAAAGTTTCCATAGGTTGCGACCTTCTACAGGCGTTTTATCAAAAATTTCAGTAGTATCATAGCACCTATTACAGAATGTCTGAAGAAAGGGAAGTTCTAATGGAGTGAGGAAGTTGAAACTAGCTTTGCTATGTTAAAGGAGAAATTATGCATTGCCCAATTTTGAGGCCTTGTTCGAAGTTGAGTGTGACGCTAGTGGTGTGGGAATAGGAGCTTTCCTTTCACAAAATAAGAGGCAAGTAGCTTATTTCAGTTAGAAACTTAGCGATGCGAGGCGTAAATGGACTACGAATGATAAGGAGTTTTATTCTATTGTGTGTGCTTTGAAGACTTGGGAGCACTATTTAGTGGGGCATGAGTTTGTTCAGTACTCTTACCATGAAGCCTTGAAGTATTTAAATAGTAAAAAGCGAACTAGTAGAGACATGCATGCCAAGTGGACTCAGTTTCTACAGAAATTTCCTTTCAAGCTAAGACAAAAAGCATGAATACATAATAAAGTTGCAGATGCATTGAGTAGATGTGCTGATTTATTGGTAACCATGAGACAGGAAGTTGTGGGGTTTGAGACAGTGAAGGAAATGTATGAAACGGATGAAGATTTTCTAAAAATATAGGAGCAGTGTGTTACAAACCAACCTGCTGAAGATTTCCACATTCATTACAGGTTTCTCATGCGAGGCAACTAGCTTTGCTTCCCTAAAATTTCCTTGAGAGAGAAGCTTATTCGAGATTTGCATGGTGGAGGTCTTGCTGGTCACCTAGGGCGTGACAAAACGCTTACTGTTGGTGATATATATTATTGGCCACATTTGAGGAGAGACATGACAAGGTTTGTACAACAATGTTACATATGTCAAACTGCCAAGGGGCAGTCCCAGAACATTGGTTTGTATATGCCTTTACCAGTTCCAGAAAATATTTGGGGGGATTTATCTATGGATTTTGTGCTTGGATTGCCTCAGACACAAAGTGGCGTAGATTCTGTTTTTGTTGTGGTTGACAGGTTTTCTAAGATAGCGCACTTTATTCCTTGTAAGAAGACGTCAGATGCAAACGGAATTGCCAAATTGTTTTTCAAGGAGGTTGTCTGTCTGCATGGGGTGCCTAAATCCATTACTTTCGATTGAGACATCAAATTCCTTGGCCATTTTTGGAGAACATAGTGGAAGAAGTTGTCATATATTCTCTTGCTAGTAATTCTTTGAGAGGTATATGATAAAAATCCACTAAATGTTTCTTAGTAAACATATGGGTGGGTGGGTGGGTGGGTGGGAGAGATGTAAAATCCAAAAACACTAATTTCAATTTATATATATATCTACACAAAACAATTAATATTAGGGGTGTTCGGTTCCGGATACCCTGCACTTTTTAAAGGAACCGGAACCGACGGTTCCTTGAAATTTGGAACCAGAACCTGTAACAACGGTTCCGGTTCCGGTTCTGGGTACCCTATAAAATTACATGACCCCCCAAAAGTTTTTAAAATGGCAAAAAAACCCTTAAAAATTTACAAATACCCCCCCACTTGGCACTTTTTAACAAAAATAAAATTACAAATTATAAATTCAAAATTCAAAATTAGAAACTTCATTACTTTGTAAAGGTAGATTCTCAAAAGTGAAATCAACTTACTTTAAATGTTATGAAATATAAATATAAATGTATTCACATTACTTTTTCTATAAAAGTTTTTATTAATCCCCCTAATCTTTAATTTTATTTTATATTAGTCTCAGTTCCTGGTTCCTGGTTCCGGTTTCGATTCCTAACTATAGGAACCGGAACCGTACAGTAACGGTTCCAAAGATTTGGAACCGGAACCTACCCATTGACGATTGGTTCTGGGTAGGAACCAGAACCAAACCCAGGGTACCCGCCGGTTCCGGTTCCTACCGGTTCTTTTGAACACCCCTAATTAATATACATTAATAAGTACAAAATATCTTTGGACAGTGCTGCCAAACTCCTCCGCTTATTGACGTCCCACCCAACCATATTTCATCTAGTTCCTGCAAAACAGTAAAATAACAAAGTGAGCACTAATTTCTCAATAAGTAAACCAAACTACATTACTGTTTTTCCTCCGTTACTCATATTCTAGCTTTCCTTTCTCACTTCAATCTTTTCTATTATTCTTCATTCTTTTCTATTATTCTAATTTGCTACTTACCGATGTGCAAGAATAATTAATAAAAATGAATATAGTCGGGCACATAAGAAATTCTAGTTAGTGCAAGTAGCATAATACATATGCAAAATAAATAAACTTTTTCTAAGAAATAAATTTTCTTTTCTGTTTTTTGTCTCTTATTATGTTTCTGTTTCTTTTTCTTTATTCTATTCTGGTTTGCTGATCGAACTTGGCTGAGGCATGGATTTATAACCCTAACCATGTGAGTGTATTCTGAAATTCTTTCTAGGTACAGTCCTCATCCACATGCACTTCTAACGGATTGTACAAATTTTGTTTTTCTATTCTGAGGCCGCTTACTGATGGCGGCGTGCATGTAGAATTTTTTTTGCATCTTTGTCACTCACGGGTTCCCCATCGCAACAACCTTCTAACATAACATTTTATATCTCTGAAAAAGATTCTATACACGTTTCTAAATAAATTTCCAAGTTATGGAAATTCTTCAATTGTATTCTTTAATAAGTAGGAAAATATACATATTTACATGTTAGCTTAAAATGAATCTACAAAGCAATTTTCTTTTCTTTCTTTCTCTCACTTTTTTTGCTAACATTTTCCTTAATATTCTCACTTACTAAATCAAGTGTGTGTGTGTGTATATATATATATATATATAAGTTTCACAATTTCTAATTCAATAACTAAATACAATGTGCTATTGAAGAAATACTAAAGGTTCAAGTAACTTGAACCATGCACTGAAAGTCATTTATCTCATTGAACTAACATGACCAAGTGATAATATAAATTTTGGCATAACAAAATGTACTCTTGAATACTAAAATTTACACTTGGTTAAGCCTAACATAACCTTTCAACTCAAATTCTTTCCTTTCTCTAACAATTTCTTCAATAAGATTTAACAAACTCATTCATGCATTTCTCTTTGAATTTTCATCAAACAATTCACATGCACATGCAAATACTTAGTTGGTCACACTTTCACATCTCTCCAAATCCACCAAAATTGGACCAAAACTCACTAAATTTAACTTCAAATCTGGCCGGATTCAACACTTCAAAATTTCATCAACAATTCTTCCATATTTCATCCATAATTCCACCAAATCACCTCATACACATGATTTAATCCATAGTTAAGATTTTGAGTCAAATTAGAAGATATTTAAAACATTACTGTTAAGTTTTTTGTAACCTCATTTAAGGGATTGTACTTGTACATCTTCCTTTAACAATTTGAAGCTTTTCATCACCAAGTTATACTTTGAAAGAAAACTTATCGAGTTTTATAAACATATGTCAATTTCCAATTGATGGTTAAAATCGTGTACATGTAAAGATCATAACCATATATAGTCTTACAACAGTTTACTGAACAGTTATTGCAAAACTAGGCTTAAGCATCATTTAATCAAGTGGGAATTATTAGTATATAATTAAATATGCATGAGTTCATGCAAGAAACAAAGTGTTAAAGGTTTATAACAAATATGATAAACCTTATACACTTTGGTCTAAGAGATATGTCTCATGTAAGAGACATTACTCTTAGGGTGCGTTTGGTTTAGGGAATGTTGTATCACGGGAGGATGTTATATTACTGAAAATATAGATTACCAAGGAATCTTTAGAGAAATGTATTTGGTTGGTTGGAATAAATTGGTGGGTATGTTATAATAATATGTTTGGTTGAGAGAATAAATTAGTGGGTATGTTATATAGATTACTAAATTGCCCTCCTTTTTAAATAATAATATATTATTATTTTATTCTATTATTTTTTTAATTATTTTTTTACCCCTCTATATTTGAAATTTTGCTAAAACACCCTAGCCATATAAATTTTTAATTTGTAGCAATCACCCCCACCCACCCCAAGCCACTGCCAACAGCCAGCCACCACCGTTGGCAGCCGTCGTAATGGCACACGACCAATCGGATCTGGCTGGTCGTGCACTAGTAAGGCCTAATCCGACCATGGATCAAAAGATCCATGGCAAAAAATGGCTAGATCTGACCGTAAATATGGTCGTTTCACGGCCAAAGATGTGGCTGTGAAACAGCGGCCATTTCATAGCCAAAGATTTGCCCTTTTCACGACCAGATTTAAGGCGTTTCACGGCCACATGCCAGATTTGGTCGTTTCTGGCCATGGATCACAAATCCAGGGCCAGAAACGTCCTTATCGACACACAAATGGCAAGATCTCATCGGTCTTGCCCTGATATGACAAATTTCGCCGATGGCCAACGGTGGTGGCTAGTGGCCAACAGTGATCTTATGTAACTGGGGGTATTTTATTAACTTTTAAACTTTTTATAGCTGGGGTGTTTTAGTTATATTTCAAATGTAGGGAGTATGGGCTAATTATTATTTGGTAGACATATGAGGGTAAATGTGTCCTAAATGATAAAAGATTAAGGGCACAATATGGTCAAAATTAAGATTACCTCAGTAATCTTATATTAATACCCATTGAGAAGATAATCTGATTACCTCCAATATTATCAATAGTAAACACTATTTGCAATAAAATATTACATAATATTTTATTACTTGACAACCAAACGAAGAAATCTTGAAAATTAAACAAAGATTACAGGATTAATCTTACATCACCCCGAACCAAATGCAACCTTAGGACAAGATAATTTAACTATTAAATAACTTCTAGACAGTTATTAGAAGTTATATAATAGTTATTTATATTGAGAAAACATACAATTTTTATTCATGGTCTATAAATAAGACCCTAAATAAACTCTAGAGATTCACTTTGTTATTCACATATAGAAAATCGTTATGATGTGGGTGTTACAGAATCACTCTATGAACAATGTAGCGAAGAGCAACAAAATTAGATTTACCAGAAATATATTCAAACTTGTTTTTATAATCTGCAAACCAAATTTGCCATCTGATTAATCTAGATTTGTCATCCTTTAAAGACAATTTTATAAAAGTTTTTAAATATTGAGAATATGTCCTTAAAGTAAATTCCTGACTGATTACGAACAATCGAAATCGATCAATACATTCTTTCGCTGCTAGAACTTCCTTTTCATGAACAGGATAGTTTATTTCAGCAGGAGAGAATTTTCCTGACGCATATCGAACAATTCGTTCAATATTATCAGTACCCTTAGCCTTAAGCACTCCTCCCCAATACAAGTGAGATGCATCACTTTCGATAATGAGCTTATCCTCATCATTTGGGAGTTTTAGTGGTTTTATATAAAATTGTCTTTAAAGGATGACAAATCTAGATTAATCAGATGCCAAATTTGGTTTGCAGATTATAAAATCAAGTTTGAATATATTTTTGGTAAATCTAATTTTGTTGCTGACTTTTTGTCCAGACACTGCTCTGAAGATTTGCAGGAAAATGACGGATAAGAAGGAAATTGGAAATCACTTCTCATGATCCAAGTGTAAACAACGCGGACACTTGAGAAGGAATTGCCCTTTGCGGATTACTTCGACTTCAAAGGTTACTGCTAAAAAGGAGAAAACTGCGGATAAGCAGGTGGCTTCTTCTTCTAAGCAAGTTACTGCGGTAAAGCAGGTTGAAGGAAAGAATCATGAGTCTTAATAAAATGTGGGGGATGTTAATGGATGGTTTTCATACATTTATTCTATCTAAACCTCATGGAGGTTATGGATATTAACCATAATCATAAACCATAGAATGGAAATGTTCGCATACTACGTTGAATAATAAAGTATATTATTTACTAAAGTAAATAACTTTTTTATATAGTTATTATAAGATTGGTGTCTTGGTTGTGGGGAAAAAAAAAAAAAAACAAAACCGAAATATAAATGATAAATATTAAATACTATTTATGTGAGGTTGATTACGAAAGTACTTTTAAATAAATAAATTTTGTGTTATTGAGATTATATCTAAATTATTTTATTTTTAAAGTACATTAATCACGTAAGATTGATGGTATGATGGGCAATAGTGTGCCACTAATTGAGTCCAAAGTGTTTAAAAATTAAAATTATTAAATGAGTAAACAAATTTTTTTTCACCTAAATAATGGTTTAATGACACTTTCCCACCCACAAACTTTTAAAATATCATTTTATTATCCGAATTTATATTTTGTTTCTAATTCTGGCATCATTGCGATCCCACATCCCCACCATTCTCTTCCACTATCATCACTCACCAAACCCCTCAAACCTTACTCCCATCAATCTCGCTAATCGCTGGCAATCGAGCAATTTAAGTTTGTGCAATCGCCTCTCTTAAGTCAAATTTCGATCAATCTCAACCACCAAAATCTAACCTTCAATTATCAAAAGACTCATCGACCTCTTTTCTTCAAAAGCCCTAACTGCTTGAACCAAATTTGTTTTTTGTTCGCTATCGAAATATAAATTTGGGTAGTAAAGTGATATTTTAAAAGTTTGTGGGTGCGAGAATATCATTAAGCCATTATTTAGGTGTAAAAAGTAGTTAACTCTTATTAAATTGGTAAAGATTATTTCAACATGAGTCACAGTAATATAACCCAATTAAAAAAAATTAGACCCATCGATATTGTTAAGTCATTTATTGTCATATTTATTTATATATATTTGACCAACATATTGCTAATTAAAGTGCGAGTGGAGTCACATGATTCAAGATCATAGTCCCGTGTATAATATTTAATAACTTACGAAGATAGCATTTATAATAGGGAGAACCAAATCTTGCGAAATGGCACTTTTCCATCCTTTAATTTCAAAATGATGCTTTCCCACCCTTCTTTAGGTTCTGTATATTTTCCGTTAATATTTTACTGAAAATATGAAAATACTCTTAAATATTTGACTTTATAAATTTTTTATTATTTTTTAATTAGCCAAAAAGTCAAATATTGAAAAGTAAAAAAATATAAAATAGTTAACCCTACCTAAAAAGTTAGGAGTAAGGTTATGAAATTATTTAAAGTTAAACGACCTTCATATTTATTTATTTATTTATAATGTCATAAATATCTCATAACTATTATTCAATAATCTATTAAATATCTAATGTTTTTCAGGATATAATGTTTTTCATTTTTACTAATTAACATAAAAAATCAAAATTCTTAATTAATTAAATAAACAAAGGAAAAAAAAGATATCTTTACACTTGAACTAATAAATAATCGAGTAAAGACTTTGACTTAACTAAATTTTAATTTATAATAAACCAATTAAGAAATAAACTATTTAAGAGTATTTTCTTCTTTTCAATCAAATATTAACAGAAAACACTAACAGAACTTGACGAACGGTGGGAAAGTGTCATTTTGAAACTTGATAGGTGGGAAAGTGTCGTTTCACCAAACCTTGGATGGGAAAATTTTATAATTAAATATTACATTTCTATGCATCCTAATATATCTTATATGGTTGGTGCTTCGATTATTTCTTTTTAAATATTTTTTATAATTAAATGAATATATTTAAGCACATAATAATGTAGATTAAAAGAGGGATTGGTTAGTGAAAATCCAAAATTAGAGTATAAGGTTGAAAGTAATTGATTATATACACAATAACAATTCTATAAACAACAATTGCCATGACATATGTAAAAATAAGTTTAATATATATCGTAAAATTTTTCATGTTGAAGACACAACTACAACTAGCAAATATACTCACAATAATACAATATAATGAAAGTAAAGAGATGGTGATTGTATAAGGACTCCAAGAACATAAATTTTATGGCCAAAATAATGCTAACATCTCCCTTAATAATAGCTTCTGTCGACTCGGACATAAATCAAAACTTAAAATGTTGATGATGAGCCCCGGTGCAGTTCAACCATTAATAATAGTTTCAGTCATCCACACTGACATCAACATACAAAATCCTGCGAAATTTTCACAACTAATAAATATAAAAGCAGCGCCCTCCACTTATATATGCTTAATTCTATCAATATCAAATTGTAAATCATTCAGAGACAGAGAGTGGAGAGAAAGAGGCAGAACTTCAAAAAATAAAATTGAAATACTGGAAGGACCATAAGACAGAAGAAGATGCATAATAATTTCAGAAACTTTTGTTTTAAGCCAACTTTTTTATAATTTTATACGTCTTTTCTTCGTTTCTAATTACCGTTTTAGCCCTCAATTGTTTAAACCACCGAAAACAGAGGTGCAAAAAGTTTCAAAAACTTGAGGGGATTTTCGTATTTTTTAAAAAACCCCAGGGCCTTAAAAATACCCCTTCATCAAGTATATAAGGACTAAAATTTATCTATGATAAACTTAAAAATAACAATAAAAATAGACTAACAAATCTTTTTCACTAACTTTCTCTTATAAATGTAACGTAACAGTGCGTAATTGGTTAGGTAGGATCTATTATTGGATAATCAAAACCCATTGCGAGATTACTAATTTACGTTTGTAAGAGAAAATTAGTACGAAAGATTTGTCAATATAGTACTACCCAAAAAATAATACCTGCAAAAGTTTCCAACGGAGACCATGATCTTCTGCTGGAACTTGATGATGAACCAACTGCATATATACAAAGCTCTTTCAGATTCCATTCAACAAGATTCAATAACTTTTTTTTTTGGTTCATTCTTTAATCTGTTATCTGTATGCAATCTAATGATCTAACCTGAATCACAATTTGATGTGGAGTTCAAGTTCCCACACATGCACAGCTGCCTAACCCCATCACTGCCATACCCACAAGTGCCACCAGTGGCCTCACAGGCTCTGCAGAATTCATCGTTCCCTTGAACCGAATACTTCACACGAATCCCATAAGACCACTCGCTCGGCCCATCATTCTGCAACGGCGCAAGACTGTACGCACTAGAATACCCTTCACATTGAAGCTTCGTAAGATTAATCACCTTGATCGACTCAAAAGCCACCGCGCAACACTCCGGTGGGCCTGACCCGAACATCTTGCCCACCCCTTTACGGCCCACCAAACTCCAAGCCGGACATCCGTAGTACTCCTCGCATCCCATGCCCGAAACATTCCTGCACGGCAAGTGCTGCCCCGGAAAACCCTGGAAGAGTGGGGACTGAGCCGAGCATCCTATTAACATGAACACGTTGTCAGCCGTTGGATTGAAGTACGGCGCTCGCCAGTGATCGACGGCGAAGCCGTTGCCCTTGCTGCCGAGGACGATGGTGTCACAGGTTGACATGTGAGGGTCGTGGAGGGTGAGTGATTGAAAAGCGTAGTCGATTTCTAGGACGCGGTAAGATCCTGAGCTGATGTGGAACATTAACACATCATTCACGCAAAACAGGAGGTCTCGGAAACCGGGGTGGCCGCAGCCTTGTTGAAGTGCAAACGGGTAGTCGATGGTTATGTTTCCGCAGTATGATCTGCAATTGTTGACGTGGGCGTCGGCTAAAGTTGAAAGAATGAATAATGGGAGGGCGGCGAAGAAGAGTTTAGACATGGAGGCAAGTAATGAGAGGAAACGGGAAGGAGAAGGGAAGAGAAATGGAGGCAGTAGCGACACTTTGCTTAGTTCAAGAAATGAATTTTAAGGACTTTATTCACATGTATTGTTGAGGAATTTTTCCTTTTTTCTTTTTAAATTAATCATTCTGCTGCTTTTTGTATTTGGGATATAGCTTTAGTTTGCTTTTTGTTGTTGCAGGAAGAAGACGATGGTTGCTTTGTAATCAAGTAAAATTTTGCTTGTCTGTGACTAGAACAGTGGAATTCCAAGGTGCAATTTTTGAACTAAAAAGAGAATCCAGTTGGCCTTGGAGAATGGAGATGTCAAAATATGGGGTGGTTTTGTTGGTTTTTGAAACTCGTGGGGATTGACATCAAACCAAAAGATTTGGGGTGTCAATTAACACTCTCATTAAGTAAATGGGTAATTTGGCCTTTGCCATAACTCTATTATGTTTTTTTTTTTTTTTTTAAGATGAGTGAAATAGTAACTTTGTTCTTATAAGAAAGTGACGAGATAAAGTGATAACTTTGGTCTTATAAGAAAAATGTTTTGCAAACCTAACAACAATGTAACAAAATTAGTTCAAAGGGATATTTGTGGTAAAAATTTTAAACTTTGAAGGTCCATTTTGAAAAGTACAAAATTTGTCATTCAAATGATAAATTCAAAAGTTTGTAAGTGTTAAACATGATATTCTCCCCAAAGAAAATCAATCGGCCTTAAACATGTCAAAATCAATGATTAGGAACCCAGCTCGGCTCGGTCGGTTGAACCGATTCAACTGTGATTCGGAGCCTTCATCAAGTCGACCTACAAATTTTCCTATTCATTCAAAACCCTAGAAATTAGGACATCAATCCGTGAACAATTGAATGTTAGAATGTTAGGAGTTTTGAAGAGGAATGGTTGGTGAGTGGAATGGTGGCAACGACATCGATTTTCGATGAGTGAATCAACCAGAAATCGCAAAATAATTGTAATATCCCACTTGAGGTACGTATTGAAGATTTGCTGTATTAGTTAAAAGTTTATTGTTTCAACTTTAATTGAGTTTGTATGTTGAGTTGGTTGAATTGTTGCCTTGAAATTGGTTGAGTTTTGGTTCGAGGAGGAGGAGTTGCACCCACGGGTAGGTTCTGCCTTGTTTCGCCGGGGCGACGGAAATTGTTTCGCCGCGGCGACGAGCCTAAGACAAAGTTTCTTGAGTTTTCTAGAGAATTCTTCTTTTGGGGCACAATGACCTTTCTACCCCTAATTAGTAGGAAAAGTGGGGAGTAAAATGAAAGGAAATTTAGTAGAGATTGTGTTTGGATGGGGGTGTATTTGTAAAGAATCAAAGGATATAGATGGNATGGGCTAAATTTAGAAATGGGGTTTATTAAGATAAATGATGGGGGCCAATAACATTACTCAAACTTAAATTCTATTTTTTATAATTTTTTAAATTAAATTAATAAAATAATATTAATAACACAAAAATTGCTCAAATTAATAAAATTATGAAATTGTTCATTTTTGTATTTTTAATTAATTTTTATATCTGCTTTCTTAATAGGAAAAGTAATTTAATTAATTATGCAAAATAAATACCTTATAGATTATACTTTAAGTTGATTATTTTTGAAATTATCACATAAACTATTATAGGACAAGTTAAGATAATCTAAAACTAAACCAAAATTTGCAATTTTTTAGCATGGAGGTTTCACAACTGGGGAGGAAGAGGTACCGAAGTCATCAATAATGATAAAATTGAATAAGTACATCATATTTATATTTCATGAGATGAATGTACTGAAGCCAAAAACTTACAAATACGATGGAAAAGATTTTTGTAAAATATGAGTTTTTAGATGCCTATTTAAAACTTGAAAGAATGATGATATCATAACTTATCGTTGAACATTTTCCTATCAATAATACTATACTAACAAATATCTCTCACAAAGGATATGACAGCTGACGTGCTAGCTGCCACCACACCCCTAGGCCACATCAGCAGGGAGGAAAATTAAAAAAAGAAATCATCCCTAAAATCTCACTTTTAACATAGCTTCAAAACCCATAATCAATTTCCTCAAAAATTTTAGTCCGTAAAACTCAAAATATATCCTTCCCCTAATGCATTTGAGCCTAAAATCTGCAACTAATTCAATTTCAAATTCAAATCAGCATAGACAACACCTTCCAATTTGAGTCACCAGTAGAAAAACCACACCACAGCATCAATTTTTCCATTCTCAAGAGCAATGAAGCAGAACAACGAAGCTTGGCAACAATCTGACTTTTTCTTTTTATTATTAATTCTCTTGGGAAACAGAGGAAATTCAAATGTTCTTTTCACTTTTAGATAATATTTAAACCAAAAACAGAGGAGTGCAGTCCAAAAAAAGAAAAGAACTATTCTTCTCTAGTCAATGTTGTTGAGGTATTTTTGTCTTTGTAATTTGTTTTTATTCATTAATATGATTCTTCATGTTTTAATGGTATTATTTGTACTTGTTTCAAGTATTATTATATTCTAATTCTAGTTATCATATTATCAACAAGATAGGGTAAACATTATGAAGAAGTAGAAGATACAAGAAGTGTAGAAAATGAATGGGAGCCTAAGCTTGGAATGGTCTTTGATTCATTTGATGGGGTTGTCCAATACCATAGAAGTTATGGGAATAGAGTGGGTTTTGAAACTATGACTAGATCTTCAAAAAGAAAGGAGTTAATGGAGAGTTGAAAAACGTGATCTTGTAATGGGAAGTCAACCAATGGCTCTAGAAATTCATTTAACATGCACCTAGTGAGAAAAACTGATTGTAAGGCTCGTTGTAATGCATTTCTACAATATGATGGAAAATGAAAAATATGTTCAATTTTCGTTGAGCACAATCATGAACTCAATAGTCTTGGCAAAAGTAGATATTTCAAGATTAATAGAATAATACAATATTTTGTTAAAAGGAAACTTGAAATAATGATAAAGCTGGAATTAGACCAAATAAAATTTTAATGCTTTGGCTATTGAAGTTGGGGGTGCTGACAATTTGTCTTTCCTACAAAAATATTTCAAGTGTTATTATATTCTAATTCTAGTTATCATGTTATCAAAAAAATAGGGTAAACATTATGAAGAAATATAAGATACAAGAAGTGCATAAAAGGAATGGGAGCCTAATGTCACGTACTTAGTTCTTTGGCTAAGTTCCGTGTGGCCTTAACACTAGGAGATGGTGTTAAGTAGTCGTAGATTCACACAAACTCAAGGACTAGCATTAATGAAAATGAGTAGGGAGAAAGTGTAGAGAAAAGTATAAACTCCATTGCTTTAAGTGTTTGATACTACACATTATACATTTACAAAGTGGAGTGCCGTATTTATAGACTAAACCTCCCAAGTGAAATGTCTATATACATTGAATACTTCATGCCTAAGTTTCTTATGCTAGTTGGCAATGAGCAAGTCTTGGGATAGGTGAAGCATGAGGTGGTTGCTCCTTAGCAATGAAGTCTTTTAGCCATGAAGTTTCCTTGGCCATGAAGCTCTTTAGCCATGAAGTTCTCTTAATCATGAAGTTCCTTAGCAATGAAACTCCTTAGTAATGAAGTTCTCTTAGCAAGGAAGTTTACTTAGTGGTGAAGGAAATAACTTCTTTGAAACTTTCTTATCAATGAAGAAATTGCTTAGCAACATCTAAGAAGTTGTTGTGTCGGTTGCCCATGACATCGTGTAAGCTGCTCATGCCATCGAGCAGGCTGGTTGTGACACTCTTCCGCACCTATTGCTGCGACGCCCTTATCGCATCATCCTTGTAGCATTGGATTGAGTCTTGGAATTTCCATAATGACTCGTCGGGCTCCCAGTTGGCTTTGGTAGTGGGTATTCATTTCCATTCGATGAAGCACTCCTAATAGTCTACGCACATGCGAAAAAAACCATATTTTTTCCTTCGAACTAAGACTGGTGCGCCATAAGGAGCTTTAGAGAGCCTAATAAAACCTTTGTCTAGTAGTTCCCGCAACTACCGCCTTAGTTTTGCTAGCTCTAGTGGTGTCATACGATTAGGACTCTTGGCAGATGGCTTTGTAACACTTGCTCTCTACTAATATTCTTATAAGACATACTATACAAATTATTGATATACATAGTGTATGGAAGATAGTGGGCTCAAACTTTTCTTTACTCATAAAATATAATTCTTTACATATACAAAATACTATGTATTAAAAACTTTCTACTTAATACAAAATATCAGAACTGGTGGACAATAGTGCCAATACTCTCCGCTCCTCGACGTCCATCCGACCGCTACTCTTATTTCCTGCAAAACAGGAGAGAAAAATGGGGTGAGGACAACAATGCTCAATAAGTAAATCCTCTACTACCTATCCCCGCAACTCACTCTTTGGTTCTTTCCTTACTTTACCGTTCTTGTATTCTAATTCTCACTGTTTTTCTGTTTCTTTCTAATACTTTTATTCTCATTTAACTCTGTTCTGCTCTTTTTATTCTTTCTTTCTCTCTGTTCTTATTCTCTTATTCTTACTCACCATGAAGGAAAATCATGGTTCTCTCTTATTCTCATCATACTCACCATGAAGGAAAATCATGATTCTCTCTTATTCTCATCATACTCTCACTAACCATGGAAGAAATCACGGTGCATGCATGTATGAGATGTACATGCAATTAATGCAAAAGAACTGCATGTTTCTTTCTTCTACTCTCTATTCTTACTAGCTCAAACTCTCTCATTCTTTCTCATACTCTCTCATTCTGTCTCATTCTTTCTCAAGCTTTCTCATCCTTTAATTCTCTCTATCATCTCTTTCTCATTTCTCATAATTCTTTTCTACTAACTCTCTCTTTAAATGTCACAACCCCATCTTACCAGAGGCACGGCCGGGACTTCTCCCGCTCTATGTGACCTCTACTGATTCTCTTTATGTCTCTCTTTCTCATAACTCTTTTCTGTTAACTTTTTGTTGTAGGTCACGGCTGGGTACTCATCCCACTCTTCGTGACCCTACTCACTGTCTCTCTTTATTCTTTCTCATGTTTGCTCATTCTTCCTCACTTGCATGTCACAGCCTCATCTTACTGGAGGCACGGCTAGGTGGAGATCACAAAGCACCAACCCACTCTTCGTGACTTCTACTCATTCTCTGTCGATCGGACTCGGTCATGCATGGATTTGGAACCCTTGGCCATATGAGTGTATTCTCTCTCTCTCTGAATGTCACAGCCCCATCTTATCGCAGGCATGAGTGGGTACTCATCCCACTCTTCGTGACTGTCACGGCCCCATCTAACCGGAGGCACGGCTGGGTGGAGATCACAAAGCACCAACCCACTCTTCGTGACTTCTCTTATCCCTCACGGGTTCCCTATCACACAACCTACTCTATTCTTTTTTTCTCGCTTTTCTCTTAATAAAGCTCACACTCAAAGTTCTCTACTCTTTCTCTAATGCATAATTAGTGCATATGGATTATTCATGCTCATTAATGCACTCATGAAAAGCACAAATGCAATGTTGCATCAAAGACAGTCATTCTGCATTGGTCACACTCAAGAAGGCATAACTTGAGTTATACAGGGCTATAACTTTTGTGTTTTGGTCTAAACCCAGTTCAATCTGTAAGATATCCAAAAATCACTCAGAAGGTCACGGCTGTGACAGGACAGTTTGGTAACATGTTTTCACTTAAGCATTTCATCAAGCAACTAATGTGCATACAAGAACTCTACTTTACTATAACTTTTCTTCTCTTCTTGACCATTCAAAATGGGAGGAAAACTCCCTCATATAGTGATAATTCCTGCCAAGGAAAACACTCCCAAAAATATTCATGCAAACTCCTCCAACTTCAACTCAATTTCAATCTCTCTTCACACATCCAACACTTCTCATAATTAAAGTATATCCAACAATACTAAAATAAATACTCATCTCAACTCAATTTCTCAATAACATAACATACTTATACATACATAAATCTCTACTCAAAGGATGTCTCAAATCTCAACTTGGGTTGGATTTACTTACCTCATACTTGAGTAGTCTTCACTAAAGCTCTCTACTCTTGTTGGACCTTAGCTTTCCCTTATTTCCTAAGCATAAACTTAGTAAGAACTTAACCCTTAGATAAATAAAACTCATATCTAGAGTAGGGATTCTTACCTCTTCTTGCTTAGGATCAATTCTTTGTCAAATTCCAACTCAAAACTCTCAAAAATCCCTTGGAAGATTGAGTGAGGAATTGAGAGAAAATGAGGGATGAAGAGGAGGTGGAAAAAGGAAAAATGAAGGGGTTTAGAGAACTAAACTCTTATTAGCTCATATAATATACACTCTTTCCCATTTTGCCCTTACTCTTTCTTGAAAATTTCACCTTTATCCTTCAATTCTTTACAAATTACCCCCATTCTATACTATTCTCCATGAAATTTCATTGCATTTTACTCCCCACTTTTCTTACTAATTAGGGGTAAAATGGTCATTTTGCCCTTAGGAAAGAATTCTCTAGAAACTGAAACAAAAACTCAACTAGCCCTTCGCCGCGGCGATAATTCTTTATTGCCCTGGCGAAGAACTCCAGAGCCGACGTCGTCGCGGTGAAGCTTCTCCCTCGCCTTGGCAAAGGCAACAACTCCAAAAGCTGCCAAGTCTTGATCAATTTCAGGGTAAACACTCAACCAAACCCAAAACATGAACTCAACCAAGGGCCAACCAAACAACATGAACAATATACAAACTCATTTAGGAGCAATTCAGTAACCCTTTAGGCCATACCATAAACAATGGCTACGTATCTCAAGTGGGGCGTTACAGGCTTGGTGTTTGGTTCCAACTCAATTTGGTGGTCTGCCTCTCTCTTAGGTGGTAGTTTTTTCAGTAGTTCATTTGGTGAGACATATGCGAACTCTTCGAGTACTTCTGCTACCTCCCGTGGCATTGCCTTTGGCGGATTGGCTCCTCGTTGTCGTATTGCTTGAGGATGGCTAGGTAGCTTTCCTCTTTCTTCTTGATGCATTTCTTGAATTGCATGGTTGAGAGTATCATCATGTCCAATTTGGTAAAGTGGCTGGTGGGCAAAACACAAGCTTGCTCCCTGCCCATGATGCACATGTTTTCGTAGAAGGCATGGGAAACGCCTTAACTTGATCCATAAACTCCAACTCGAGGATAACCTGATAGTCATCCATTGGTGCGACTGAGAAGTCTATGTAGTCGGACCAAGTTCCCATAAAGGTTTTGATCCGTTTACAAGTCCTAAAACACTGTTGAACTTGAGTGGAAAAGGAACTACAAGTCACAACACACTTGTGAATTCAGTTGAATCAAAACTAGCCATTCCAAGTCCTAAAACATTTGGCACGTGACATGTGGATCATAAAGGATGCAATTCGACCCAAGCCCAAGGAAAGAAACCAGCCAAGTTGTGCAAGGAGACAATTCAGATCCGGCCCAAGCTCAAGGAGAAGAATTAGCCCAAGCTGTATAAAGGAAAGGAGACATCTCGACCCAAGTCCATTCAAGCACCAAGTCATCAAGTGAAGTCCAAGTCCAATAAAAGAAAGGCCTAAGTATTCAAGTGATCCAAGATAGCCCATTATCCAAGGCCAAAGAGTGTTTCCATGCTACTTCATTTTGGGTCTATTTCAATGAATCCCAAGGCCCAAACTCATGCACTCTTATTAGTAGAATTAAATTACTTGTTATGTTTAATTAGTCATCCTAGGTGATGTTTTTACTGTACTAAATTATTTTATCATCCTTGTAATGCTACTATATATGCAAACTCTCTCTCATTTTGTAAGTTAGACAATCAAATTGAAAAAACATTTGAGAGGAATGGTTTTCCTTTTGCTTTGAAGTCTTTATCCAAATCTTGATAAGGGATTTGGTGGTGATTCAACTTCAAGTTGGTGAAGAGATCTTTTATGCTTGAAGATCTTTCTTGTCACTATCCTTATATCCAAGTAAGTAGTCTTATATTCCTCTTTCTACCTTAGCCGAAATCTTTGTGGTTGTTTTAGCCTTGTTTGAAATCTGGTTGTGTTGTGTTTGTGCATGTTTAGAGGTTGAGATTCCCTTGTGTAGTGAAATCGAGTGTGAAGTTTGTGAAGGTTCTTGCTTCGCCGGTTTTATGTATGTTATTTTATGGTGTTGTGTTGAGTTTTCATGGAAGTCCTCCTAGAGGCCGGATTTTCAAGCCTTCAAAGCACCATCCGGAGCTCCGGTCCTCTTTCAAAAGAAGCATGATGGTCGCTCGCCTTTGCATCGACTATCGGGCACTTAAAAGGTAACCATAAAAACATATATCCCATTCCACTAATTGCCGATTTGTTTGATCAACTGGACAGCCAGTACTTTTCTAAGCTTGACTTGAGATCGGGGTATTACCAAGTGCGGATTGCGGAGGGGGATGAGCCGAAGACCGCATGTGTGACACGTTACGGAGCCTTCGAGTTCAAAGTCATGCCATTCGGCCTCACCAATGCCCTTGCCACGTTTTGCACCTCATGAACCACATTTTCCATCCATATCTTGATCGGTTCGTGGTGGTTTATCTCGACGACATTGTGGTATATAGCAACACTCTTGAGGAGCATGCCAAGCACCTGCGGACAGTTTTTTGAGTGTTGCAAGAAATATGATGTATGTCAGCGGGAGAAGTTCATTGCCAAGCCGAAGGTAGAGTTTCTCGGCCACAAGATCACGGATGGGAAACTCATCATGGACAAAGCCAAGGTGAAGGCTATTGTGGAATGGGAAGCTGCAACAAAGGTTACCGAGTTGCGCTCTTTCTTGGGTCTGGTCAACTATTATCGGAGATTTATCAAAGGCTATTCACCATTGCCGCACCACTCACGGATTTGCTTAAGAAGGCCATAAAATGGGAATGGACGGTTGATCGCAACAAGCTTGACACTTTGAAAAGGGCCATCATGGAGGAGCCAATATTAGCATTGCCCAACCATGCCCAACCATTGAGGTACATACTGACGCATCCGACTTGCTATTGGTTGTGTGTAATGCAGGAAGAACATCCCATAGCCTTTGAGAGCCGGAAACTACTGATACGGAGCGACGATAAACGGTGCAAGAGAAAGAGATGACAGCCGTGGTGCATTGTCTACGCACTTGGCGGCATTACTTACTTGGGTCCAAGTTGTGGTAAAGACGGATAAGTGGCAACGAGCTACTTTCAGAGTCAGAAGAAGCTCAGTCCACAGAAGCTAGAGGCAAGACTTCCTGGCCGAGTTTGACTAGTGTAGAGTACAAACCCGGAAAGCCAACTTGGTAGCAGATGCATTGAGTCGGAAGGTCGAACTTGCTACTATCAGTAAGATACAAGGGGATCTTCTCAAGATTATAAGGAGGTCTCGATGCAGCATTGGCCAAGCAATCCTATCTTTAGCTCGAGATGGCAAGACCAAGCGCTTTTGGGTAGAAGATGGCCTCCTGTACACCAAAGAGAGAAGGGGGTATGTTCTGAAGTGGGGAAATTTGCGGAGGAACTTGATCAAGGAGTGTCACGACACCAAATGGGCTGGAACATCCCGGATAAAGGCGCACCCGAGCACTACTAGAAGCAGTCTACTATTGGCACAAATGCGGGACGATGTGGAACAGTTTGTGAGAACTTGTCTTGTGTGTCACAAGATAAGGTCGAACACCGAAGCCCTGCTGGATTACTAGAAACGTTGCCCACACCGAGTCGACCAGGAGAGCATCTCAATGGATTTCATTGTGTGCTTACCGAAATCTAGGGGTTTACTACCATTATTGTCGTGGTGGACAGGTTGTCGAAGTATGCTACCTTCATCCCCGCACCAAAGGAGTGTACAGCGGAAGACACGGCCAAGCTCTTTTTCAAGCATGTTGTGAAATATTGGGGTCTTCCGAATCTATCATAAGTGATCGGGATAGTCGATTCACCGGGAGGTTCTGGACCGAATTATTCAGACTTATGGGGTCAGCATTGCACTTTTCTACAAGCTTTCACCCTCAAACTGATGGGCAAACCGAGCGAGTGAATGCTTTGCTAGAGATTTATCTACGGCACTTTGTAAGCGCAACCAACTTGATTGGGCGAAGTTGATTGATGTAGCCCAATTTCATTACAACTTACAGAGAAGTGAAGCCACAACAAAAGCCCGTTCGAAATAGTAAGGGTCAACAGCCACTCACGCCGCACACTTTGGGCACAAGTTATAAGGGGAGCAGCCCGCGGCATTCAAAGTTGCTAAGTCATGGCACGAGCAAGCCGACATCACAGGGTGTACCTCGACAAAGCAACTAAGAAAATGAAGAAATGGGCGGACAAGAAACGGAGGCATGTAGGTACAATGTGGGAGTTAGTACTTGTCAAAATCCTCCTTCACAACACAAGTCCACCCGATCATTGCACAAGGCCCTTGTCCGAAGATACGAGGGGCCATTTCCCATAATCAAGAGGGTCGGTAATGTGTCTTACAAGCTTGAGCTACCTTCTTGGTTGAGACTTCATCCGGTCTCCATGTGAGTTGTTTGAAGCCGTACCATGAAGACACGGAAGATCCGGGAAGAGGAGAACCACAACGAGTACCGTTTGGCAACAAAGTTCTATGATAAGGAGTAGAGTGTGTGTTAGCCGATCGCGTCATTCGACAAAAGGGCGATCCTCCAAGTCGGGAATACTTTGTCAAATGGAAGGGGCTACCAAAGAGTGAAGCCAGTTGGGAACCCGAAAGTGCATTGTGGCATTCAAAGACAAGGTCCGAGAATTCCACGAAGAGTTGACGAGGACGTCTCCGGATTAGGTGGGGGAGAATGTGACGCCTCTTAAGCATTTCATCGAACACTTGGTGTGCGTCACTCGGACATTCTAGAAGCTTCCGGAATACTCTTGTACATGCTAGAATATTGTAACTAATGTGGTAGTTGGTAGATAGTAGTTGGTAGGTGGTAGTTGGGAGTTAGCTTATCTCCACCGTTGATCCGGACGATCTAGACCGTTCATTGTACATTCCAACTACTATAAAAGGGGGAGGCCTTCATTTGGCCAAACCATCCAAGAATTGTAAAGTTTTCATTAGTAAAGATTCTCTTTTCTAGCTATCTTGTGAGTTTGTGTGAGTGTTTTCTTACTTGCGGGGTAGGAGCGTGAGCAAGCAAGGCTGACTTAGGACAATCGTCGGGAGATTAGCACCTAAGGCCGAACGAGTCCGAAGGGAAGCAATCGGGTCGTTACAACAGCCGGCCTTATCTGGGCTTTAAAAAAGGCCATGTTTTTAACGACCTTGAACTCATGTAGAAATTATAACACTAAAATTGACACCCACTAGATTTCGCTCACTCTATTGAACACCCGTTAGTTTCATTATTACATAACTAATCCTCATTTTTAACGGATCGTTAAATTTTTTTATTAAAAGAAATATAAAAAAATTTAATTCTAGAATGACATTTTTACCCTTCATTCCAAATATAAACATAATTTGATCTGTTCTTTTTGTTTTCTTTTTCAAAATGAAACTGAAAGTTTTTTTTGTGTACTTTCTGTCCCAAACAGAGCTCTAAATTTTTTTTCTCACCACCAAACAAACTCTCAATTTTTTCCTTCAAACAAAATTCTATCAATTTTGTTTTTTCTCTAAACAAAGTTTCAACAATTCTTTCTTCCTTAATGAGTTTTCCATTACGATAACCTGCAAGCAATGGATGTGCAAAAATCCAAATACAAGTCCCAACACATTAATTCATCATGGAAACAAAAATTCAACAGAATCCTTGGTGCTTTATTGATGCACCCAACAACCATTGAATAGCCATTTACTGAGCACAAGCTGAGCTCTAATTAATGCCCAAATCTCTCATCAAATAAAAAACCCAGTTGCTTCCTTAAATAATCTATTTCGTTTGCATTCTACACCTAAACTTGGCCGCCGTTGGAAGGCTAGGTGACGACTCGATTTGGGCCGCCACTTGAAGGCCGACGATGACCAAATCTGATGTGAGGGCCAAGAAAAGAAGAAAAAAGAGAGCAGGAGGGAGGAAAGAGAAAAAGGAGGAACGGCTAGCCAGATCTGCGAAAGAGCAAGAGAAAACAAAAAAGGAAGAGAAAAGAGGAGGTAAAAGTAGAAGAGAAGAAAGAGACGAGAGAAAAAATAAGAAGGATAAAAAGACTAGAAGAAAAAAAATTAGGTTTTGTTTAAAAATATAAAAACTCCAAAATGTTCCTTAAAAGTTGAAATATCAATAAACCTTTATGTTAGTTAACTTTGATTGGAAATTTTAACGGTCCGTTATAAAATGGGGGTTGCATGTAATAACAAAATTAGCGGGATCTCAAAACCAAGCGAGACCTATAGGGTCCAGAAATAAACATTTATAATGATAAATTTATTTCTATTTAAATATTAAATTAAAAATAACTTTTATTTTTTATTCCTTACATATACTTTTGACACCCTTTTATTATCTATAAACCCTAAGAGATAAACCCTAATTTTTTATGCTATTCAAATCACTCTTAGAACAAAAAATAGCTTAATGTAGGAAGAAGATTAGCAATGGAATATATCAAATTTTTAATTGTTTCTATATAATTTTTTTTCGAAGTATTAATAGCTATTTTAATCATTATTTTTTGTGTTGTTAAATGTATTATGATCTTGGGATTATTTGTAAGGATTTTGTAACTTTAATTTTTTAGAACTTTCAACAATAGTGATAGTAATAGCATAAGTAAAAGGCATTTAATTTTGGGACATGAATTTGATTATTTTTAAAAAATAATCAATCCCATGTTTGTTATAATTTAAGAAGAATGGGATAGAATTATGTTTAATCCCATCCTCTTTACTTATTCCACTCTTTTGGGATAAGGATTCTCCCGCCTTCTCATGGTTTTTTTATTTTTTATTATTTTTATGACCGAGGGTCCAACTTACGTGCACCTCAACAATCTTCCGAGATCTTGGAATTACCGATCGGTTAAGAACTCTAGTGCCTACATCCATTAGCATCAAGAAGGAGCTCAAACTCATGACCTCTTGAGTAATATATTCAAGAGTCTCTATCGAATCATTCAGCACAAAGGTAGTTTTCTCCATGGTATTCCTTGTCCCAAGTTGGATGATTTTTTTGCTATATATATTAATTTATATTAAATTAGTTGATTAAAGAAATTAATATTAAGTAAATTTAACAAAAATTCCACTTAAGTACATGCATGGTGAGGCACTATATATAAATCCCAAAATTTTATTCTTCTTAGTCATAAAAAATAGTACATAAATGTAATGTTTTTTTCATTATGTTAAAGTAATATGCATACAAACTATTTGTTGCATGTATAGGATTGTAGCAAAAGAACATCATCCTTACTCTCTACTAAAACCTCTCCAACTTAAATAATAACCGTATTAAATTAACCACTATGTTCTCTCGTTTGCATAACTAGCAATAGCTTCGACGCATTGCTAGAAAAACTGGTTTCTAACATTTAAAAAATGTCAAGAGAGTTTGCTTGATGCTTTCAAAAGTGTCAAGGAAGCCCGATTGAAGAGAAATGACATTTATATATATACATATATAGTTTCATATTATATAAGTTATAATTTTTCTAAGTCCGTCTTAAAGAACTGTCTTCATATAGAAATAATATATGTATTGTACAATATATAATATATATTATATATATATATATATATATAATTTATATATATATCTATATATATATATATATATATATATACTATGTTATATTAGAAGTTTAAAATAAAATAAAATATATCTACTTATTTAGAATAATGATTTATGTTTTAAAATTGTACACATCTTTTAATTTGCAGACTCGTCATCATAGACACCTTCTTATGATGTCAAATATTTTAATGTTCACAAACATGTTTAGAGTTTCTTGACACAAAATTACATCTATCTCTTTATCAATGTCTAACTTGGATTAAATGCTCTATAATTAATTACTAATGTAGTGCATATTTTACCTCTATACCACTGCATTAAAGATAACTAAGTCAAAACAATAATTTTTGTAACTACATCCCTATTAAGTTATAACTTCCTTGTAGTAATAATAGTTTGATCTCACCATTATGGCTATAAAGATGTTTTATATGTGTTAAATGGAGGGAATATATATATATAAAACAGGATTGAGAAAGTATAACATGGGTAGTAAATAAATAAGTAAGGGTTATTTTGTCAATGTATGGGTTTATTTAGACATTTATATATATTTAAAATTTTAATGGGCTAAATTTAGAAATGGGGTTTATTAAGATAAATGATGGGGGCCAATAACATTACTCAAACTTAAATTCTATTTTTTATAATTTTTTAAATTAAATTAATAATAATATAATAATTCAAAAATTGCCCAAATTAATAAAATATGAAAATGTCATTTTTGTATTTTTAATTAATTTTTATATCTGCTTTCTTAATAGGAAAAGTAATTAATTAATATGCAAAATAAATACTTATAGATTATACTTTAAGTTGATTATTTTTGAAATTATCACATAAACTATTATAGGACAAGTTAAGATAATCTAAAACTAAACCAAATTTGCAATTTTTTAGCATGGAGGTTTCACAACTGGGGAGGAAGAGGTACCGAAGTCATCAATAATGATAAATTGAATAAGTACATCATATTTATATTTCATGAGATGAATGTACTGAAGCCAAAAACTTACAAATACGATGGAAAAGATTTTGTAAAATATGAGTTTTTAGATGCCTATTTAAAACTTGAAAGAATGATGATTCATAACTTATCACTAACATTTCCTATCATAATACTATACTGGCAATATCTCCACAAAGGAATGACAGCTGATGTGTTAGTTGCCACCACACCCCGAGGCCACATCAGCAGGCGGGGAAATTAAAAAAAAAACACCCCTAAAATCTCACTTTTAACATAGCATCAAAACCCATAATCCATTTCCTCAAAAATTTTAGTCGTAAAACTCAAAATATATCCTTCCCTAATGCATTTGGGCCCTAAAATCTGCAACATGCAATTTCAAATTCAAATCAGCATAGACAACACCTTCAATTTGAGTCACCAGTAGAAAAACCACACCACAGCATCAATTTTTCCATTCTCAAGAGCAATGAAGCGAACAACGAAGCTTGGCAACAATCGACTTTTTCTTTTTATTATTAATCTCTTGGGAAACAGAGGAAATTCAAATGTTCTTTTCATTTTAGATAATATTTAAACCAAAAACAGAGGAGTGCAGTCCAAAAAAAGAAAGAACTATTCTTCTTAGTCAATGTTGTTGAGGTATTTTTGTCTTTGTAATTTGTTTTTATTCATTAATATGATTCTTCATGTTTTAATGGTATTATTTGTACTTGTTTCAAGTATTATTAATTCTAATTCTAGTTATCATATTATCAACAAGATAGGGTAAACATTATGAAGAAGTAGAAGATACAAGAAGTGTAGAAAATGAATGGGAGCCTAAGCTTGGAATGGTCTTTGATTCATTTGATGGGTTGTCCAATACCATAGAAGTTAGGGAATAGAGTGGGTTTTGAAACTATGACTAGATCTTCAAAAAGAAAGGAGTTAATGGAGAGTTGAAAAACGTGATCTTGTAATGGGAAGTCAACCAATGGCTCTAGAAATTCATTAACATGCACCTAGTGAGAAAAACTGATTGTAAGGCTCGTTGTATGCATTTCTACAATATGATGGAAAATGAAAAATATGTTCAATTTTCGTTGAGCACAATCATGAACTCAATAGTCTTGGAAAAGTAGATATTTCAGATTAATAGAATAATACATATTTTGTTAAAAGGAAACTTGAAATAATGATAAAGCTGGAATTAGACCAAATAAAATTTTAATGCTTGGCTATTGAAGTTGGGGGTGCTGACATTTGTCTTTCCTACAAAATATTTCAGTGTTATTATATTTAATTCTAGTTATCATGTTATCAAAAAAATAGGGTAAACATTATGAAGAAATATAAGATACAAGAAGTGCATAAAAGGAATGGGAGCCTAATGTCACGTACTTAGTTCTTTGGCTAAGTTCCGTGTGGCCTTAACACTAGGAGATGGTGGTAAGTAGTGTAGATTCACACAAACTCAAGGACTAGCATTAATGAAAATGAGTAGGGAGAAAGTGTAGAGAAAAGTATAAACTCCATTGCTTTAAGTGTTTGATACTAACATATACATTTACAAGTGGAGTGCCGTATTATAGACTAAACCTCCCAAGTGAAATGTCTATATACATTGAATACTTCATGCCTAAGTTTTTAGCTAGTTGGCAATGAGCAAGTCTTGGGATAGGGAAGCATGAGGTGGTTGTCCTTAGCAATGAAGTCTTTTAGCCATGAAGTTTCCTGGCCATGAAGCTCTTAGCCATGAAGTTCTTTAATCATGAAGTTCCTTAGCAATGAACTCTTAGTAATGAGTTTCTTAGCAAGGAAGTTTACTTAGTGGTGAAGGAAATAACTTCTTTGAAACTTTCTTATCAATGAAGAAATTGCTTAGCAACATCTAAGAAGTTGTTGTGTGGTTGCCCATGACATCGTGTAAGCTGCTCATGCCATCGAGCAGGCTGGTTGTGACACCCTTCCGCACCTATTGCTGCGACGCCCTTATCGCATCATCCTTGTAGCATTGGATTGAGTCTTGGAATTTCATAATGACTCGTCGGGCTCCCAGTTGGCTTTGGTAGTGGGTATTCATTTCCATTCGATGAAGCACTCCTAAAGTCTACGCACATGCGAAAAAAAACCATATTTTTTCCTTCGAACTAAGACTGGTGCGCCATAAGGAGCTTTAGAGAGCCTAATAAACCTTTGTCTAGTAGTTCCCGCAACTACCGCCTTAGTTTTGCTAGCTCTAGTGGTGTCATACGATTAGGACTCTTGGCAGATGGCTTGTAACACTTGCTCTCTACTAATATTCTTATAAGACATACTATACAAATTATTGATAACATAGTGTATGGAAGATAGTGGGCTCAAACTTTTCTTTACTCAAAAATAATTCTTTTACATATACAAAATACTATGTATTAAAAACTTTCTACTTAATACAATATCAGAACTGGTGGACAATAGTGCCAATACCTCCGCTCCTCGACGTCCATCCGACCGCTACTCTTATTCCTGCAAAACAGGAGAGAAAAATGGGGTGAGGACAACAATGCTCAATAAGTAATCCTCTACTACCTATCCCCGCAACTCATCTTTGGTTCTTTCCTTACTTTACCGTTCTTGTATTCTAATTCTCACTGTTTTTCTGTTTCTTTCTAATACTTTTATTCTCATTTAACTCTGTTCTGCTCTTTTATTCTTTCTTTCTCTCTGTTCTTATTCTCTATTCTTACTCACATGAAGGAAAATCATGGTTCTCTCTATTCTCATATACTCACCATGAAGGAAAATCATGATTCTCTCTTATTCTCATCATATCTCACTAACCATGGAAGAATCACGGTGCATGCATGTATGAGATGTACATGCAATTAATGCAAAAGAACTGCATGTTTTTCTTCTACTCTCTATCTTACTAGCTAAACTCTCTCATTCTTTTCATACTCTCTCATTCTGTCTCATTCTTTCTCAAGCTTTCTCATTCTAATCTCTCTATCATCTCTTTCTCATTTCTCATAATTCTTTTCTACTAACTCTCTCTTTAAATGTCACAACCCCATCTTACCAGAGGCACGGCCGGGACTTCTCCCGCTCTATGTGACCTCTACTGTTCTCTTTATGTCTCTCTTCTCATAACTCTTTTCTGTTAACTTTTTGTTGTAGGTCACGGCTGGGTACTCATCCACTCTTCGTGACCCTACTCACTGTTCTCTCTTTATTCTTTCTCAGTTTGCTCATTCTTCCTCACTTGCATGTCACAGCCATCTTACTGGAGCACGGTAGGTGGAGATCACAAAGCACCAACCCACTCTTCGGACTTCTACTCATCTCTGTCGATCGGACTCGGTCATGCATGGATTTGGAACCCTTGGCCATATGAGTGTATTCTCTCTCTCTCTGAATGTCACAGCCCATCTTATCGCAGGCACTGAGTGGGTACTCATCCCATCTTCGTGACTGTCACGGCCCCATCTAACCGGAGGCACGGCTGGGTGGAGATCACAAAGCACCAACCCACTCTTCGTGACTTCTCTTATCCTCACGGGTTCCCTATCACACAACCTACTCTATTCTTTTTTTCTCGCTTTTCTTAATAAAGCTCACACTCAAAGTTCTCTACTTTTCTCTAATGCATAATTAGTGCTATGGATATTCATGCTCATTAATGCACTCATGAAAAGCACAAATGCAAGTTGCATCAAAGACAGTCTCTGCATTGGTCACACTCAAGAAGGCATAAATGAGTTATACAGGGCTATAACTTTTTTTTGGTTTTGTCTAAACCCAGTCAATCTGTAAGATATCCAAAAATCACTCAGAAGGTCACGGCTGTGACAGGACGTTTGGTAAGGGATGCCCAAGAGCTGGAGAACTTTCTATGGTCCATGGAGAGGTACTTCGAAGCTACTAATGTCCAAAGTGAACAAGAGAGGGTGAACATTGCAACCGGGTATCTTGAGGACCATGCAATCGCGTGGTGGCAACGGAAGCATGCTGAAATTATGCAAGGCACATGCATCATCAACACTTGGGAGTTACTCAAGTGTGAAATCAAAAAGCAATTCTATCCGGGCAACGTGGCATATGAAGCACGGAAGAAAATGCGGGAACTCAAGCACACGGGGCCTATTTCCAGGTATGTGGATGAGTTTTCTAAACTTATGCTTCAAGTTGATAACATGAATTCGGAAGATTTGTTATTCAACTTTATGGAGGGGCTCCAACCCTGGGCACAAAGGGAGCTCCAAAGGCGTCAAGTAGCCAATATCTCCACAGCCCTTACCGAAGCCGACACCCTTGTTGAGTTCCGCAAGGGACATCCAAGTTGAAGAAAGATGGCAAGTCCGATCACGGCAAAGGTGGGGGAGGAAAGGGAGACAAACCATCCCACCGAGAAAAGGGAGATAAGCCGCCTCACAAGAAAGAATGGCGGAAGGATGGCAAGAAGGAATACAAGCGTCGTGAGAATTGCTATCTTTGTGATGGGGACCATTAGATCCGTGACTGCCCCAAGCGCAAGGCCTTCAATGCCATGTTCGAAGAGAAACAACTTGAGACATCCGCATCCAAGACTGCCAACATGGGATGCCTCCAACTTCTCAATGCCTTGAAGGTAAAGCCCGCACAACCAAAAGTTCAAGATAAGTCCCTCATGCATGTCGAAGCCACCATCAACGGGAAGAAAGTTCAAGCCTTATTGGACACGGGTGCTTCCCACAACTTCATCAAAGATAGTGAGGCAAGACGGTTAGGCCTCAAGGTGGAGAAATCAGACGGATGGCTCAAGACAGTGAATGCTGAAGCTAAACCACTTGGGGGCGTGGCTCGGAACATTGAACTACATCTTGGCACATGGAGCGGCAAGGTATCATTTTCTGTTGCCCCTTTAGATGATTTTAACCTTGTTCTTGGCATGGAGTTTCTCAGGCAATTCAATGTGGTACCCCTACTGCGATACAACTCTATGTGCATCCTTGAGGGAGTCCCGTGCATGGTTCCAACAGTGAGCAAAGCCACACCAAGCAACCAACTCTCCGTAATGCAAGTTGAGAAGGGACTTAAGCGAAAGGAAGAGACATTTCTCGCCATGGTGCATGAGTTGGAGAACGAGGGAGGTGTGGACAACACGGAGCCGGTACCAGGGGAAATATCCCAAGTCCTTGGAGAATACAAGGATGTCATGCCATCCGAGTTGCCAAAATGCTTACCACCTAGGAGGGAGGTGGACCATAAGATCGAGCTAGAGCCGGGAGCCAAACCACCAGCCAAAGCTCCATACCGGATGTCGCCACCAGAGTTAGATGAGTTACGGAGACAACTCAAAGAACTCGCTAAGGCCGGATTTCTCAAGCCTTCCAAACGCACCATCCGGAGCTCGCCCCGTCCTCTTTCAAAAGACGCATGATGGGTCCTCGCCTTTGCACTCGACTATCGTGCACTTAATAAGGTAACCTAAAAACATATATCCCATTCCACTAATTGCCGATTTGTTTGATCAACTACAGACCAATCCTTTTCTAAGCTTGACTTGACTCGGGGTATTCCAAGTGCGGATTGCGAGGGGGATGAGCCGAGACCCATGTGTGCCACGTTACGGAGCCTTCGATTCAAAGTCATGCCATTCGGCCTCACCAATGCCTTGCCACGTTTGTCACCCTCATGCCACCTTTTCCATCCATATCTTGATCGGTTCCTGGTGTTTATCTCGCGCATTGTGGTTATAGCAACACCTTGAGGAGCTGCAAGCCCTGCGGACAGTTTTTGAGTGTTGCAAGAAAATTATGTTAATGTCCAAGCGGGAGAAGTTTCATTGCCAAGGCCGAGGTAAGTTTCTCGGCCACACAGATACGGATGAAACTCATCATGGACAAAGCCAAGGTAAGGCTATTGTGGAATGGGAAGCTGCACACAAGGTTACCGAGTTGCGCTCTTTTCTTGGGTCGGGTAACTATTATCGGAGATTTATCAAAGCCTATTCCACCATTGCCGCACCACTCACGGATTGCTTAAGAAGGCCATAAAATGGGAATGGACGGTTGATCGCCAACAAGCCTTTGACACTTTGGAAGGGCCATCAGGGAGGAGCCATATTACACTTGCCCAACCATGCCCAACCATTGAGGTACTCTGACGCATCCGACTTGCTATTTGTGTGTGTTAATGCGGAAGAACATCCCATAGCCTTTGACCCGGAAACTCATGATACGAGCGACGATAAACGGTGGCAAGAGAAAGGATACAGCGTGGTCATTGTCTACGCACTGTGCGGCATTACTTACTTGGGTCCAAGTTTGTGGTAAGACGGATAATGTGGCAACGAGCTACTTTCAGAGTCAGAAGAAGCTCACCCAGAGCAGCTAGATGGCAAGACTTCCTGGCCGAGTTTGACTATGTGTTAGGCCAAACCCGAAAGCCAACTTGGTAGCAGATGCATTGGTCGGAAGGTCGAACTTGCACTATCAGTAAGATACAAGGGATCTTCTCAATTTATAGGAGGTCTCGATCATGACGCATTGGCCAAGCAACTCCTCTCTTTAGCTCGAGATGGCAAGACCAGCGCTTTTTGGGGTAGAAGATGGCCTCCTGTACACCAAAGAGAGAAGGGTTGTATTTCTGAAGTGGGAAATTTGCGGAGGACTTGATCAAGGAGTGTCACGACACCAAATGTGCTGAACATCCCGGATTAAAGGCTCACCCGAGCACTACTAGAACAGTCTACTATTGCCCAAATGCGGGACGATGTGGAACAGTTTGTGAGAACTTGTCTTGTGTTCAACAGAGGTCGAACACCGAGCACTGCTGGATTACTAAACCGTTGCCCACACCGAGTCGACCATGGAGAGCATCTCAATGAATTTCATTGTGTGCTTACCGAAATCTGAGGGGTTTACACCATTATGTCGTGGTGGACAGGTGTCGAAGTATGCTACCTTCATCCCCGCACCAAAAGTGTACAAAGACACGGCCAAGCTCTTTTTCAAGCATGTTTGTGATATTGGGGGTCTTCCGAAATCTATCATAAGTGATCGGGATAGTCGATTCACCGGAGTTCTGGACCGAATTATTCCACTTATGGGGTTCAGCATTGCACTTTTCTACAAGCTTTCACCCTCAAACGGATGGGCAAACACCGAGCGAGTGAATGCTTTGCTAGATTTTCTACGGCACTTTGTAAGCGCCAACCAACTTGATTGGCAAGTTGATTGATGGTAGCCCAATTTTCATACAACTTACAGAGAAGTGAAGCCACCAACAAAGCCCGTTCGAAATAGTAATGGTCAAACAGCCACTCACGCCGACACTTGGGGCACAAGTTATAAGGGGAGCAGCCCCGGCGCTGCATAAGTTGCTAAGTCATGGCACGGCAAGCCGACATCACGACGTGTACCTCGACAAGCAACTAAGAAAATGAAGAATGGCGGACAGAAACGGAGGCATGTAGATACAATGTGGGATTAGTACTTGTCAAAATCCTCCCTCCACCACAAGTCCACCCGATCATTGCACAAGGCCCTTGTCCGAAGATACAGGGGCCATTTCCCATAATCAAGGGTCGGTAATGTGTCCTTACAAGCTTGAGCTACCTTCTTGTTTAGACTTCACCGGCTCCATGTGACTTTGTTTGAAGCCGTACCATGGCCACGAAGATCCGGGAAGTAGGAGACCACAACGAGTACCGTTTGGCAACACCAAGTTCTATGAAAGGAGTAGAGTGTGTTGTTAGCCGATCGCGTCATTCGACAAAGGGATCCTCCAATCGGGAATACTTTGTCAAATGGAAGGGGCTACCAAAGATTGAAGCCATTGGGAACCGAAAGTGCATTGTGGCAATTCAAAGACAAGGTCCAGAATTCCACGAAAGAGTTGACGAGGACCGTCCCGATTAGTGTGGGAGAATGTGACGCCTCTTAAGCATTCATCACACTTGGGTGTGCGTCACTCGGACATCTAGACTTCCGGAATACTCTTGTACTGCTAGAATATTGTAACTAATGTGGTAGGTTGGTAGATAGTATTGGTAGGTGGTATTGGGAGTTAGCTTATCTCCACCGTTGATCTCGACCTCTAGACCGTTCATTGTACATTCCAACTACTATAAAAGGGGAGGCCTTCATTTGGCCAAACCATCCAAGAATGTGAAAGTTCCCATTATTAAAGATCTCTTTTCTAGCATATCTTGTGAGGTTTGTGTGAGTGTTTTCTTACTTGCGGGCTAGGAGCGTGAGCAAGCAAGGCTGACTTAGGACAATCGTCGGGAGATTAGCACCTAGGCCCAACGAGTCCGAAGGGACGCAATCGGTCGTTACAACCGAGCCGGCCTTATCTGGGCTTTAAAAAGGCCATTTTTTAACGACTTGAACTCATGTAAATTATACCACTAAATTGACACCCCACTAGATTTCGCTCACTCTATTGAACACCCGTTAGTTTATTTACTAACTAACCCTCATTTTTAACGGATCGTTAAATTTTTTTTATTAAAGAAATATAAAAAAATTTAATTCTAGAATGACATTTTTACCCTTCATTCCAAATATAAACATAATTGATCTGTTCTTTTGTGTTTTCTTTTCAAAATGAAACTGAAAGTTTTTTTGTGTACTTTCTGTCACCCAAAGAGCCTAATTTTTTTTTCTCACCACCAAACAAACTCTCAATTTTTTCCTTCAAACAAAATTCATTCTATCAATTTTGTTTTTCTTCTCTAAACAAAGTTTCAACCATTTTCTTTCTTCCTTAATGAGTTTTCCATTACGATAACCTGCAAGCAATGGATGTGCAAAATCCAAATACAGTCCCAACAACTATTTCATCATGGAAACAAAAATTTCAACAGAATCCTTGGTGCTTTATTGATGCACCCAACACAACCCATTGAATAGCCATTTACTGAGCCAACTGAGCTCTAATTAATGCCCAAATCTCTCATCAATAAAAAAACCCAGTTTGCTTCCTTAAATAATCTATTTCGTTTGCATTCTACACCTAACTGGCCGCCGTTGAAGGCTAGGTGACGACTCGATTTGGGCCGCCACTTGAAGCCGACGACGACCAATCTGATGTGAGGGCCAAAGAAAAGAAAAAAGAGAGCAGGAGGGATGAAAGAGAAAAAGGAGGAACGGCTAGCCAGATCTGCGAAAGAGCAAAGAGAAAAACAAAAGTAAAGAAAAGAGGAGGTAAATAAGTAGAAGAAGAAAAAGGACGAGAGAAAAATAAAGGATAAAAGAACTAGAAAAAAAATTAGGTTTTGTTTAAAAATAAAAAACTCCAAAATGTTCCTTTAAAAGTTGAAAATATCATATAACCTTTATGTTAGTTTACTTTGATTGGAAATTTTAACGGTCCGTTAAAAATGGGGTTAGCATTTAATCACAAATAGCGGGATCTCAAAAACCAAGCGGACCTATACGTCTACGAAATATCCTAAATTTTTATAATTATAAATTTATTTCTATTTTAATTATTAAATTAAAAATTAACTTTTATTTTTATCCTTACATATACTTTTGACACCCTTTTATTATCTCATAAACCCTAAGAGATAAACCCTAATTTTTATGCTATTCAAATCACTCTTAGAACAAAATAGCTTAATGTAGGAAGAAGATTAGCAATGGAATATATCAAATTTTTAATTGTTTCATATAATTTTTTTTTCGAAGTATAATAGCTATTTTAATCATTATTTTTGTGTTGTTTAATGTATTATGATCTTGGGATTATTGTAAGGATTTTGTAACTTAATTTTTTATGAACTTTCAACATAGTGTAGTAAAACAAAAAGAAAAGAGCATTTATTTTGGGACATGACTTTGTTATTTTTTAAACAATAATCCAATCCCATGTTTGTTATAATTTAAGAAGAATGGGATAGAATATGTATCCATCCTCTTTACTTATTCCCACTCTTTGGGATAAGGATTCTCACCGCCTTCTCATGGTTTTTTTTATTTTTTATTATTTTTATGACCGAGGTCCAACTTACGTGCACCTCAACTACTTCCGAGATCTTGGAATTACCGATCGTTAGAACTCTAGTGCCTACATCCATAGCAATCAAGAAGGAGCTCAAACTCATGACCTCTTGAGTAATAATTCAAGAGTCTCTATCGAATCATTCAGCCACCAAAGGTAGTTTTCTCCATTGGTATTCCTTGTCCCAGTTGGGATGATTTTTTTTGCTATATATTATTAATTTATTTAAATTAGTTGATTAAAGAAATTAATATTAAGTAAATTTAACAACAAATTCCACTTAAGTACATGCAGTGGAGGCACTATATATAAATCCCAATTTATTCTTCTTAGTCATAAAAAATAGTACATAATGTAATTTTTCATTATGTTAAGTAATATGCATACAAACTATTTGTATGCATGTATATGGATTGTAGCAAAAGAACATCTCCTTACTCTCTACTAAACCTCTCCAACTAAATAATAACCGTATTAAATTAACCACTATGTTCTCTCGTTTGCATAACTAGCAATAGCTTCGACGCATTGCTAAAAAAAACTGGTTTCTTAACATTTAAAAATGTCAAGAGAGTTTGCTTGATGCTTTCAAAAGTGTCAAGGAAGCCCGATTGAAGAGAAAAGACATTTATAATAATACTATAAATTTCATATTATAAATATTATAATTTTTCTAATTCCGCTCTTAAAGAACTTGTCTTCATATGAAATAATTATGTAATTGTAACTTATATATATATATATAATATATATATATATATATATATAAATCATATATATATATATATTATATATATATCTACTATGTTATATTAGGTTTAAAATAATAATATTTATCTAAAATTATTTAGAATAATTTTATGTTTTAAATTGTTCACCACCTCTTTATTTGCAGACTCGTCATCATAGACCACCTTCTTATTGATGTCAAATATTTTAATGTCACACACTGTTTAGAGTTTCTTGACACAAAATTACATCTATCTCTTTTCAATGTCTATACCTTGGATTAACATGCTCTATTAATTAATTACTAATGTAGTGCTATTTACCTCTATACCACTGCATAAGATAACTAAGTCAAAACAATAATTTTGTAACTACATCCCTATTAAGTTATAACTTCCTTGTAGTATAAATTAGTTTGATCTCACCATTATGGCTATAAAGAGTTTTTATATGTTAAATGGAGGAATATATATTATATAATAACCGATTGAGAAAGTATAACATGGGTAGTAAATAATAAGTTAGGGTTATTTGTCAATGTATGGGTTATTTAGACATTTAATATTTTAAAATTAATGGGCTAATTAGAAATGGGGTTTATTAAGAAAATGTGGGGCCAATACACATACTCAAACTTAAATTCTATTTTTATAATTTTTAAATTAAATTAATAAAATAATATTATAATTCAAAATTGCCCAAATTAATAAATTAGAAAAGTTCATTTTTGTATTTTTAATTAATTTTTATATCTGCTTTCTTAATAGGAAAAGTAATTTTAATTTGAAAATAAATACCTTACATTAATACTTAAGTTGTTTTTTTGAATTATCACATAACTATTATAGGACAATTAAGATATCTAAAACTAAACCAAATTTGCAATTTTTAGCATGGAGGTTTCACAACTGGGGAGGAAAGGTACGAAGTCATCAATAATGATAAAATTGAATAAGTACATCATATTTATATTTCATGAGAAATGTACTGAAGCCAAAAACTTACAAATACATGGAAAAGATTTTGTGAAATATGAGTTTTTAGATGCCTATTTAAAACTTGAAGAATGATGATATCATAACTTATCACTAACATTTTCCTATCAATAATACTATACTGGCAAATATCTCCACAAAGGAATGACAGCTGATGTGTTAGTTGCCACCACCACCCCGAGGCACATCAGCAGGCGGGGAAATTAAAAAAAAATCCCCCTAAAATCCACTTTTACATAGCACAAACCCATAATCCATTTCCTCAATTTTAGTCGTAAAACTCAAAATATACCTTACCCCTAATGCATTTGGGCCCTAAAATCTGCAACCAATGCAATTTCAATTCAAATCAGCATAGACAACACCTTCCAATTTGAGTCACCAGAAAAACCCACACCACAGCATCATTTTCCATTCTCAAGAGCAATGAAGCAGAACAACGAAGCTTGGCAACAATCGACTTTTTTCTTTTTTATATATCTCTGGAAACAGAGGAAATTCAAATGTTCTTTTCACTTTTAGATATATTAAACCAAAACAGAGGAGGGCAGTCCAAAAAAAAAAAGAACTATTCTTCGTCTAGCATGTTGTTGAGGTATTTTTGTCTTTGTAATTTGTTTTTATTCATTAATATGATTCTTCATTTTTTAATGGTATTATTTGTACTTGTTTCAAGTATTTTATATCTAATTCTAGTTATCATATTATCAACAAGATAGGGTAACATTATGAAAAGTAGAAGATACAAGAAGTGTAGAAAATGATGGGAGCCTAACTTGGAATGGTCTTTGATTCATTTGATGGGTTGTCCAATACCATAGAAGTTATGGAATAGAGTGGTTTTGAAACTATGACAGATCTTCAAAAGAAAGGAGTTAATGGAGAGTTGAAAACGTGATCTTGTAATGGGAAGTCAACCAATGGCTCTAGAAATTCATTTAACATGCCCTAGTGGAAAACTGATTGTAGGCTCGTTGTAAGCATTTCTACAATATGTGAAAAATGAAAAATATGTTCATTTTCGTTGAGCACAATCATGAACTCAATAGTCTTGGCAAAAGATATTTCAAGATTTAGAATATACAATATTTTGTAAAAAGAAACTGAAATAATGAAAAGCTGGAATAGACCAAATAAAATTTTAATGCTTTGGCTTTGAAGTTGGGGTGTGACAATTTGTCTTCCTACAAAATATTTCAAGTGTTATTATATTCTATTCTAGTTATCATGTTATCAAAAAATAGGTAACATTATGAGAAATATAGATACGAAGAAGTGCATAAAAGGAATGGGAGCCTAATGTCACGTACTTAGTTCTTTGGCTAGTTCCGTGTGGCCTTAACACTAGGAATAGTGTTGAGTCGTAGATTCACACAACTCAAGGCTAGCATTAATGAAAATGAGTAGGGAGAAAGTGTAGAGAAAGTATAAACTCCATTGCTTTAAGTGTTTGATACTACACATTATACATTACAAAGTGAGTGCCGTTTTATAGACTAAACCTCCCAAGTGAAATGTCTATATACATTGAAACTTCATGCCTAGTTTCTTAGCTAGTTGCAATGAGCAAGTCTTGGGATAGGTGAAGCATGAGGTGTTGTGCTCCTTAGCAATGAAGTCTTTTAGCCAGAATTTCCTTGGCCATGAAGCCTTTAGCCATGAGTTCTCTTAATCAATTTCCTTAGCAGAACTCCTTAGTAATGAAGTCTCTTAGCAAGAAGTTTACTTAGTGGTGAAGGAAATAACTTCTTTGAAACTTTCTTATCAATGAAGAAATTGCTTAGCAACATCTAAGAAGTTGTTGTGTCGGTTCCCATGACATCGTGTAAGCTGCTCATGCCATCGAGCAGGCTGGTTGTGACACCTTCCGCACCTATTGCTGCGACCCCTTATCGCATCATCCTTGTAGCATTGGATTGAGTCTTGGAATTTCCATAATGACTCGTCGGGCTCCCAGTTGGCTGTATGTTGGGTATTCATTTCCATTCGATGAAGCACTCCTAATTCAACGCACATGCGAAAAAAACCATATTTTTTCCTTCGAACTAAGACTGGTGCGCCCTAAGGAGCTTTAGAGAGCCTAATAAACCTTTGTCTAGTAGTTCCCGCAACTACCGCCTTAGTTTTGCTAGCTCTAGTGGTGTCATACGATTAGGACTCTTGGCAGATGGCTTTGTAACACTTCTCTCTAATATTCTTATAGATACTATACAAATATTGATATACATGTATGGAAGATAGTGGGCTCAAACTTTTCTTACTCATAAATATAATTCTTTCCATATACAAAAACTATTTATTAAAAACTTTCTACTTAATCAAAATATCAGAACTGTGGCAATAGTGCCAATACCTCTCGCTCCTCGACGTCCATCCGACCGCTACTCTTATTTCCTGCAAAACAGGAGAGAAAATGGGTGAGGACAACAATGCTCATAAGTAAATCCTCTACTACCTATCCCCGCAACTCACCTTTGGTTCTTTCCTTACTTTACCGTTCTTGTATTCTAATTCTCACTGTTTTTCTTTTTCTTTCTAATACTTTTATTCTCATAACTCTGTTCTGCTCTTTTTATTCTTTCTTCTCTCTGTTCTTATCTCTTATTCTTACTCACCATGAAGGAAAACTGTTCTCTCTTATTCTCATACTCACCATGAAGGAAATCATGATTCTCTCTTATTCTCATCATACTCCACTAACCATGGAAGAAATCACGGTGCATGCATGTATGAGAGGTACATGCAATTATGCAAAAGAACTGCATGTTTTCTTCTTCTACTCTCTATTCTTACTAGCTCAAACTCTCTCATTCTTTCTCATACTCCCTCATTCTGTCTCATTCTTTCTCAAGCTTTCTCATCTTTAATTCTCTCTACATCTCTCTCATTCTCATAATTCTTTTCTACTAACTCTCTCTTTAATGTCACAACCCCATCTTACCAGAGGCACGGCCGGGACTTCTCCCGCTCTATGTGACCTCTCCTGATTCTCTTATGTCTCCTTTCTCATACTCTTTTCTGTTAACTTTTTGTTGTAGGTCACGGCTGGGTACTCATCCCACTCTTCGTGACCCTACTCACTGTCTCCTCTTTATTCTTTCTCATTTGCTCATCTCTCCTCACTTGCATGTCACAGCCTCATCTTACTGGAGGCACGGCTAGGTGGAGATCACAAAGCACCAACCCACTCTTCTTGACTTCTACTCATTCTCTGTCGATCGGACTCGGTCATGCATGGATTTGGAACCCTTGGCCATAGGAGTGTATTCTCTCTCTCTCTGAATGTCACAGCCCCATCTATCGCAGCATGATGGGTACTCATCCCACTCTTCGTGACTGTCACGGCCCCATCTAACCGAGGCACGGCTGGGTGGAGATCAAAGCACCAACCCACTCTTCGTGACTTCTCTTATCCCTCACGGTTCCCTATCACACAACCTACTCTATCTTTTTTTCTCGCTTTTCTCTTAATAAAGCTCACACTCAAAGTTCTCTACTCTTTCTCTAATGCATTAGTGCATATGGATTTTCATGCTCATTAATCACTCATGAAAAGCCACAAATGCAATGTTGCATCAAAGACAGTCATTCTGCATTGGTCACACTCAAAAGGCATAACTTGAGTTATACAGGCTATAACTTTTTGTTTTGGTCTAAACCCATTCAATCTGTAAGATATCCAAAAATCACTCAGAAGGCACGGCTGTGAGGACAGTGGGTAACATGTTTTCACTTAAGCATTTCATCAAGCAACTAATGTGCATACAAGAACCTACTTTACTTAACTTTTCTTCTCTTCTTGACCATTCAAAATGGAGGAAAACTCCCTCAATAGTGATAATTCCTGCCAAGGAAACCACTCCCAAAAATATTCATGCAACCTCCTCCAACTTCAACCAATTTCAATCTCTCTTCACACATCCAACACTTCTCATAATTAAGTATATCCAACAATCTAAAATAAATACTCATCTCAACTCAATTTCTCAATAACATAACTACTTATACATACATAAATCTCTACTCAAAGGATGTCTCAAATCTCAACTTGGGTTGTATTACTTACCTCATACTTGAGTAGTCTTCACTAAAGCTCTCTACTCTTGTTGGACCTTAGCTTCCCTTATTTCCTAAGCATAAACTTAGTAAGAACTTAACCCTTAGATAAATAAACTCATATCTAGGTAGGGATTCTTACCTCTTCTGCTTAGGATCAATTCTTTGTCATTTCCAACTCAAAACTCAAAAATCCCTTGGAAGATTGAGTGAGGAATGAGAGAAAATGAGGAATGAGAGAGCGTGGAGAGGGAAAATGAAGGTGGAGAGAACTAAACTCTTATTAGTCATATAATATACACTCTTTCCCATTTTGCCCTTACTCTTTCTTGAAAATTTCACCTTTATCCTTCAATTCTTCTCAATTACCCCCATTCTATACTATTCTCCATGAAATTTCATTGCATTTTTACTCCCCACTTTTCTACTAATTAGGGTAAAATGGTCATTTTGCCCTTAGGAAAGAATTCTCTAGAAACTGAAACAAAACTCAACTAGCCCTTCGCCGCGGCGTAATTCTTTATGCCCTGGCGAAGAACTCCAGAGCCGACTCGTCGCGGTGAAGCTTCTCCCTCGCCTTGGCAAAGGCACCAACTCCAAAGCTGCCAAGTCTTGATCAATTTCAGGGTAAACACTCAACCAACCCAAAACATGAACTCAACCAGGGCCAACCAACAACATGAACATATACAAACTCATTTAGGAGCAATTCAGTAACCCTTTAGGCCAACCATAAACAATGGCTACGTATCTCAAGTGGGGCTGTACAGGCTTGGTGTTTGGTTCCAACTCAATTGGGTCTGCCTCTCTCTTAGGTGGTAGTTTTTTCAGTAGTTCATTTTGTGAGACATAGCGAACTCTTCGAGTACTTCTGCTACCTCCCTTGGCATTGCCTTTGGCGGATTGGCTCCTCGTTGTCGTATTGCTTGAGGATGGCTAGTAGCTTTCCTCTTTCTTCTTGATGCATTTCTTGAATTGCATGTTAGAGTATCACAGTCCAATTTGGTAAAGTGGCTGGTGGGCAAAACACAAGCTTGCTCCCTGCCCATGATGCACATGTTTTCGTAGAAGGCATGGGAAACGCCTTAACTTGATCCATAAACTCCAACTCGAGGATAACCTGATAGTCATCCATTGGTGCGACTGAGAAGTCTATGTAGTCGGACCAAGTCTCCCATAAAGGTTTTGATCCGTTTACAAGTCCTAAAACACTGTTGACTTGGTGGAAAAGGAACTACAAGTCAAAACACACTTGTGAATTCAGTTGAATCAAAACTAGCCATTCCAAGTCCTAAAACATTTGGCACGTGACATGTGGATCATAATGGATCAATTCGACCCAAGCCCAAGGAAAGAACCAGCCAAGTTGTGCAAGGAGACAATTCAGATCCGGCCCAAGCCAAGGAAAGAATTACCCCAGCTGTATAGGAAAGGAACATCTCGACCCAAGTCCATTCAAGCACCAAGTCATCAAGTGAAGTCCAAGTCCATAAAGAAAGGCCTAATATTCAAGTGATCCAAGATAGCCCATTATCCAAGGCCAAAGAGTGTTTCCATGCTACTTCATTTTGGGTCATTTCAATGAATCCCAAGGCCCAAACTCATGCACTCTTATTAGTAGAATTAAATTACTTGTTATGTTTAATTAGTCATCCTAGGTGATTTTTTTACTGTACTAAATTATTATCATCCTTGTAATGCTACTATATATGCAAACCTCTCTCATTTTGTAAGTTAACAATCAAATTGAAAAAACATTTGAGAGGAATGGTTTTCCTTTTGCTTTGAAGTCTTTATCCAAATCTTGATAGGATTTGGTGGTGATTCAACTTCAAGTTGGTGAAGAGATCTTTTGCTTGAAGATCTTTCTTGTCACTATCCTTATATCCAGTAAGTAGTCTTATATTCCTCTTCTACCTTAGCCGAAATCTTGTGGTTGTTTAGCCTTGTTTGAATCTGTTTGTGTTGTTGTTTGTGCATGTTTAGAGGTTGAGATTCCCTTGTGTAGTGAAATCGGGTGTGAAGTTTGTGAAGGTTCTTGCTTCGCCGGTTTTTATGTTGTTATTTTATGGTGTTGTGTGTGATTTTCATGGAAGTTTTGGATTAGGTTTTAACCCTTCGAGCTACTCCATGATTCGTTGTGCCACTAAGTTGACTACCTTGATGGTGCTCCTCCTCCCGAGGCTTTAAGGCTTAGCCGGCGTGTTGCTATCATTGACGCAAAGTTGTGTGAAGCCCCTGTATTATCATGGCATTTGTGGCCTTTCTATAGGTGGCGATGTCACCGCTTTGACTTAGGTTTTTGGTGCGGATTGGTCCCTAAGTCACTATATCGATCCCATATGTGCCCTATTGTTTGTGGCTTTAAACTTGGTTACCCTCTTGATGCTTGGCTATAAGGAAGTAAAGCTTTCTTCTCTAGACAATCTTTCACCCAGTAGGCCCTTACAAATGAAGCAATTGCTGCGAGGTTTGTTGGAGCTTTTGTCTCAACATTTGCCTTTGTCCTTGCCTTTGGATGAGGTAGTGTCCTGGCATGTCGCGGCTGTTCTCTTTTGTTACACTTTGTATCCTGCACCTTTCAAAATTACCCTTCTTATCTTTGGTTTGTTGGTGGACCCCCTTTGGCTGTTATAATATATAAAGCTTTCCGCAGCCCTATGGTTTGTGCAAGGTCTTGCACTCCTCAACTTTCAACTCCGTTTTGATCCACGATTGCAGTCACCTAAAGTTGAAAAGTGAGTTTTTGTCAAACATCTTAGTGATCTCCAATCAAGCTGTGAAGTCCTTGATGTAATCACTGATCGTCCTATTGCTTGAGCCTTCGCAAGCGAGCTTTTGCCTCATCCTTGGCATTTTTCGGGATAGAACTATCGTTTAAGCTCTTTTTTAAAGTCATCAAAGCCCGAGATGGTACACATACCTGTAAAACCCCTCCCAGCTGTATTTCCTAATTATCATCCCTTGCCATTGAGAACCTAGAAAACGCACGCCTAGGAAGAAGTTTATTTTTAAAATCATATTTAAAGAATAAACTTGTAGTTTAAAACATATATATAGATATATGTTTTTAATTTTTTTCCTTAACTATAATAAGATCATTGTATACAAAAAAATATAGTTTCCTTTCTTGGAGTAAATTATGAAATCCATAGTAATACTCTACAAACTACACACTTTTTAAAATTTACTAGCAATTTGATTTCCTTTATTAATACACATATTTACTCCTTATGAACATGGACATATTACTACTATGAAATATGAACATAATTACTACACTAAATATTAGCAAACCATTAATAGTCATCATTAAAGCATCCCCTCATGCTCAAGCGTCCCTTGGAATCCTCTCCTAGCTTCAGGCCTTAGTCCGTACTGCAAAACATTTTAAAACATTTCATGGGGTGAGCGCTAATCGCTCAGTAAGGATATAGCCATTTATAACATTAAGTTCATTATACATCATTTTAAGTATATTACGAGGACCTTACCTACCTACAAAATATGACCTTCATTCTTTACATAACAAGTTCATAAAACTATCATACACTTTGGACTTTCCTAACATAGTCATAACATATCATACATAATATAACATCGAACAAATGACTTATGAAATATTCATGTACACTGGCATGCTTATTTCTTTTGTCTTTATACTTGATGGTTTCATTGATCTTTGTTATCCAATCGGATTCATTAAATCATTACCTTGTTCTGTCTCACCTCAAAGGACTCATGGTTTCCTAAAGTCCATTCCTCTGATCTTGGTTTCTCTCAAGACTCAGGGAATTCATTCTTTAACATTTCATAAATTTTCATAAGACAACTAATAAGCTATATGCATTACCATTATGAATGCAAACATATGGACTAACATATCCATGCTCAATCTACTATATTCTCCACTAACCTCCTTAACTTAATTCATTCAATTTCTCAACAATACAAGAATTTCAGTGGTAAGATATTCAGGGGTTTATTAGAATTAGAAACAAATGGGATTTCCATTAGAAGGTGATGCCATAGTTCGTTACTTTCAGCAATTTTTTCCATTATCTTCTAATTCGTATTTTTTTTTTTGGCTAACATAAACGTTTAGGTCCGTTTCTCAACTTTTTAACACTTCAAGAATCAACTCAATTAGACTTCTATAACTTCAGTTATGACTGATTCAGTGAAGCATGTACGTATAAGTCTCAAAAAGCCAAATCCGAATTCTATCATTAACCATGTCACCTTCATGCACATCAATCATTTGCCATATCTTCTTAGTATAAACCATAAAAACCTCCCTTTTTACAGAACCAAAAAGTGCCAAAACATCGTCCACTACAAATCTCTTAATTGGCATAATCATCCTCCACATGCACACATACACCAATCAACACACCCATTTAACAATCCATAACCAAAACAGCATCACACCATATAACATATAAATGTAGTTTCATAACCCAGGTGTTATCATTGTGTCATAAGGGAGATTTTTTCCTTACCTTAGTATCAAAGCACAAAGGTACTCCTCCTTGGCTCCAAAGTTTCACCTTCTACCTCACACACAAACCATTTATGAATTCTCTTTTAACTAAAAAATTCAAAAACTAGGGTTTTGAAACTCACCTTAACCCTGAAATTAAGTTCTTCAAGGGTGGATGGTGATCTCCTTTGAAAATCAACTTGAAATCCTAAGAAATTTGAGAATAAAAGCTGGATTAGTGGCTTTTTGGTGGATTTGAGAGATGAAGAAGAAGATATGTTGGGGGTGTACGGCCGCCTACTCCTCTTTAACCTTGTAAATATTTATTCAATTGTTGCTCTAATGTGATTGGTCATAAAAGTTAGGTATAAAGGTCATTTGGCATAAATTTTTCATATAAGGGTGTTTTGGTCATTTCTACCACAACATAAAGATATACTCATTTAATGCCATTTGACTTCTTTAAAACACTTAACCATTAGTAATTCACTAGTAAATGACTAATTTGCCTTGGTGCACTTTTATGGACACTAATCATTGGTTTTGTATGAAAAGACCATTATACCCTTGGTTACTGTTTACGCCATTTAACCGTATCAATCAACTTTGTGACCATTTTACCCTCATTTCTCTTCAATGACATCACCCCTTACACTTAATAATGGCCACATCTCGAAATACATGTAAATTGACAATTTTACTCTTCCATTCAAAAAAAGAAAATTACTTGAAAAGTAAATTTCATACCTTAAGGCATTGGAATAATAACGCAGGGTTTACAATACCTTTCTCGATGTCTCCTTCTCTTCTCCTCCACCACAACCTGGCGATGTTGGTGAGATAGAGGACTGTAGTTTCTATCTTGGAGGTCTCCTCTATGAAGCCGACAACCCGAAAATACTTGTTTAGTCCCTACAAGAAGTTGTCAACTTCATGCGCCTTGCGTGAGCCACCAAAGCTTTTAGGCTTTGGAACATCGATCCTCTGGCTTTCAACGGCGCTACTACCTAGTCTTGCAACCATAACACGCTTGTATCTCGCTAAATCAGCCTGCACCTCCTCCAAATGAACAAGAGTGTTGTTGATTTCCGTTTGGAACACATGACGTGTTTTGGCGAGTTCACCAATGAACTCATCGCAAATTTTCCCCATTTCAATCCTCAACGACTGCTCCAAATGGACCATCATGGCCTTCACAACAGTTTGGATTTTGGTAACCTCTGTCTTTAGATTGTTCACTCGATGATCTAGCTCATCCGACTATGTGGTCACCCTTTCTTCTACATGAGACAAGCATGAGTCAAAACTGGAAATAAGGTTGTTGGACTTACCTCGTGGCTTTGAGAGGTTGGGGTTGACTTTCTCCTGACGACCACGTTCTTGGGGAGTCTCAGTTTCAAACGTCTTGGATCCATTTGCTCCACCAACAGTGTCTTTTGCCATTGCATATCAACCGAGGCTCTGATACCACTTGTCACGTAATTAGTTCTTTGGCTAAATTCCATGCGGCCTTAACATTAGAAGATGGTGTTAAGCAGTCTTAAATTCACACAAACTCAAGGACTAGTAGTAATGAAAGTGAGTAGGGAGAAAGTGTAAAGAAAAGTATAATCTTTATTGCTTTAAGTGTTTGATCCTACATATTATGCATTTACAAAGTGGAGTGCCATATTTATAAGCTAAATCTTCCAAGTGAAATGTCTATATACACTAAATATTTTATGCCTAAGTTTCCTATCCTAGTTGGCAATGAGCAAGTCTTGAGATAGGTGAAGCATGAGGTGGTTGCTCCTTAGTAATGAAGTCTCTTAGCCATGAAGTTTCCCTCGCCATGAAGTTCTCTTAGCAAAGAAGTTTACTTAGTGGTGAAAGAGTTAATAACTTCCTTGAAGTTTGAAGAAATTGCTTAGCAGCTTCTAGGAAGTTGTTGTGTCAACTGCCCATGACATCGTGCAAGCTACTCGTGCCATCAAGCAGTCAGGTCGTGACACTAAGCTTGGAATGGTCTTTTATTCATTTGATGAGGTTGTCCAGTATTATAGAAGTTATGGGAATAGAGTGGGTTTTGAAACTATGATCAGATCTTTGAAAAAAAAGAGTTAATGGAGAGTTGAAAAACGTGACACTAACTTGTTCTTGTAATGGGTAGTCAACCAATGGTTCCAGAAATTCATTTAACAACCAAGGCTCGTTGTAGTGCATTTCTACGATATGATAGAAAATGGAAAATATGTTCAATTGTCGTTGAGCACAATCATGAACTCAGTAGTCTTGGCAAAAGTAGATATTTCAAGAATAATACAACCTTTTGTTAAAAGGAAACTTGAAATGAATGATAGGGTTGGAATTAGACCAAATAAAAATTTCAATGCTTTGACTGTTGAAGTTGAGGGTGCTGACAATTTGTCAACTACATTGAGAAAGTTAGGAGGCTACGGCTTGGTGATGGAGATGCTTGTGCAATCCCAAAATATTTTCTGAAAATGCAAAAGAAGAATTCAATTTTTTTCAACATAATGGATTTAGATGATAAGGGTCGATTAAATAATGTTATATGGGTGGATGCAAGAAATAGGACTGCATATACAGAATTTGCTGATGTTGTGACATTCGACATTACATATTTGATCGACAAGTATGATATGTTGTTTACTGCTTTTATTGGTGTTGGTCATCATAGCCATTCAACATTGTTAGGTTGTGGGTTAATCTCCCATGAGGACACTAAGATATTTGTATGGCTTTTTTAGTCTTGGCTTACATGTATGTGAAATTGTGCTCTTAAAGCAATAATCACTGATCAAGATAAGACAATGAAAAATGCAATTGAGATTGTGCTCCAAGACACACAACATAGATATTGTTTGTGACATATAATGAAAAAATTTCCAGAAAAGTTAAGAGATTATGGGTAATATGAAAATATTAAGTTTAGTTTCCAAAATGTTGTTTATGATTCATAGACACGAGATGAGTTTGAAGAATGCTAGAATAGGTTCATTGATAAATTTAACGTTCACGACAATGAATGATTACTTGGATTGTATACTGAAAGACAACGTTGGGTGCCGACATTTGTTAAAGATACTTTCTGGGTAGATATGTCTATTACCCTATGTAGCGAAAGTATGCATGCATTTTTTTATGGATATGTAAATTTGAAAACCACTTTAAAATAGTTTGTTGAATAATATGAGAATGCGTTGCATGATAAAGTGGAAAAAGAAAAGGATGCTGACTTTTGATCTTTCAAGTCATGGATTTCTTGTATAACAACTTATCCTATGGAGAAACAATTTCAAGATGCATACACCAATACTAAATTCAAAGAGTTTCAACAAGAGCTTGCTTCTAAAATATATTGTGAAGTAGATTCTTGCAAAGAGATTGATTTGTATAGGGATTTATAGTGAAGGAAGTTGTTGTGGTTGGACAAACGTGTCGTCGAGTACCATTTATGGTTTGCTTTGACGAAGGTAGTTGTGATGTTTGTTTCAATTGTTGATTGTTTGAGTTTGGAATAATTGTATGTCAACATGCAATTGCGGTGTTGATTCGTAATGAAATTTAGCATTGGTGCTAAAGCACAACATTTTGGTTAGTTGTCTAATGCATTCTCAATGGTAGCAGATTTGGTTTCAACCAACGAGAATGATTGTAATATGGTTATGAAAATGATCAATGAGATGAAGACGAAGTTGGAGTAGACTGTAAATGCCAACAAGACTATTAGCCGCCTAAACATGTCTACTGATAGTATTACTAATTGTGAGAGCCCTCAACGTAATTGCAAAGAGGGGAGTAGTAATATTTTGACTCCAATGTTTGTTCGCAGCAAAGGTCGACCTACATTTAAAAGAAAGCAATCAAAGCTTAAGCAAATCTTTTGTAAACTTAAAGAGAAGAAACTACACAATCAAGTGAGTTTAGCAGCCACTTTTATAGCATCCAAACCCTAATTAAATATTCTTTGAAGACACTTGCTTTCTTTGTCCTTTTGTACTTAGCATAAATATATGTGATTTTGAGGTTGTATTTCTCCTCTTGTCTTTTATCTTTTCTTATGTGGGATAAAGATAGACAAACGAGAGGACAATAGATTTCTAGTCTTGCATAGGCTATTGTTTTTTTTCCTAACCCAGGGCATGTCCTGAGGTAGGACGATTGTTTTTACTAGCTTGTTTGTACATTTTCTTTCTTTTTTATACATATTTACTTACCAAAAAAAAAAAAAAAAAAAACTATAATGGCCTTTGGATTTTCTAGCAAAGTATCTCATGAATTACAAATTTATTATATCATGATGAAGGAGGGTTACTAATGAAATATGTTGTTTACTGAAATGAGACAATATGTATTGTTATGGATTGGTAGGAATTAGAAGTCAAATTTTATGTTACCATAATTAATATAATTGATCTATTGAAAATTAGCTAGCAACATAAATTTCCATAAGTTTGGGCGTGTTCTAATTGCCGGAGTTGGCTACCACTTCGACAATAGGGGGCCAAGTAAAAGCATTCGAGGGTCTCGCTGAGGGACGACGTTCTACTTACGTTCGAAGTCATTCCTTTAAGGAACGTGGCCATTCTCCACAGCCGTTCATTGTTCGTCAAATTCGTTCCTCTGAGGGACGGTGTCGTTCAGTTGGTCATTACACTTTCTGTCTCTATATTGATGCATGTAAGCACAACCATTTTGAAGGATTGAATGGTCATTTCTTTTACAATGAACGGCCGTTTGTCACTAATGAACGGTTGTTCATGTTTCATCAAAGTCGTTCCTCTGCGGACGAGGTCGTTCCCTTTGTCATTCCGCTATCTAAGAAAAAAATATGTAAGAACGGTTGTTCTGAGAGAGTTAATGATAGTTCCTATTAAAAGAATGATCAATCGTTCATGATTTGTCAAAACCATTCCCCTTAGGGACGACATCATTCCCTTAGCCGTTCTGCTTTCTAGCTACTAAAGTGGTGTATGTAAGAATGGTCATTCTGAAGGAGGAATGGTCGTTCCATGTTTAGGAACGACCGTTCCTATCATTTGGAGCGGCCATTCTTATCCTACTATATAAACATTTCCAGAGATGGTCATTCTATTCATTATCTCTCTCAAAATTTCTCTCAAAACTCTCTCAAAATAAAAAATATCTCTTGCCAAACCTTTCAATCAAGCCATCTCTCTCCATATTTCTCTCATACCTTCATCAAATTAATAAAAAACCTCTTCCAAAATCAATGCCTAAACCTTTCAATCAACTCATCTCTCTCAATATTTCTCTCAAACCTTCCTTGAAATAAAAAACTCCTCTTCCAAAAACAAGTTATGCGAGTACAGGGCATATGGTCCCGCCTCTAGTTGAACGGTTGGACTATGAAATTTTTGCATAAGATCATAGTTTAACAACTCTGCATGGAAGTCCGAAAATGGCATAGATTTCTCCTTAGCAAGGAGCATATATGTTGTCACAAAGGAATGGAAAGAGGAGTTGAGACCGTTGAGAACAGAGAGAATTAAATCGGAGTCATCAATTGGTTTCCTAACGGCAGATAATTCATCAGCTAGGGATTTAACCTCATCCAAAAAAATTTGGTAAGACATGGAGCCTTGCTATACAGATTGTAACTTTCTCTTAATAAGAGAAATCCGAGACGTGGAGGGCGCAACAAATCGTGCGCCAAGGGCTTGCCAAGCAAGCCGAGAGGTCTTAAAGCCATAAATGGTGGAAATCATCGCAGGAGATAGAGAAGAAACAATCCAGCCAAGTACCGTTTGGTCCTTATACTGCCAAACTACATAAGCAAAATTAAGAATACCTTGGGCCTTATTTTCAGCGTTGGAAAATTGAGGAGGACTGGGTTCGGAACCATCAACGATTCCCATGAGTCCATAGCTTCGAAANCTCAACTCAAATTCAAACTATAACCCCTATATAATCAAGTAAAAAACCTAGCCATTGACACAAAATTCATAAAACTCACTTCAAATTCAAACTACAAACCCAAATGAAAAATACTTATCTTTTCTCAGGAGAGGAAGAATTACATCATCAAAGAAAAGCGCGTAACCATTGACGGCAAAAGGCGCGAGAGGTTCAAAGAGAGAGAGCGAGCTTCTGATGTCACAAATGGCCACAAAAAGCACTTCTTCTAAGTTGACCCGGCTGTGTTCGAGTTCTTTCGCCATTGATTTAAGAGCTTCGACTACTTTCGATCGCCAAAACAGAGTTGATGATCGAACCAACAACGGTAAGCAGGGTAAAACTGACTTCAAGTCTTCTCTTTTCTCCATTTTTTTCTTCGTTTTGATGCCTCGTAGTCACTCTCTCCATTTAGTTATGCCTTGAAAAATGAACGACTGACGGATCAAACTCCAATGTGCGCTCCTCCTTTGGGAAAGGGATTTGGGGTAAATTTTAGGGTTCATTTGTTCTGAAAATGAATTTTGGGATAGATATTTGATTTAGAATTACGGGGAAGTAGTTTTTGACTCAAATTGGAAGGTATTGTCTATGCTAAATTGAATTAGTTATAGATTTTAGGGCTCAAATGAATCAAAGGAGGGAGAGGTTTTGAGTTTTACATATTAAAATTGGTGTGTGTGGTTTTTCCGCCAAGCTCGGGCCAATGCGAGAATATAGCTCGATCCAAAATAATCTCGACAACTATGACTGATCGACCCATCATAAGCTCGTCGAGCCATAGCTCGACACAGTACAATCTAGTCGCGGACAATCCCAATAATTAATCAATCAATCCCTAGATTACTTCAGATCCCAAATATTGCGAGAATGATTGGATCAACAGTTATCATTACTCGATCATAGCGCTCAATCGCAAGGATATCGGTATTGTGATTCAAATCATTTGTAATCCCCTTAATTTTGCTCTTTCCTTTATGTAAATCTTGTATATAAACCCCCTAAAACAATGAGGAGGTGGATACGAATTATGGATTAAAACTACCTTGTAAACTCTTGCAGCATATACACAAAAACACAGTGGACGCAAGCAGTTAACTTCGCCGAACCACTTTAAAAGTTCTCTTTGTCATTTACTTTCTAGCATTATCATCCATTCATCGCTGATTACTCGTAATCACGCACACATCAATTCTGATCCCGACAAGGTCAATCGGATCTCACTAGTTGGTGCAGATTTTTGTATTAACATTTTGGTGCTAGAATGAGGGCCTCCGCCATTATTTCAAAGACCCCGACAAACGTTCATCGTGATTTACCTATCCTAGGACCAAAATAGTGTTCACCAGATCAAGAACTACCACCGAAAATCACGAGAACGTGGAAACTGCCCACTAGGAAGTGCAACAAGAAAACGTTGGACGCCGACCACTTGTGCCGCCAGCTCAGCACATCGCAAACAATCAGGGGGCAAAGACATCAAATCCCGAGAATGGCTAGTTGATGGAGATGATCAGAACAATGGTTGCAAAGGCGGTGCAACAGAACGTGACTGAGCTGCAGAACAAAAAACCAGTCACCCAGAACCCCGACCAATCGTGCTTCACCAACAGGTATGAATTCTGCAGGTCGGCAGTCCATTTTGTCGTCGCCAGGGGGCAATCAACACCTCCAACCTCGCAGGCAACTCCTCACGCACGAGCGAGAGTCCCACGGCCAAACAAACCCTAAGAGGCGACCGGGGAAGCAGTCGTTGAGGGAAAGCGAAGGCGACGGAAACCACCGAGAAGCTCGGCGACATCCCCAGCATCAACGTGCCGATTTTAACCCACACCCAAGACAAGATCGATCTTCGCAAGCTTACGAAGCGAGCTCTGTGCATCGATCTACCAATGACCGACGTTCTGGTTATGACCAACGTCGTGAGCAATGCACCGACGAGCATGATAGCACCTACCAATCCAGCCATCATGACTCGACCTCGCGTATCAACGTACGTATCGGAGGACCTTCGCAAGCGACAAAATTGCGAACCCACTTGCTCGAGGTACAACTTAACAAAGCCAACCAAAGGAACCAAAATGAAGACTTGGATCACATGCAAAGGATGCTCGACGATCTAAAAGCTCGCCAGAATAATCTGGCGGAAGAAATAGTAAGTTCCCCCTTTACGGAGGAAGTTCACTAGGCCCCGCTCCCACAAAGATTTAGGGCACTACAAAGCAAGTTCGACGGTAGGGAGGACCCTAGAGATCACCTTGACAACTTTAATGACCTGATGAAGCTACACCAGGTTAGTGACTTAGCGAAATGCTGGTGCTTCGCAGTCATGTTAGTCGGAGATGCCAAGAGGTGGTACAAACAGCTCAAGGCGAACTCCATCAACTCCTGGCAACAATTCTCTACACTATATCTACAGCAGTTTCAAGCAAGGAGACAGTTCGCAATGCCGCTCAACTACTTGAGCAACATTCGCCAAGAGCGAGACGAATCGCTAACCTCATATTTAACGAAGTTCTAGAACGAGCAAGCAAAAGTCGCTGATGCCCTCGAAGAATTCATTTGGACTCTTCTGATCGCAAGGATCAGACCTAACACAGAGTTGTGGAAAGAGCTCCAAAGCGAAGACCATGTGAGCCTGGCCAAATTCTACCAGATGACCGTAAAATACCAACAAGTAGGGAGCTCATTAGCGGCACTAGCCAGAAGCTTGACGCGGGGGGCCCCGAATAGGAGACAAAATCACCCCTCGGATAAGCGTGGGGGCCAAGGCCGCAGCGACAAGGATCACAATAGATTCCCAAAGAAACAAAGAGTAGATAACTTCGGAGACAGGAAGCCTTTCCTACGGTATGCAGAGTACAACACCCCCCCTCCCCCCCCTCCCCCCCACCCCTATACTCAAGACATCACCCATATCTATGAGGTATCCCGAGAGGCGAAGAGGTTGCCCGCTCCGAAAAGAATGAGGGGGGCTTTGAAGGACGTCATTGAGGACCTGATAAGAAGAGGTCATTTGAAAGAATTTGTTAAGGTGGAATCAGCTTGAGAGAATCTTGGCGAGCAAAGTAACCAGGTCCTATGCCAGATACAGACCCCGGCTCAATAGGCTCTGCTAAACCCCAACGAGGTCTTTGTAAATATAATCTACGGAGGACCAGATATAGCGGGAAGCTAGAGGCAAGCCCACAAGCAATACGCTTGGGGGCCCAAAGCGAACTCAGTCCCCCAAATAATGAGTTTTGCACATAAGCCACCCAAGCGGCCTAAACAAGAAAGCGAGGTAGTGGGGTTCACAGTCGACGAGTGCGAAACATTCCTTCGTCACAATCATGATGCGATTGTAATCGCAACTAGAATTGGCAATGCAAGAGTATTAAGGGTTATGGTTGACAACGGGAGCGCGACAAACATTATTTTCTTAGGAGTCTTCCGAGGAATGGGATTCACAGAAATGAACCTACGAGCGTGCCCTTCGCCGCTCTATGGGTTCACCGGGGACAACCTGGTTCCCAAAGGTACTATCGACCTTCCCATAACTCTTGGGGCCGAACCAAAGGTCAGAACTGTGATGGTTGAATTCCTGGTGGTGGATTGCCCGACCACGTATAACGTCATCCTTGGAAAGCCAATCCTGGATGATTTAAGCGCGATCACATCGGTGCACTGCCAAGCAATGAGATTTTCGACCCCTGTGGGAGTCGCAATAATCAGGAGTTACACCAAAGAATTATGAGAATGTTATAATCGAGCTATAAACGCCACATAGAAATGGCCGCACCCAAAGACTATGATCATCATAGAATCCAAGCCAAACCCCAGACTACTAGAAGACACCATAGATCCTCGCAGCCACAAAGAGAAGTCTGTTGCAGGACCAACCGAGGAGATGAAAGAAGTAAGTGTTAGCGAGGAGGATCCAACTCACACACTAAAGATCGGCAGTAGCTTGAGTAGAGTGATGGCCAATAATCTGGTCGAGTTCTTGAAGAAGAACCTCAACGTATTCACATGAGTGCACGCTGATATGGTTGGGATCAGTCCCGAGGTGATATGCCATAGGTTAAATCTCGACCCACAAGCTCGGCCCATAAGACAGAAAAGAAAGGTCATAGATGTAGAGCATTCTCAAGCGCTCAAAGATGAAGTAGACAAACTCCTAGAAATCAACTTCATCAGAGAAGTCAGGTACCCGGACTGGCTCGCCAACCCAGTCTTAGTCAAGAAGTCGAATGGCGAGTGGCGGATTTGCGTCGACTTCACGGACCTAAACAAAGCTTGTCCGAAAGACAGCTTTCCGCTACCACGGATTCACCCGCTTGCTGATGCGACGATAGAAAACACACTACTTAGCTTTATGGACGCGTACTCGGGATATAACCAGATCCCGATGTACCAACCTGATGAAGAGCATACTTCTTTTATTATTGACTGTGGAATTTATTGTTATAGAGTTATGTCGTTTGGCCTCAAGAACACTGGCGCGACCTACACCCATGTTCGCCAATCAAATCAGCCATTCCATGGAAGTATACATCAACGATATGCTCGTCAAATCAAAGGTCGCCGAAAGTCATATTGAGCACCTGGGGGAAATGTTCGACATCCTCAGAAAGTATCAAATGAAGCTCAATCCATTGAAATGTGCTTTCGGAGTGAGCTCCGGGAAATTCCTAGGCTTCCTTATAAACCAACAGGGTATAAAAGCTAACCTAGAGAAGATTCAGGCCTTGCTCGACATGAAAAGCCTGACTGGAATTAAACATGTATAGAGTCTGACTGGACGTGTGGCCGCACTTAGCAGGTTCGTTTCCCGAGCCACGGATAGGTGTTTACCATTTTTTGAGACCTTGAAGGGGAAGAAAGGTTTCAAGTGAACAAAGGAGTGTGAAAGAGCCTTCCAAGAGCTGAAGCAACACCTCAGACAGCCCCCCTATTGTCAAAGCCCATCCGAGGCGAGCCGCCACTACTGTATTTGTCAGTATCCAAATCCAATGTTAGCGCGGCGTTGATACACGAAGAAGGGGGAATACAATGGCCCGTGTACTATGTGAACAAGAGACTGCTCGAGGTAAAGACAAGGTACCCAGAGATGGAAAAACTCGCATACGCCCTTGTTGTTGCTACTAGGAAGCTACGACCCTATTTCCAGGCACACTCTATCCATGTGCTGACGAACTTCCCTTTGAAGAAAATAATGCAGAAGCCTGAGGCATGGGGTAGACTGATCCAGTGGACAATAGAGATGAGTCAGCATGACATAGAGTACATCTTAAGGATGTCGATCAAAGGCCAAGTCGTGGCATATTTTATATCTGAGTTCTCCTATCAACTGACGTCGAGTCAAGCCCGCAAGAGGTAGATACCTCGGGAGAGATCGAGCAACAGAAACCAAAGAGTGGCAACTTATGACTATAGACTCCGTATATAGATGGCTCTTCGAATGAGAAGGGAGCAGGAGCAAGCCTCTTGCTTGAAAGTCTAGAGGGAGATCCAATTAGAGTAGCGGTAAGATTCGAGTTCAACGCCTCCAATAACGAAGCTAAATATGAGGCATTGATCGCATGTCTTCGTCTCGCCAAGGAAATAGGGGTAGAGTCCATCAAGATCTATAGTGACTCACAGCTCGTGGTCCATCAAGTTACCGAGGAATACCAGGCAAAGGAAGACAGAATGGCATCTTACCTCTAGCAAGTGGAGACCGAGCTCAAATAGTTTAGGTCTTTTACCATCCACCAGATCCCAAGAGAGAGAAATTCACAAGCAGATGCACTAGCTAGCCGGGTCTCGGCAATGAACAATGAGAAGGCTGATTCAATCCTGGTTAAATTCCTCTCGAAACCAAGCATCTCAGCTTCACAAAATCTGATGTTAGCCACAAGTCAAAGGTATAGCTGGATAGATGCAATCATCACCTACTTGAAGGACGACACACTGCCAGAGGACAAGACCAAAGCTGGAACACTCTGCACAAAAGTACATGCTCGTCAACGATAAATTGTACAAGTGAGGCTTCAATGTACCATTGCTGCGATGTATTGACCACGAAGACTCAAATTATGTTCTAAGAGAGATACATGAGGGCATTTGTGGAAACCACGCAGAGACAGATCTCTAGCTTACAAGGTGTTTCGCCAGGAATACTATTGGCCAACGGTTTATGATGATGCGGCAGACTACGTCCGCAGATGTGTGATAAGAGTGTAATTTACATATTTTTTATTCCTATCATATTATGTTTTTGTTATGTTTTATGCCTAATTGAGTTGATTAGAGTTTATTTTGTAAGTTTGGCATATTTGGATAGACTTTAGGAAATAATTGAGAAAAGATTAGGAAATTCCAGATTTTCCAGATTTTTCGTTATTCTGACCAGTGCTACGTTTTTCAGGTTTTTCAGGGAGCTAGATTCCTCAATTGCAAAAGTGGTCTTCAGAGAAATTAAAGTAGACGAATCAAGCTTTTCAGGAAGGTATTATGGGCAAGAATCCGAGTTCGTTTGGGTTCTCAGTAGTTGTTGCAAAACCGGACCTGGAATCCTAGTCGCAGAAGGATTCCTTAGCTGAGCAGTGAATCTTCGAACGGGCCTAACTGGAGCGTCAGATATCGAAAACGGGTGATTCAAAAGCCCAGATTCATCTACACATCCTAGACTACAATTTTTATGAAGTGATGGAGCCCAGAAAAGATCTTTTACATTGCGAGAATCCTGGTGCAAGTTGGAGACGAATTCTGGAATCCATATCTGATCAGATTTTATCAAATCTGGAAGTCTATCTTCTAGGAAACGTCCAGGAAAGAAATTCCGTGATTCTTGGGGAAGAATTAAGGAAAACACATGTTATTTAATTAGAAGTTTTTAGGTTAAACGGGGGGAGGACAGTAGAGTTTGAATTCTGTAGAGTTTTTGCGTTCTAGATCAAGATGTGCGGCTAATTTCCTTCTTCAGTTCAAGGGGATTTTGAAGCCTAATTTCATGTCATTGGTGTAACCTGACTCTAGTAACATTGTTCTTAATCTCATTTTTATTGGAATTGTTTATGTTATTCTATTTTAATTGTTTGTGATTCTTGTTTGAGTGATTTAGTTTTGGCCTGCTAAATTGTTTAATCAGAATTTACCTGTTAGAATTAGGAATTGTGATCCGTAATTGTCCCTTTTCTATTCAACGAGTGACACATGATGATAGCTGATTATGGACAAGTTTTCGGTCTATTGTCTTGAATAACATAACCTAAGTTAAATAATCCGAGCTTGCGTGATTGTTGCTTAGATTGATCTATTCTCCTAATTCTTAAGGCTGCCATTGAATTAAATTTAGAGAGCTTGTTCTAGGTTGTTCAAGGGTTAGTATCTACTCGAAGAGCTTGTTTCGGTAGTGACAAACTAAGGGAGAATTCGGGTAACAGAGCTTGTTGTTTCCTAGGGTCAGTAGTTTCATAATGATGAGATAGAACAGTGTTACGGTTACTTTATGTCCAATGCATGTTTAGGTGGATCTTGAACCGAGAGTTGATTATTTAACCTGATATTTTATTTCTCTGTTCTGCTTTAGTTTGCTTTGATTACAAATCCCCATTCATTACTGTTGTCAAGTTTACTGTTTAGAGTTTAATTTGCGTTTCTGTTGTTTTTAGTGTTTTAGAATATAGAAATTAATCGAGTCATTCCCTGTGGGATCGACCCTTGCTTGCCCTTTATACAATTCATTAGTTCGGTCAGTAAGGTTAATTAATTTGGTGCATTCGGCACGCTACCAATGTGACAGATGCCAGAGATTTGCAGACATTTCGCGAGCTCCCCTGCAAGAATTGACCACTCTAACAAGCCTTTGGCCATTCACGATCTGGGGCATCGACCTTATTCCCTTGCCTCAGGGAAAATGGGGCGTTAAGTTCGCGGTTGTTGTTGTTGATTACTTTACCAAGTGGGCAGAAGCCGAGCCATTGGCAACGATAACGTCGAACAAGCTGAAAGGTATAAGAGCATCATTTGTCGATTTAGAATTCCCCACACAATAATAACCGACAATGGGAAGCAGTTCGACAGCGAAGATTTCAGGACCTTCTGCGAGCGGCTCAGCATCAAAAAGAGTTTCACAACTGTTGACCGACCTCAAGCCAACGGACAAGTAGAGGCTCTGAACAAAGTAATCAAGCACTCCATAAAGAAGAAGCTCGAAGACCTTAAAGGGAGGTGGGCCGACGAGCTACCGGAAACTCTATAGTCTTATAGAACGATTGCCAAGAGCTCGACGGGTGAGACCTCGTTTTCTTTGTCTTATAGATGTGGAGCAATGGTCTCGATCAAAGTAAGAATCAGTTCGTTCCGAAGAGAATCTTTAAAAAAGAAGCCAACGAAGACCTACTTTGCTTGAGGTTAGACCTGATCGAAGAACATCGGGCCAAATCTCAATTAAGGCTCGCCTCTTATCAACAGTGGGCCGAGCGGTATTTTAATACCAAAGTCAGAAATAAAGACTTTGAAGTGGGCGATCTAGTTCTCAGGAAGGTCATCCAGGGTACCCAAAACCCGAACTTGGGGGCTCTAGGACCTAGGTGGGAAACTCTCTTCAAGATCTCCGAAAAGCTCACACTAGGATCTTTCCACTTAGAACGCCTCAACGGCGAAGCAATAATGCGAGCTTGGAACACCGAGCACTTGCGAAGGTATTACCAATAGACAGCTCGTGTTCTATTTATTTCTATGAACTGCATTTGTTGTAAGGCTATTTATGGCTGAAACACTTTATCAATAAGAGAGGTATTATTCAGTACTTACTTTGTTCATAATTTACATTTTTTAGTTCGTTGACAATTAACTACCGATCAATAAATCAGGACCTAAGCAATGGAATTCCAAAAGAAAACTCTGAGTCAAGAGTCCAGGAAAGGCAGCTTACCTCGAAAAAGCCAAGCCAAAATCCAACTCTTTGAGAATAAAACATCCTAAATCAACGAAGTTAAACTTGAGTTTTAAGATCAAGGAAAAAACACGTAAAAGGAAATTGGTTCTAAGCCAGCGACCAAAGACCTCGAAAGGGACAGTAAAGTCCAAAAATCGAAGTTTATCGTCGCATCAGATTTCCTCACATAAATCGGGATTGAAAATCACAAGTCAACAAAGTTAAACTTGGAAAAATCCAAGAAAAAGCACGTCAGGAAAAATCAGCCTTAAGCCGGCGATGAAAGCCCGAAAAGGACGACGAGTTTGAAATCAATGCCAAACATCACATAATGATTTTTTCGCAACAAACCTGAAAAGCTCCTAAAGAAGTGAACTACGCATGACTTGGAACAAAATTCGGGTCCCAAAATCTGATTAGGACAAACTAAATGACTTCGCAGAAATGAAACAATCATTGCTCAAAAGAGAAACGTTAAAAAATGTTCTTTCATTAACTAAAAGTTTAATTACATTCGGGCAATATATATATATAAAACAAACAAAAAAAGACTAAGATTCTTCAGGCTAATGGGGGAGCACGGCGTTCGTCTTCAACCTCGTGTTCGGGAACCTCGCTCGGGAGGACTGTGGTAAGAAGAACCGGGTCTTCGAACTCCAGCTTGGGCCCAACCTCCTCGCCACCTTCCTCGACCTCTTCTTGGCCCTCATCGACATTCCTAGAGTTATCCAAGTACACGTAGGTCATTCATCCTTTCGACCTCTTTCTAATAAGCTCGTGGAAGGAAAAAAAAGTCGATCGACAGATGAGCCTCCCATAATTTATGCACGAGGAAAACCGACGTCTCCCAAGATCGGGTAGTGACAGCTTCATTCAGCTCCTCAATCCTAAGCCTAAGTTGCTCGGCCTCAAATTTGGCATTTTGCCGACCTACCGTTTCCTAGGTAAGGTCGAGCGAAGCCTGCTTGAATTTGACCTCCCAGCTCGCTACTGCTTTCTGAGCCAAGGAAAGCTCAAAGTTTAGCTTGTTGTTGGCTCCTCGCTATTGAGCCAAACTCTGGCCGGCCTCCGCTGCCTTTGCTTTAGCCTTAGTCCGAGCAACCTTGCTCGCCTTGAGTTTGTCAAGGAACTCCCTTTCCTTGACCCCAAAGGCCATAACTTCCTCCTTAAGGTGCTCAAGCTCGGCTTGCCTAGCCTCCCTCTCCTTTCCTTCTCTGCAACCGTGGCCCTAGCCAAAGCATCCTCCTTAACCGTCTCCGCCAACATCCATCCCTTATGAGTTCCCTCCAAGGTATGGCCGCATTCTTCGTACAAGAGTCGGCTCGCCATGGCAACCTGAAAACTCAAAGGTGAGAAGCGAGCAAGAAACAAAAATAGCATTCAAAAAGAGGGAAGCGAGCTACTAGTACCTTAGCCGTGTAGCTGCAGGTTAAGGCCAATAACTAGGAGGGAGCTGAGTCCTTGACGGCCGCGAACGTTCACAGGGTGACGCAATCCCTAGCCACCGCTGCCCCAACATCGATATGGTCGAAGAGTTTGTCAATCAGAGCGTTGACTTCAGCCTTGGTCGCTTCGCCTGTCTCCCCATCCTTTGGCTTGGACGAGCCAGATCTACTCCCCCCTGGAATAGCTATCGTACTCGCAAGGGCGAGCTTTTTCTTGGCCGCGCTTTTCTTAAGGCTACCAACATGCGTGGCGACCTCTTTGTCCAAGACCCCATGAGGCTCAGTCACCTTTTTCTTCCCCGAGCCATCGTGTTGCTCGGGTGCTTTAACTTTTTTCGAGCCTACAGTTGGCTAAGACGTCTTCTTTGCTGGCCCCTTAGGGGGCCCGATGGTGCTCTTCTAACCAACCGTCTTAGAGACGGTCGCGAATTTCTTCGCGCTTTGACCCTCCGCAAGCTCGGCTCTAGGGCTCTTCATGTTGGCAGCATCCGCGGGCTGTTTTGTCATCGGAGTAGCCAGTGCCTTCTGGGTAGCCACCAACACCATCATTTTCTTCTTAAGGCTTCTGGGTTTTTCAACCCATATTTTTGCAAAGAAAAAGGGAAATGAGTTAGCGATCAATTTGCGCAGGAAATCAAACGTGAGCAAGCAACAACTTACCTTTTTCCTAAAGCGCTAAAAATCTGGCCTCATCCCTAAAAAAGTCATACGCCTTTAGGTGAGGAAGTGTAAGAAGCTTGTGGACGTTGTGCAAATTGTCCGGAAGATCGCTGAAACATTGCAGCCTTTGCAAGCTCACGGTTGTGAGATAGTTCTGCTCGACGTTATCTATAATAGAAAGTAATTTGGTTAGATAATAAAGCAAAGCTCGAAACTTGCGTACGAGAGCGACCAAAGCCTTCCTCGCTTCCGGAGCGAAGACATCGCATCCCGGCTTCGTAGAAGAAGAATTGGGAATCCCAATGTGGGACCTTCTTCGGGACATCGACTAGCCCGTTGAAACGTACTTTCCTTACCTTGGAAAGGTAGTATGTCTGGCCTTGCCCCTTTTTGAGCCTGTACAAGTGGACAAACTCATCGTACGCGATGTATACCCCGGTAATGATGAAGTAAAAGTTGGCCATCAGTTGGAGAGAAGCGATGTCAAATTGCCTCAACACTTTATCGATGAAAGAGTGCGGGGGAATGGATACCCCGCACCTGAGGAGAGTCTTAGAAATTGCCACCCATCCAGCTGGACGGTTCTTCCGAGAGTGTTCTCCTAGGGCCATCAAGTTGAGCTGCGGCGCATAAGTTGCCCTGGTACATTCAAGATCCCCGATGGTGATCAAGGATTGTGGCTCTTTTAGTAACCTGTGAGTTGGAGACGGCGGGGATTGAGCTAGTTGGATTGAAGCACGGTCGGACAAGCCCGCACATCAAGGTCCGAGCCTCTGGCGACAAACTCTTCGGATATCCTAGGGGACACATCCCCTAGTGCTGTCGAGCCAACCGGTGAATCGAACATTCAATCTATTGTGGGACTACTAAACGAGGACATGGTTGTAACTCAACTCTGGATACCTGAAAAAAGAAGCGAACATGTGTTAGAGCTTGAACAACTCAGCGACCATTTCACATTCGCTTCCATCTCAAGCACCCAAAATAGCTTGCGCAACATAATAAAGTCACGCGACCTACCTAGGACACCGGCGGCCACAGCGATTAAACCCCTTTAAAACCCGAGACCGCTGAAAATGCACCCCAAAAACCCTACTAAAATCTTATAACATCCAATATGGCCACTACAACAGCCACCCTTTAGCACAAAAGTCAGAAAAATGAGCAAGGAAGAGAAAGAAATCTTACCGGAATAAAGAAGAACGCTGAGAACTCGTAAGAAAGACCACCACGACGATGTAAGAGCAACGGCAAAGAAAAGCAAGAGGGCGGAAGAACTTTCAGAGTGGCGATTCTGAATATTCGCCACCTTTTATAGTGATTTTTGCATAGAAGATGAAAGGGCAGAATTCAATCTCGACCATTGACTTACAACAGATCCTAGCCCTTCGTTCGTTAAGCGATCTCAACCTTTAGACGTGGCCACATCTCAACCATCCACGAGGTGCGATGAACCATCGGAAATGATAATCGTTGCCGCACGACACCTCAACTTCACGTGTGAACAGCTGTTATCACCCACTCATGACGAAACGTAACTGACAAAGGTTGCCGCATTTAATGCGACACGACCACACGAAAATTACATTTATACCCTAACTTTTTATATTCTGAGTTTTGACAAGTGGCACGGGTAATAATGTTCAAGTGTGAAGAACGTCGACCAGACGTAAGGTCGATCATGGAAGCCCGATCGAGCATGCACTCAAAGACTCACTATTGAAGTCAAGCTTGGCGTCAGATTGAGCGATAGTCTTCGAAGCCTGAAACGAGCATTAAACACTAGGGGCAGATGTTGTGTGTGGGTTTTCCACCAAGCTTAGGCCAACGTGAGGATATAGCTTGGCCTAGAATGATCTGAGCAACTATGATTGATCAACCTAGCATAAGCTTGTCGAGCCATAGCTCGACCCAGTACAAGCTAATCGCGGACAATCCCTGGAATTAATCAATCAATCCCCAGATTACTTCAAATCCCGGATATCGCGGGAATGATTGGATCAACAGTTATCGTTGCGCGATCACAGCGCTCAATCACAAGGATATCGGAATTGTGATTCAAATCATTTGTAATCCCCTTAATTTCGCTCTTTCCTTTATGTAAATCTTGTATATAAGCTCCCTAAAACGATGAGGAGGGGGATACAAATTTTGGATTAAAACTACATTGTAAGCTCTCACATCATATACACAAAAACACATGGACGTAGGCAGTTAACTTCATCGAACCACTTTAAAAGTTCCCTTTGTCATTTACTTTCTGGCATTATCATCCACTCATCGTTGATTACCTGTAATCACGCACACATCAGTTCCAATCCCGACAAGGTCAATCGGATCTCGCTGATTGGTGCAGATTTCTGTATCAACAAAATTTTTTGAGGAAATGGATTCCGGGTTTTGAAGCTATGCTAAAAGTGAGAATTTAGTGGTGATTGATTTTTATTTTTTTTTAATTTCCCTGCATGTTGATATGACGGTGTGTGACAACTGAGTTGGCAAGTGCCGTTATCACATCAGTTTATAAGAGAGGTTTGTTAGCGTAATATTATTGAAAACCATTCTCAAGAATTTAAGAAATTGTGGTTCTATTGACCTACAATTTTTTTTAAATTAAGGAAACACACTTAACTCAAAAGTTTGAAAACTAATAAATACTCTTCATTCCATTTTTTTTCTTCTAAAAAAGTAAATATTTAATTACCTTCACTCATCCCATACGTAGCCTCTTACTATCATTATTTCTAAAACACAATAATTTGATGGAAAAAAATAATAATAAATTTATATATAACCAAAAACTAAATAAACAATAAGTTGAATTTTAAAATTTTGAGAAGACAATTAAAACTTAAAATTTTATGTTGTTTTTAACGTGCTATACTCCATTGCAAAACTTTTTCCTCCATTAAACTATATTTTAGTTTTAAAAATTATTTTAATTTTACATAATATAATATTTTTATAAGCATATAAGAATTAAAGTTCATGACACATAGTGATGGGTTACAACTATTTATAGAGAATAAAAAATAAAAAAAAAATCTTATAATTTAATATAAAGATAGATTTATAGTTATGAAAATTATTTAAAAAGATGGAGCTTAAATAGAAGACAAATAGTCAAATAGGACCACTCTTAAAAAAAAAAAATAAATAAATAAAAAGTAGTGATTTCTCGGTTAAAAAAACTTAAGCTATTAATGTATTGGGGCCAACCCAACCCATTAAAGGAAAATGTTTCTATAGACATTCCAGTGGAGTTTGTCTCTGTGTTGGCTGTTGCTGAAAGAGGTCTTCTCCACCCAAGTTCAATTTTGGCCGTTCATTTATGTTTAACTATGACATTAAACTTTAACACTTAACTCCTTAAACATAAATAATGCAGACATGACATGATGCTATTACTTATAAGTAAAAGTTGGCATTTTTAATTTGTGAACTACTTTTGTACATAGCAACTATGCAAGAAGATGACTCGACACAGAGGGACTTAGGACCATCTCTATCATGTGGGCGTTGGCTAGCTGTTGCCTACAAATACATAACCATCTTCACCTACCTTTCCTTAATTACGTTTTAATTAGTCACAACAGATATTGGTACAATTATCTAAGGACGAATATATCTAACACTATATAATTGGATAGTTACATCAACATCCACTATAACTAAAGATTTTTTCCTCTTTTAGTTGTATAATTAACTATCTATCTAATATTGTTAATATCATCATCATTCAAAGACAAATGCAGACAATGGGACATGTCTCTCAGACTACAACTTTTTCACATGCTAAATAGTGGTGAGGGGGCAGTTGTCCTGTAATATTCAAAACTAAATGCATTCACTGCTACTAATTTAACACCACCCAGAGGGCCAACCTAAACCAACACCCTCCACTTATTAAGATAAAACACTACTCTATTTTCATATTCATATTGCCATGGCTTCTCTTTCTTCCTTCTTCTACCTCTCTCTCTTCTCCATTTTTCCCTTAATCTATTCCCTCACAATCCCACTCTCACCTTTGCAAACATACCCATCTCAAGATCCCTACCAATACCTCAACTTTCTAGTTTCCTCCTCTTTAACAAGAGCCTTTCACCTCAAAAACCCCCAAACCATCTCCACAACTCCACTCTTTTCTCATAGCTATGGAGGTTACTCAATCTCCCTTTCGTTTGGAACTCCTCCCCAGACCATCCCTTTGCTCATGGACACAGGCAGTGACCTTATTTGGTTCCCCTGCACTACTCGCTACCTCTGCAAGAACTGTTCATTCTCCTCCTCAAACACTCCACTTTTCATCCCTCAACAATCTTCTTCCTCCAAGATCATCGGCTGCCGCAATCCTAAATGTTCTTGGATTCACCCCAATGCACAATGCAAAGACTGCAATCCTTCAAACAACTGTACTCAGATTTGTCCACCCTACATTATCTTTTATGAATCAGGCGCGACCAGTGGCATTTCACTATCAGAAACTCTTAACTTTCCTAACCGAACCATTCCCAACTTCTTCGTCGGATGCTCTGTTTTCTCTTCCCGGACACCTGCCGGCATTGCAGGTTTCGGACGTGGCCAAGCTTCGCTTCCAAGTCAACTAAACGTCGACAAGTTTGCATACTGTCTGCTTTCTAGAAAATTCGATGACACTACAAGAAGCAGCCCTCTAATACTTGATAATAGTAGTGGCTCGGATTCCGAAAAGAAGTCGAGTGGTTTAATCTACACGCCATTTATCAAGAACCCAGTGTTCCCAGGAAGGAGTGCCTTCTCAGTCTACTACTACGTTGGTCTCAGAAAAATCACAGTCGGCGAGCGGCGAGTGAGGATTCCATACAGGTACTTAAGGTTGGATGATGAAGGAAATGGCGGCACCATTATTGACTCCGGTACAACGTTTACAGTCATGGCTTCTGAAGTGAGGGAGCCATTGGCGGCTGAGTTTGAAAGTCAATTGGTGAAGAAGATGAATTTCAGTAGAGCTCTTGGTGTTGAGGTTTTAACGGGTTTGAGTCCTTGTTTCAACGTTTCAAGTGGGACGACGAGGCTAAAATTCCCCAAGTTGAAGTTACATTTCAAGGGTGGTGCTGAGATGGCAGTGCCGCCGGAGAATTATGCAGCTGTGGTTGGTGACGGCTCAGCTGTGTGTTTGATGGTAGTGAGTGGCAGGTTGGGTAGTGGTGGGCCGACGATTATATTGGGGAACGTATTTTGGCAGAATTATTATGTGGAGTATGATTTGAGGAAAGAGCGGTTGGGATTTAAGCAGCAACAATGTGAGTGATCCATGAAGAACATTAAATTGAATAAGGGAATTTGTAAATAATTCCACTCCTTGTTTTTCTTCTAATAAAAATATTTGTTAGACCACAAATTGAGAAACACTTATGACTCATAAATTCTAAGGTTTTTTTTTTTTTTTTTTTTTTTTCAATATCGAAGACCAATTATTTATCTTAATTAAAATATTTGTTTCGTTATGGTGTTAAAATGAGGGCAAGAAGTTTTGAAGTTCTTTCATCAATTTTTTTTTTTTTCTCTTTTAAGTTTATCCTCCTATTTTAGGCTTAAGGTGGAAACTTTAAATAAGATATTTGAATATCTTAATTACATGTCATTTTAAATTTATTTCTTCTTACGTTTGAAGAAGGAAACTTATTGACCAAATGTTTAAAGCCAAGTTTGTCTAACAGAAATAGTTAGAGGTGTTCAAAAGAACCGATTAGAACCAGAAACGACGAGTACCCGGGATTTGGTTCCGGTTTCTACCTGGAACCGACCGTCAACGGGTAGGTTTCGGTTCCAAATTTTTGAAACCGTTTCTATGCGGTTCCGGTTCCGATTCATATAGTTAGGAACCGGAACCGAGAACCGAGACTAATATAAAATAAAATTAAAGAGTAGGGGGTTAATAAAAACTTTTGTAGAGAAAGTAACGTAAATACATTTATATTTATATTTCATAACATTTAAAAAAAGTTGGTTTGACTTTTGAGAATCTAAATTTACAAAGTAATGGAGTTTGTAATTTTGAATTTATAATTTGTAATTTTATTTTTGTTAACAAGTGCTGTGTGGGGAGGTATTTGTAAGTTTTTAAGGGTTTTTTTTGCCATTTTAAAAATATTTGGGGGGTCATGTAATTTTACAAGGTACCCAGAACCGGAACCGTTGTTATAGGTTCCAGTTCTGGGTATCTAGGAACCGGAACCGTCGGTTCCAATTTCAGTTCCAAATTTCAAGGAACTGTCGGTTCCGGTTCCAGTTTTTTCAAAAAATGTAGAGTACCTGAAACCGAACACCTCTAGAAATAGTTACGAACAAAATATAATAAATAGTAACAAAAAATAAAATAATAATTTAATTGAAACAATAATTTAATAACAGCAATGCTAGTCTTACAAAGAAGCCTACAAATGAGGCATACAAAGTTAACCTCCACCCTTCATCTTCATCATTTCTCTCTCTCTCTCTTTCTCTTTTTCCGTTTTTCCTTTGTTTTTTTCTTCACTTTGTAAGTTTTTTTGTAGAGTTCTTTGTAAGGATAGACTTATTCATTTAATAATACCCACCAACTTTATCCTCCTAAACCTCGTATTCATAATTTAGAAATTGGAAAGGTGAAATTGGAGAGGTGTACTAAAAAAAAAAAAAAAAAAAAAAAAAAAAAAAAAAAAAGGACAATGAGGATGTTTAAATTCTTACCTCGTATTTTAATCTATTTTAAAAGTTTCTTCAAATGTAATAGAAGATAATTTTAGAGAATATATAACAAATAAATTTAATATTTTTTAAATAAAGTACATATAACAAATAGTCTTTCCGTATGATTGAACGAGAGATTCAAGTCCATAGATGAATCAGTAAATGAATCTTTATGATTTCTGTCGCTTACAAAGAGTAAGAGGAAAAAGGTTCAAATCTTCATTTTCAGAGACATGAATAAGAAGATCTATAAGTGAAAGGTATAAAAACTATTAGAGTAGTTTTTTAGACAAACATTTGATTGAATTTTTTCTTTTTTCTTTTTTACAAAATGTTATAAGTAATTTTAGAGCAATTAATTCATAAATTCTCCTTCAAAAGTATATTTGGGTGTTTTCTATAGAAAATCTACCATTATAATGGATACAGTTGCCCGAATAGTTAACAAAAAACTCATTACCATTATATGATTAACGGCTTCAGACTTTGTGAAAAAAATATTCTCAACCTATCCTCCTTTCTTGCCTATTTTTTGTGGTAACAAGGTAGTTCGCATGATTAAAAAAAAACATATGACCAGATACATAAAAGAAAGAACAAGCAACTATTGTTCCTTCATCCTCTTCCGCGCTAAAAAACGTTCTTTAGCAGCAGCCAATGCATCCTCACTCCTTTTGTGATGGTCGCGCTTTGGTTCATCAGCTGATGGTTGTTCATTAGAAGAATCATCTTGGACTGAAATTGGCACATCAGAGACTGGCTTTGAAGCCAAAGACTCCAAGCTTTTTGGAGGAACTGAAGTTTCAGCCTGATGCCCTTCTTTTATCCTGGAAGGCTCAGCAGCTCGAATATCTTGTTGTTTAGAGTTGGAATGGGTTGGGGAATGATCTTTCTCAGGCTCCAAATTCCTTACTTCAGCCTGCCTGTTAACTTTCCTTGACTTGGCATCTTCCGCACCAAAGGCAACATTCTTTCCAAGGTTGAAGTAAAAATCACTCAAATCACTCTTCTTGGTAACCTATAAAAAACACAATGAACATGAATAACTTTAGAAACATTTCTCAATAAATATAAGTTGAATAAATGCAGACGATAGATTTCTTAGACAAACAAATGATATAAGATACAAAATCTGTTTTAAGTATTTTCCTATAAAAGGCGGTCAGCCTACCTCAAGACAATCCCCTGGATGAGGAACCAAAAAAATACCCTATACAAGACTATGAAAAACACAAAAAAAACTCTTCCTACCTCGAGACATGCCCTGGGTTAGGAACAAAACCAAAGAAAGCCAACACCCACCTTCCACCAACTTCCACTCCTCCCCAAAGCATGGGAAGCTCCCCCAGGGTTTGCCTTGGCCAATCCAATTCTTAAGAGCCAAAGAAAACACTCTTACTTTCATAGCCCTCCAAGTGCTCGACAAAAAGCCTCACTACAAAAAGCCTTAATAACAAGTTTGTCCTAAGACCTCACCACCACCAAGACCACAAAACCCAGAGTGATCACCCATCAAAAATAGACATTGGTAACCCCCAAATTTGTGTAAGCCTTCTATTTCCCGTGGTCCTCTTCATCTTCCTAAGTTCCATGGCGTTATCCCTCACCACTAACCTAATTATGTTGTGGATGGTTAGTGCATCTTTACACTCCCCTCCATATACCGTGTTGTTTCTCTCCCTCCAAATCCAATAAATAGTGGCATTAAGACACAACTTTGCCAAAAAAATACTTGAGCTTGTTTCTCTTCCAATTTAATGATAAGCCATGAATATAAGCATTCCATGGCACCGCCCTATAGCCCATAGAGCTAATGGCAAGGATCCGGCTCCATATAGACTTGGAGAAAGGGCAAGAGAAAAAGAGATGATCCAAGGTTTCTTGGGCCAAATTACAAAAACAACATGAGCTTTGCAAAATGTCATACTTCTCAAGCTTATCCTTTGTGTTGAATTTCCCTTTGATAGTCATCCAAAGAATCATAGTATGTCCTGGAAAAAAATTTGGGAACCACACAAGATGGGACCAATCAACCTTAGTTTTCCTCAACCTTATTTCGTTCCATGTTGAACTAATAAAGAAACCCTTGGTCATAGACGGGATCCAAACAATTACATCCTCCGTCATAGTGGGATTGAAATTAACCAACCTTTTCATTTGCAACAAAGCACAAGAGTTTGCCACCGGCCATTTCCACTCACCTCGATTGCAAATCTCACTAACTCGAGCATCATTTGATAATCCAGATTCGTAAATAATCTGAGGATGATATTTGAGGGCAAACGAGCCAAGATTGTGCCAATTATCATGTCAAAGCTAAATATGTCTCCCATCACCGACCTCACATTTGATTCTCAACCTAGCATCTCCTCTAAGCTTAAGGATGCTCCTCCAAGCCCAAGAACAATCACGGGGAATGGGAATTTCTCAAATACTTTTGTTCTTAAGAAGATAAGTTTTGATCCAAGAGACTCATCCCAAGGAATGATTAATTTGGGCAATGTTTCAAATATGCCTCATCATGGCCGCCTTGTTCCATTCCTTAGTTCTCATAATGCCTAGACCCCCTCCTCCTTTGGAACACAAACATCTTCCCAAGCAATCTTTACTTTAGTTTTCTTCAGATCGGATCCGAACCATAAGAATGCCCTAAGGGAAGCCTCAATCTCCTTGTGCACTCTCGAGGGAAGGATGAACATTGAGGACCAAAAAACTTGGATGCTCCAAAAGATAGCTTTGATGAGAATAACTCGTCCCACGTAAGACAAAAACTTATTTCTCCAAGAATTAACCCTTGCAAGGATTTTGTCAATAAGAACTTTGCAATCAGCATACCTCAACTTACTTGTAATAAGAGAGACGCCCAAATACCCGACTGGGAGATTTCCTTCTCTAAAATTGATAACCCGCAAAAAATTCTCTTTCTCCTCCTTTGAGACTCCAAAACAAAACAAGTTGCTCTTACTAGTGTTAGCCTCCAATCCTTGAAAGTTCCCAAAGCTTGCTTAATTAACCCAATAGAAATCGTGTCCCTATTACAAAAAATCATGAGATCATCTGCAAAGCAAAAATGTGTAATGTTTTCCACACTACACCTCGGGTGGAATTTGAACCTAGGGTCCCTAATCACTTTCTCAAGGATCCGAGAGAGAACTTCCATGACCATCACAAAAAGATACAGTGAGATTAGGTCTCCTTGCCTCAACCCTCTAGAGCTACCAAAAAGACCTCCCAACTCCTCATTAATGGCAATAGAAAACATAGGCGTTTTAATGCAAATCTCAATCCAATGAACAATTTTATGAGAGAAACCATACCTTTTAAGGATTTTGATGATGAAGTCACAATTCACCAAGTCGTAAGATTTCATCAAATCAATGTTCATGGCACATTTCTTACTCTTTGTCAATTTTCTCCCATAGTTGCGTACCAACTCTTGGCAAAGAAGAATGTTATCTCCAATCTTCCTATCTTTAACAAAAGCAGCTTGGGCTCGATCAATAAAACCCAAGAGGACATCCTTGATTCTATTTGCAATGATCTTTAAGATGCATTTATGAATCATGTTGCAACAAGAGATTGGTCTAAAGTCATGACAAGTGGATGGGTTCTCACATTTCGGCACAAGGGTTATAATTGTACAATTAATTTTCTTTAGGATCGCCCCGGATCTAAAGAAACCTTAAATAGCCTCTATAACATCCCCTTCCACTATGCTCCAACCTCGTTTAAAAAAATAGGCACCATATCCATCAAGGCCTCGTGCTTTATCATTACCAAGCTCAAAAATAGTTCTTTTAATCTCTTCCCTAGTCACCTCAGCTTCCATGAATATCTTCCCTTCATCCCTTATGCAAGGAGTTATAAGCTCGTCAAGGCCTTCAAAATTTCTCTTAGGCTCCTTTTCCCGAAAAAGATTTTGGTTGAATGTCACAAACTCCTCATTGATTCTAACATTGTCTCTAGTCACATCACCATTCTCAAGAACCAAAAAGGAAATCTTATTTCTATTTTTTTTCCCATTGATGGCTTTGAAGAAAAAAATTGTGTTTTGGTCTCCTTCCCTAAGCCAATTAACCCTCGCCTTTTGTTTAGCAAGGCTCTCTTCCGACAAACTCAACTTTTTGAATCTAAATGCTTTACCATTCTCTTCCTTAATAAGGTTACTAAGGATAGACAACTTCAAAGAGCAATTCCCTAGCCTCTTTAACTCTTTCTGAGATACACCAATATTCCTTACGATTAAGCATCCTAAGTTCTCCTTTAAGCTTCCTACGTTTAGTCACTAGCCGGTGCATGGGGTTGTCATCCACATTTTCTCTCCAAACTGACTCTACAATTTTCAAGAACCTAGAGTTATGGGCCCAAAAGTTGAAGAACTTAAAAAGGGATCTCCTAATCTCTCTCGGAAAACCACAATCAACTGTTGTCGAACTATGGTTGGACACACTTGGGGGGTGGAAAAAAGCTCCCGAATTAGGAAAAGAAAAGGTCCATTGATCATTGACAAGAACTCTATCAAGCTTGCACACAATTCTTCTGCTTTTCTCACTCCGATAACTCCATGTAAAGAAACACCCCATATTCCTCAAGTCATCTAGCATCTAAGCACATCATATCCATATCCAAGCACTCCAACCTCCATCTGTTATCTCCACCACTCTTCTCACTAGGCTTCCTAATGGCATTAAAGTCACCTAGTACAATCCACGGGCATTGGCAAAATCTTCACCCCCAAAGGACTAACTCCTCCCGAAGACTCCTCCTTTCTACAAAAGTATGTAACCCATACACCATGGAGCACACAAACTTAGAATCTTCCCCCACCCTTTGGACTACACAATGAATAGCTTGACAAGAGACCCCAATTACAGAAATATCCGCCATATTTGGATCCCATCCAACCCATATTCGGTCACCATCCGAACTACAATAGTTGTCAACAACCCTCCAATCACCAAACACTTTCTTAACCACAACCTCACGATTACTTTTTTTAACTCTAATCTCCGGAACACCAAACAAATAAATATTATTAGAAATGATAAAATTATATACCTCTTTATGTTTTATAGGGGAATCTAGACCCCTAATATTCCAAACTCCAAAATTTATCATTGAGGGGAGGAAGATTTGACAAGTGCTCTGGCCTTTTTGGCTAATTTCTTCCTAAAGATTTTGCTCATACTTCGGACTTTATCCGTCGCCTCCTTCTCATCAACCCTTTTAAGCATCCCAAAATTAACCAAGTCCGGTGAGACGGATCTCATCTCCACTTCATCTAACTAAGGAGTATTCCCCCCGCTATCCATCAAATCCACCCCCTGACTCTCCTTCAAATGTTCAACCTCACCAACCTCCAAACCACCACATTTTTCATTCGAAACCTGTAAATCAACAAAGGCCTTCCCGGCCTTCCCAATCTCCCCTACCCCTACGTCCTCACTCACCATCCCCCATTGAATCCCTCCATCTTCCATATTGGCTCTTTCATTTATATCCTCGAATGACCCACCAATCCCCACATCAACCTCATAAGGGCCACTACAAGTTTCCCTGCCTTAAAAACCCAAGGCCAAACTATCATTAAGCATATCAAATTGGTTCTTCTCGACAAGATTAGAACCCATCACATTCTCTTTTCCCTCCAATCCATCTCTTGGAAACCACTCATTTTTCCTATTAATCACTTTCCACTCTAAGTTTTGGGGCGGCTTTTTGGTGTTTTGTAAAGGGTTACTAGCCCTTGGGGCATCCGAGCAATTCTTGGATTGATGGCCAAAAATTTTGCACCACGAACATGTCAAAGGCTTCTAAACATACTCCACATGTAAATCCACCACATCTCTATTAGCAAGCACTAGTTCAAAAACCTTCAGAAAGTCCAATGAAGAATTAATCTCCACACATACTCTTGCAAACTCAAGTGTATCACCCGCATCTGTGATGTTATCCAAGTAAAAAGGCTTCCCTATGGCACTAGCAATGTAACTCAAACCTTTAGGAGTCCAAAACTCAAGAGGAATATCAAAAATCTTAACCCACACCAGCACTTTCTTCACTCCCTCTTTAGCTAAATTAAGATTTGGGCTCCATTTCTTTATAAACTAAGGTTGGCCAGCCACATGCCAAGGTCTTCCCTCCAACACTTGGTCTCTACTCACATCATCATCAAATCGAAAGATATAACCTCCTACCCCATGTGAAATGACTCCCACATTCCCATATTTTCCCCACATCCTAGTCACATAGTTCTTGACCATAAAAAATGGTAATTTCTTCCCAAGAAAAAAACCAGTTAAGCAATTCTTCCATTTGTCAAACCCCAATTCCGCAACTTCTTTAGAAGGGGAAACTCTCACCTTCCTCCTCTCACCCACATACTCCGACTCAAAAAACTCCAACTTCGAATCGGACCGTTTAGAAACAAAGAGTTTGTTTCATGCAATTTGAGAACCCCCTCCAAGTGATTTCTTGATAACCTCCTCCTTAGAATACACAGGATCCCCTTTTCCCACATTCACCTTGGAGCCATTTCCCATCAAAGGCAAAAAATCCCCATTGCCCATTCTTTCTTTTATTCCCATACCATCATACAAAGGAGAGTTCCTATTCAAATAAAATCAAGGCCAGCCTCCTCAATAATGACATCTCTAGCCACCCAAACAACTTCCCCCTCTTCACTCAATGTGTTATCACACACAAAATAGCTCTATTAGGATTCTTGACAAGCTTAACCTTGACAAAATTCTTCTTTTTCTCTCCTTCATCCTTAGAAAGACCATTATTAATACATTCCTTAGGCACTTTAGGGTAAGAGACAAGGGGAGGGAAAGAATTGGAATCGGTTTGAATTTGGGTGTTGGAGGCAGTGATGTGGCATGATGACGTGACAAGGTGATGTGGCAATAGGGGTGACATGGCAAGAAGGCATGTAGCAAGGTGATGTGACAGGTAAGCAAACTTGGGGAGGTGATGTGACAATAATAGATTGAGAAGGTGAGTTGGCTAAAAGATTAGATTGCATTGTGGAAAATAGGATTATGACACGTGGCAGATAAGGATTAAGGAGTGGAGTGGGGAGGAGATTCAAACAAATGAAATGAGAAGGAGAAAGGATGATAACCCACGAGAAAGACACCTCCGGCCAACTCACGGCCAAACCTAGGGACACCACCACACCAGCAATCCAACTCCAGCGGCCAAACACTAGAAACCACGGTCAAACCCAAACACTACCCTTCTTCCATCATCACCAAAGCACAAGCAACCACATAACAACTTAAGGGAAAAAGGAAAGGTACCAAGAATGAAGAAAAAATGTAGAAGGGGAGGGGACAAGAAATGGAAGGTGACCTGTTTGTTACCTTAACTGCCCTTTGTTCTTCCCGTCTTTTGGCAACTTCAGCCCTTTTTAATTTTATTTTAATATTTTATATCAACAGCATTCAGTTTCACTTTCATTCCATCAGATTTTAGACTACTTTCACACATGTAATAGTTCATTAAAACAACGAAAACTAGAAGCAAACAGAAAACCTGTCTTGACCATTCCAATTTAATATGATTTTGGTTAACATGTCTAATTAAAAACCCCCCTTATTTTTGAACTTGTACAATCTCAAATTAGACTCCATGAATGCTTGGTTTAGGAAATTTCTACCAAGATGAGCACAAATATTACTATACCAAGTAACCATTTCTTGTGCATAGTTAAAATCACAAATACCAACTAATTATTTGTATAAAGATGGGAAACTGTGTGACTTGGATAAAAAGACAGAAGAAACCAATACTTATTAATCTACGCCAGAGTTTTCCCATAACCTTACCCTATGTTCCATCCCTTTTCTTTAACTTGGCAATATATATGACATGGCATTCACATAGCCATAAAAATATAATGACCAATACTACTTTAACTTCTTCAATGTGGGTTCTCCTCAAAAATATGTCTAGTAAAGAACATTCCTAAGATTCCCCAAAGCTAGAGATATAGCTAAGATGGCCTAATCTGAAACAAATTAGCATGATGAAATCCCAGCACCCTTCATCATTCAAGCATTAGATTATCCCAAAGAGCATGTATGTGTCCATTGCAAAGAACAAACCTAACTTTAAACCAGTGAAGCATAGAGCATCAGAAGAATGCCCTATACCTAAATCATACAAAATTTGATGAATAACAATAAACAGATTGAGTCATACAAGACTAAGAAAACAATATATTACAGAAGAAAACATCACAAAAGACAAGGAAAGATAGACATACAGCGTCTTTCTCATCTCGAAGATCACGCAAACGTTGTTCTGCCTCCCATTTCTTCTGTTCTTCAAGTTTCTTTCTATAAGCACTAGTAACAAATTTATCCTTGTCTTCATAAAGATGGTCTTCTTTGCTCCTCTCTTTAGTAAGTTTTCTTTCATAAATTATATCATGTTCCCTTTTTCTCTCCTCTGCTTTCTGAATCAATTTCTGAATATATTTTGGCTGCAACAAACAAAAAGTGAATTAGCTAATTAGTTACAATTAGTTATTACCTACATTATGCCATTAGCAAACCTCTAAAATTAACTCATTTTCCACTCATACAAATAAAAACAAACACAACTATATATTTGCAAAGTAGTTGAATTTGGGGAAATCCACAAATAATTCAAAAGAAAAAGCCATATTTGCAATTTAAAATCATGCCATTAACATGAAACTACCTTCGTGTCTTGACGATCCTGCACTTTGTGACGAAAGCTCTTCTCCTTCATTTCATCATAAACACCATCATAATCAAAGACTGATGGATCTTCTTCCAACGCTTTCTTTTGCTGCTCCTCAATCTTAAAATTACCCAAAAAAAAAAAAAATACATTTAACAGATAAAAAGATAGGTGAATAAATATACCACCAAAATTTTAGAATCGTTACCTCTCTAAGAGACTTGTTCTTGCTAGCATGGCGAGAAATTTCTCTCTCAACATCATCATCATCATCATCATCTTGACTAAAACCAAGAGGCGGTGGCAAAGGAGGTTTTGTGGGCTGTTTCTTCTGTTGTGAAGGCTGAACCCTGAGTTGCAAGCCATACTTCTTCATGATTTCCAACAATTAGCTGAGATTGAACCCAACAACAATCAATATGCAAAACTTTTGATAAATTGTAGAACTTTAACATTTAAGCTACCCGACTGGATTTTTTTCTAAAGCTGGAAGAAAGTTAACTTAAGTAAAACCTGTAAATATTGCTTTTAAAGTAAAACTACTTAAATAACAGAATTCCACAAAGAGACAAAACAAGCATTTAGTGATAAGGTGTGTTTGTTTTTGCCACTTTTATCTTAAATATAAATATATTGTAAATTTTTTTCTTTGTTTTTTCACATCAACACTTATTTTCTGGTACATATGTTTGAGTAGAAAAAGTTAAATTTCATAACTTATATCAAAAATCTGAAAAAATTTAACAACCACATAAACTCAAGTATCAAAAATAACCTTATTTCTTTATTATTAAATAAGACTGGAAATTAATTTATTTAAAAAGCTTTTAAATCTATTTATTAAAAAACTTTAAAATTTGTTGATCTCCATGGTTACCAATGGTCAAAATGAGGGCACTTTGTTAAATTTATATAATAATAATATAATATTATAAAGAATTTTAACAATAATTTGACTTGTATTGTTAAATATGTTTTATTGTTTAGGTGTCAATTTAGCACCTAAATGTTTTATTACATGTAACATTATAAAGAATTATATTTAATAAAAAAAAAAATTAATGTATTATTCTAAAGGTAACGTTGTAAAGAATTATATCAATCCCAAATTGTTTAAGTCTTATTATAAAGGTAATGTCATAAAGATGAATGTTAATACCTTAGTCTTATTTTCTCAAGAAGTCCTTGTGTTATTTTACAACCATCAACCAGTCACACCTACAATTTGGTATACTCAATACAACCAACAATTATATTCTGATAAAGCTAACAAACAATCCATTTGAAGCATACAGAAAAACATATTTTAACCATAATTAAGTCATATTGTCAGTGTTTTTAAAACAACCAACAACACATTCTAGGCAAACTCAATACATGGAAACTTGGTAACTACTAACAGCGTAAAACATGGGTAACTTTATATTGCCTACGAAAACAAAGCAACAGAAATAATGTGTCCATGATGCAAAGCATTAACTCTGAAGCCTACAGCAACAAAGCAGTCTCCCTAGTGCAAATTTTTGCCAAAAGAAAGCAAACAATTATTTGTCTGCATGAGAAAAAATTAACAGACATCAAGTTCATACATAATCAAAATTGCCAAAATAAAATTTCACAGCATTTCACACAACTAATTCTAAAACCTGTATACTCAATCAAATCTAAACAGACCTCAAGATTCTTTTATTACCACTGCCCACACTTTCTCAATCAAGCACAAAACTGCTTCTAAATCAAATAACAGCGGTCTGAATTTTCAAGTCCCCAACCAATTAACAAATTGATTGTGTTTATTTGAAACAAATTTAATAGAAGCCCTGTTTTGCAAATTCTCTTTCTTTTTTGATATGAAGAAATGCATCCAACATTAATCAATAATTGGGACTCTAAATTGTTTGAAGAGCATACAAGAAGGAAAGCAAAAAATAATACAGTATTTAGAATTAAAGAAAAAAAAATCAAAACACATACCAGTTATGTTCTTATCCCTTGGAACATCAACTAACAAAGCAGGACCTGTTGCAAATAAAGATGTATAATCAATCACCAACGACATACAAAGAAGGAAAATTGCATAAAGCAATAAGCTATAAAACTTAAATACCATTAAGCACTTCAAGATCAAGCGTATCAACATCAAAAACCAGCGTCAGAGAAATGATCAAACATGTGACTAGGAGCATCAGCATGGGTGTCAGTGTGCACAAACATTTTCATTTTAGATAATAGATGGTTTTGAAGTTCAAAAAGTATTATTTCTTTAACAAAATCAAAGAGTTCAATCAAGTGTTCAAAGCCACAGTTGAATTTAACAAAATCAGAAACCCTAGGCTGGAAGCATCATAAGCAGAACTCCTAATTGTAACTATTCTCAAATACATCAACAGCCACTAACGAAATCAATTCAATCATGATATCAAGTCAACATCATATGGCATTAAAGAGCACTTCGTCATCAGAAACCAACAGTCGTCAATTTGAAGCTTACAAAACTTAAAAAGCAAAAAAAATGAACCACAATACCTTCATGTGGCAGCCACGTCGCCTGACTTCTTCGCCGACTTGCTTTTGTTTAGCTCCAGCGGTGGCGACTTAAAGAGAATGAATGCTCTAGTTTTAGATTAGATCAAGGTTTCGTTATTTTTAGAATTTAGACGCAGTTTTAGAAAAGAAGAAAAGAGAAGGGGAAAAGGGAGAGAAGAGTGGGAAGGGAAACGTAAAATACGGTGAAACAAAGATGAGAAGAGAGGACAAAAAAATTAAAATAAAAAATAGCTTATTTATTAGGGATAAACCTATGAGGTTTTCGATACAATAATACTAACCTCACTAATCCCTCTTACTAACCCCATATAAGAATTTATAATTAGTTTGATTAGATGAGACCCATTATTGAACAAGTAGGACCTATGTGAATTGACAAATTGTGAATTGACAAATTGTGAATTGACGAATTGTGAACTGACATGTGATATTAGTGAGAGAAAGTTAGTGAGAAGTGTTAGTAAGTGTAGTGTTACTCTTTCCGATATTAGCTAAACCCCTGAGTTATCAATAAGCTCTCTACACCCCCTGCCATTACTAATTTACGGTTAGTTTTAACATGACAAGAGCAAATGACCTAATTGCCCTCATCCTTCCTATGCCTAACCGCCTGACCAACCCTTTCCCTTGCACATCATCACAAGTATTTTAATTTTATTTATAGGCTGTGTTTGATTGGGGGTTGTATGGGATTATTGAAGTAATGTCATCATATATTACTTGATTACCACGTTTGATAGTCAGGTAATATAAGATTCTAGTAATCTTCCAATACTAATTAGGGGTGTTCGGTTCCGGGTACCCTGCATTTTTTGAAGGAACCAAAACTGGAACTAGAACCGGAACCAATAGTTCCTTGAAATTTGGAACCAGAATCGGAATCGACGGTTCCGGTTCCTAGGCACATAGAACCAAAACCTGTAACAATGGTTTCAGTTCCGATTCTGGGTACCTAGTAAAATTATATGACCCCCCAAAAGTTTTTAAAATGACAAAAAACCCTTAAAAACTTACTAATACCCCCTCACCTGGCACTTGCTAACAAAAATAAAATTACAAATTCAAAATTCAAAATTCAAAATTACAAACTCCATTACTTTGTAAAGGTAGATTCTCAAAAGCCAAACCAACTTACTTTAAATATTATGAAATATAAATATAAATGTATTCATATTACTTTTTCTACAAAAGTTCTTATTAACCCCCCTAATCTTTAATTTTATTTTATATTAGTCCCGAAACCGCACAGTAACAATTCCAAAAATTTGAAATCGGAACCTACCCATTGACGATCGGTTCTGAGTAGGAACCGGAACCAAACCCCAGGCACTCGTTGGTTCCGGTTCCAACCGGTTCTTTTGAACACCCCTAATACTAATAGGCTGCATTAGGAATGGGGTAAAATAATATTACTTTGGCACTCTTAGTTTAATTTTCAAGATTCCCTTGTTTGGTTTGCAAGTAATAAAATATTACACTAATTTTTTGTTATAAATAGTTTACTGCTGATAATATAGGGGTAATCAGATTACTTTGACAGGAGATGTTATTAAAAGATTAGTGAGGTAATATTATTTTATACCTATTTTGCCCTTAATTAAATATCATTTCAGACACAACTGCCATCAAATGTCTACCAAATAACAATACTTAGACCCCTTACATGTGAGAATTTAGCTAAAATGCCCCAGCCACAAAAAAGTTTAAAAGTTAACAAAATATCCCCAACCACCCAAGACCATCGGCGGCCGCAGTCGCCATATCGACGCATGACAAGGGGGATTTGACCGTCCATACGTCGATCTGGTTGTTTTTGGCCTTCGATCTAGCCGAAAATAGCTAGATCACGACCAAAGATCTAGCCTTTTCATGGTCAGATCTGGTTAGTTGTGCACCATTTCGGAGACTAACGGATGCACCGACGGTGGTAGTTGTCTACCGGCAGTGGCTTAGGGTGGGTGGGGGTGATTTTGTTATAAATTAAAGTTTTATATGGTTGGAGTGTTTTAGCAAAATTTCAAATGTAGGGGTTTAAAAAATTATTCAAAAAATAATAATAAAACTAATATTTTATTAATATTTTAAAAGGAGGGTAATTTAGTAATATATATAACATACCCACCATTTACCTTCCAACCAAATATATCAATATAACATACTCACCAATTTATTCTAACCTAATCAAATATATTTCCCTAAACATTCTTAATAATTTTCAAGGTAATTTATTTTTCCATTAATATAATATTCCCAGTAATACAACATTCTTTGAACCAAACGCACTCATAGTAGTTATTGTTGGTAATATAGGAGGTAATCTGATTACCTCTATTTTCTTAGGTATTTTAAGATTACTTGGTGATCTTATATTTGTTACAATTTTACCCTTTAGAGGGCGTTTGGATGATATAATGTTTTATTATAGGAAAATATTATACTAACATAAAGAAAAATCACCTTGAAGATTACTATGAATGTTTAAAAAATGTATTTGATTGGTTAGGATAAATTGGTGAATAATATAAACGATTGGGAGGATAAATTGGTGGGTATGTTATATAGATTACTAAATTGCCCTCCTTTTTAAATTTAATATAATAGCATTTTTTATTATTAATTTTTGAATTATTTCTTTTAACCCTTTATATTTGAAATTTTGTTAAAACACCCTAGCCATATAAAACTTTAATTTGTAACAAAATCACCCACCCATCCCAAGCCACTGCCAGCAGTCGATGGAATGGCACACAATTAGATGTATATGGTTGGTCATGTGCTGACAAAGCTGAAAATGGCCATAGATCACAAATCCATGGCTGGAAAATAGTTAGATCTATGGCCATTTCACGATGAAATGGCCATAGAAATGCCAGATTTGGCTGTTTTCAGCCATGAATTTGTGATCCATGGCCGGAAAAGACCTTACCAGTGTATGACCGACCAGATCCCATCAGTCGTGCACTATTACGGCAACTGACGGCAACAACTGGCGGTCGTGAGTCACTGCCACGATGGTCTTGGGTGGTTGGGTGTATTTTGTTAACTGTTAAACTTTTTTGTGGTTATGGTGTTTTAGTTAATTTCTCAAATGTTGGGCTGCTGGGGTAATTGTTATTTGATAGACATTTGAGGCAATTGTGTTCGAAATGGTTTTTAATTAAGGGCAAAATGGGTAGAAAAATCATATTACCTCCGTAATGTTTTAATAACACCCCCTAGCAAGGTAATAAGATTATCCCCCACATTACCAACAGTATACATTGTTTGCAATAAAAGATTACCATAATATTTTATTATTTGTAAATCAAACATCGGAATCTTGCAAAATAAACGAAGATTACCCCTGTTATCTTATATTCTCGCGATCCAAACGAACCCTTATTAATACAATTTTAGGACAATAATGCCCTTGTTTTTAAATTAATTTACATAAAACTGGTTATTACATTTTTACCCCAATTAATTAACTTTTTGGACAAAATTACCCTTGAATTCAAAACAAATTGCAGCTCACCTAAGCCATCACCCCCACCACCTATCGCCGCCAGTCACCACCGTCGGAGGCCAACTGCCACCACCGTAACAGTGCACCACCGGTCGTAAATGACCTTTGTGCGTCAACTGCCAGATCAACGATCTGGCCGTTTTCCCAGCAGATTAGATTTGGCCATTTCCCGGCCAGATCTTTTACCATCTGGCCATTTTCGACCATAGATCTTGCCGAAAATGACCATATCGGTGCACGGAGACCATTTCCAATCGACTGTGTGTCTTTGGGTTGTCGGTTGCCGGCAGCCAGCGGTGACTGGGTTGGTAGGGGTGCTTTTGTTCATTTTTCAAACTTTTATTATGTGGTTGTTTTTACTAAGTTTTTAAAGGTAGGGGGTTATATTAATAATCTAAATAATAATATTTAATAAAAGAGCAATTTAGTAATTTAAATAACATACCCACAAATTTATTCCTCCCAACCAAATATATTAATATAATATACTCACCAATTTATTCCAACCAACCAAATACATTTCCCTAAACATTCTTAATAACCTTCAATGTAATCTATATTTTCATTAATATAATATTTTCAGTAACTGAACCACACACACCCTTAGGGGTTTTGTTCTCGACTGCATAAGATTTGATCAAATGACAAAAGTCCCCCTAATATTTCAAATATAAAATTCATCCTACCTTGGTTAGCTTTTGGTATTATGTTAGAGTTTATAATGTGACAAGTGACTGAATATTTATTCAATTACCACTTTGCCATTTATTTTAACACCAAAAATTAAGAAGACGAATATTTCTATTATTTCTCTAACTACAAAGGAATTTTTGTTATTTATTATACGGGATTATTGTTATTAATTTTTTTTTACCTTTCTTATTATTATTATTTTCATTATGGGGTTTTGTCTAGGCCCGCGAGATTTAATCAAATAAAGAGTTCCTATGGGATTTCAAAAATAACAAAAATCTATATACTGTTAGTGAGTTGTTAGTGTATTGTTAGATTTTATAACTAAATAGAATGATAATCTATATATTTATATAATGCTGAAGCATATTGCTTCTTCTGACGCTACGTAGGATTGATATATGATCGCTATTTAGGATGTCATTAATTGGTCCACGTGTTAGCTATTTATTGGGCTTGCTATAATAGGGATCATTCACATGCATTCAACTAATGTATTCAATACAAATCTTTCGCATTCCTCTTTTAATTTGAGATATTTCACATTCCTCTTTTAATTTGATAAATTACTAATGATTCGCTTGTGTGCTATTGATTTCCATGAATATTAAGAGATTGCTATAATAGAAATTATTCACATGCATTCAATTAATGTATTCAATACAAATCTTTCACATTCCTCTTTTAATTTGATAAATTACTAATGATTCGCTTGTGTGTTATTGATTTCCATGAATATTAAGAGATTGCTATAATAGAAATTATTCACATGCATTCAATTAATGTATTCAATACAAATCTTTCACATTCCTCTTTTAATTTAAGATCTTTCACATTCCTCTTTTAATTTGATAAAGATACAACATATCTTTTCACATTCATAAAATTCAATAATACACTTTATTAATCCATTAATATTCAACGTTCATTCATGCATATTAATTAATTATTATTTATATTAATATTTTTGTACCCCTTTACATTCAATAATTATATTATTATTATATATCTTACCCCTTCACATTCAATTAAAAAAAAAATACCAACATAATAACGAAAAATGTTTTTATAAAACGTATTATCATTTAACATTTAATATAAATCTAAAAATTAAACTCATCCAATAACAATAAAACATTTAAATCAAAATAACCATAATCAATAACATGCAAACACTGAAAGAACAGCATGCATGCATGAAGAGTGGTGGAAATGGGAAGAAAGCATAAAAAATGGATTCAAGAAAACGGTTTTAAAAACAAAGCTTGAGAAGAAATTATACCTACTCTTTGCTTTGGATTGATGAAGATAGCTTCAAAGAATGAAACCTCCACACTTTAACACACCTTGAGAGATTAGAGAGTGGCCAGGGTTTGAGAGAGAGTTTTGGTTTGTGTTTTTGTGAACTAGTCAAGAATGAACAAAAATGCAACCTTTGCACTTAATATATTTGGGTAATATTGCAATTATTTATTTCTCACTTCCAAGCCACTAAAATCTTATTTATAAAGGGACCCCACGAATTTAATATGCTACCCTTTGAATAATCAATATTATCAAGGGCCCATGTAAACTAAACTAGTTTACATTAACACCCAAAAATTTACTCCTTTTTCCCTTTAACTATTAAAAGGTTATTTTTGTTCATCTCATTAATCTAACACTTTAAGATATAATAATTAAATATAATTAATTATTGCTTGACCATTTTAATCCTTAAAATGTCACAAATGATTTCTATGTAACTATTACTATAGAATCTCGTTATTACCCTCGGAAGGTGCTAGCCCTCTGGATATCATATTTCTTCTTTCATCATTCTCTAACTTCTCAAGGCTTTGGTGTGACCATGTAGGTCCACTGTGGATTAGCGTGAGCAGTTTTGGTGAATCCGGAAACCTGTCCGGAGGCCCACGACTCTGGTAAACATCTAGCAATGTGCCATACTCCCTAAACCACGATGAAGAAATACTTCATCGAACCCATTTTAGATATACGTACCATGCAGGTAAAGTCCCCCATTGAGATATCCTAATCGAGTATGGATTCATGGAACGTCAAAATCCTAAACTGATCTTCTACCGATTGTCGATCAGTATGTCCGAAACTTGTCATCACAAACTTACTTTGTTATGACTAATAATAGACTCTGGCCAGAAATTCAGTTTTCTGACATTTATCGAGTTGTATAGGAACTCGAATCCGGATGGAGTCAGCGGTACTCCCGATCCTATATTTCTGAGCAATGGATCCCCTCTTGACCATCGTTCGTTTCCGCATATGAACAACGCATGACCAAATAGACTTTATTGTACGAAACATGATTAGTCTCGTACTTATACACCGTATGAACCATACGCATCCATATCGGATCCGACTACAATGTCTCAGGTCAAAGGACTACATCGTGCACTGATATAACCAAACGATAAATCATTGACTACATGCTTTTCCAAGTGATTTGTCGTTATTCGGTCACGTTCGAAAAACAGTTCACCAACCGTTAATCCATACCAATGCCCTAGTGACATGACTATCATCGTCATCCGTACTTATATCAACTCATGATATCTTTCGGAAGCATCCGGTATGCCTACTGTGCAATATAGTTGCCCAAATTTATATTGCTTCCGTAGGGAACCCTTTTCGATAATTCATTTACCTATTAAATGAATCATCTGGACAATTCATATATATATTTTATTTTAAATGCATGACTGAATAAAGGAAGCAATTTACATATATGAATTGAAGAACTCTTTCTTCTATTATTTATGATATATATAGATACAAGACAAAATGCTCTGAAATCGACAACACGAATGGTTTCTAGGGCATACACTAACATACACTAACAAACACTTATTAAAAAATATTAAAAGTCATATTAATTAGCAATAATCCAATTACATTGAACATAACACGAACAGTTGTTGTAATCATTAATTATCATATAATATTACTTAATGACATCTAAAGCTATATAAGAGTAGAGAATTCAACAATCCATACACCTTCAAATATTTCTTTCATTTCACACAGATGTCATTAACAAATGGAAGACAAAAGACCAACTATTGTCAATCCAAATCCAAACAAACAGAAGCATGCGGTAAATAACACCAACTGATTACTCTTATATTCCTTCTACATATCTACTTTTACATGTCTATTTTTTTATTTTTAGCAGGTCAAGCAGCAACGTCAGATGCTTCACTTGAACTGGAAGGTATTCTACAAAACCTTAAAGTCACGCTGGACAAACCAGAATGATGAACAGAGATATAATGGATGCTTTGTTAGAAATAACAAGCTCAACCATACATGTAATATTTGATTTATGGAAACGTGAATCCCTGATTATTGCCAAAGAAAAGGAGCTTGGTATTCCTCAAGGAAAAAAATATAACTATATATATAAACAGTTCTATTATCAATAAAAGATTCACAGTTTATTGTTCTCACTGAATGATGATACCAGAAGCTAATATAAATATTGTTTATTCTATAGTTAACGCATAATTCTACATTACTATTTTACACCTTTTAATCCATTTCTTAAAGATTCCATTTCATTATATAACTTAATGGGTTGGATTTAAATTTTAAAAGTTTTTTAATTAAGTAGTGAGTAAGTTTCTTAACAACTGAACTTAAACTTATTCTATATGTGTTGATTGATTCATTTCTTTGTATAATTCAATGACTTAGATTTAAATATTGATTTTTTTTTTTTTTATGTTCCTTAAAATGACATGAGAACTAAACGTCTACAGTTGTTTTTGTTCTCAGAATGATCCAAAATTGTCTTTTTGTAGATTGGCTATATGGCGATATGTAGGATTGGTTCCAGTTCGGGTTTGGAGGGTGTTGAGGGATGGAGTTTAAGTGGGAATTTCTCAACAAGGCTGATTAGTAGGTAATTTGTGGGAAGTCAAAGTCATGTGTGATGTTTCAGAGGAGAAGTTTTGGCGTTCAGTGTTCATCTTCGAGGAAGGTTGTTTCTCGAGTTGAATCTGAGGTTGTTCTATGAAGGAAGAAGAGTCAGGGCATGTTATGAGGTTCAAGATGTCTGATTTCAAGATTCTTGATCGTGTTAGCCTTGGCCTTGCTAGGCGGGTATGTTTGTGTGAAGAATTCAAATGTTTATTGGAAATTTGATGGCGGTGTTTGATTGTTTTTGTGATTTAATTGAATTGGGATTTCCTGTAGGTTGATGAGGTTGTTTTTTAAGCCATTGTGAATAATTCTAAAAGGTTTCATTTCTTTTTTGTTTCCTTCTCATTATTTTCTTATGATATGTTAGACTAAGGCGTGAACTTACGATGTTTGTATTGTGAGATTGCAGCCCTTTATATAACACAAGAGTTGTGCTAGAAAACTAGATGAAACGTAAGATCAATTAAGTAGTGAGTAACTTCTATTGCTACTGATAGTGCTTTTGGGAACCAGCATGGTTATTGGTGATGGCATTCTAACTCCGTCAATTTCTGGTATTATTTCTTTCATACATTACATATATTTTCAATGTGAAGTTATAGATTGATTATGGTACACAACATAATGATATGGTTTTGTCCATAGATCTCCATCAAATTGGATATGATATGTTTTAGCTACTGCACAATGTATTAGCTTCCAAGAATTGCACAACTTTCTCTTACTTTGTCACATTTAATGCATATACAGTATGTGTTTATGTGTGTGCATGTGCATGTGTGTGTGATGGGATAAATGAGTAACATCCTTTTAATTGTTTTTTTTTTTTTTTTAAATCATAAATGAAATTGATTAGCTCTCAAACCCAGCAGCTAACATGATGGAAAGCAGAGACCATATTCGAAAGGTAATCTTTTCTTTTATAGAGTAAAAATTTGATGATTTATGTGCCAACTTAGTGTAATCTTAAAAGCACTTACTCTTTAAGTTTTCTTAATGTCTAAATGCAGTTGAATTTTTTTTTTTTTTGGTGCTTTTATGCAACCAGACTAAATTTAGTAACCCATTATTTTCTTTGAGTATAAACTCAAACTTCTTGCAGAAAGAGTTTTTCAAATAGAAATTTTTAAGTTTTTAGTGAACTTTTGCGTAGAACTTAAGTTTGGATTAAAACATATGCGGATGTTTGACAAATTCTTGGATATTCATATTCATATTTGGCTAATTTGACTAACCTCTTGACTTGAGGACGAACTAAGCTCCAGCATCAAGCTCTTTGGAGAATCAATGATGCCTGTTTCATTATCAGTTTTTGATATATTCATGGAGCTTGGAACTACAGTTCCCATCTTTCTCTCTGTGCTTGACTAAGAGTTGTTCCACCTACAACAACAACCTATACACCACCTGTTGAGCAACCGGAAGTGGTCATTCCAAGTGTAGCCAGCCATTGCCCCACTCACAGGTGCTTACTTTAAACCATTGTTTGTTTATGAAATTTCATATTATTACTGATTTATTTCTGAACGTAAATTGATTCAGTTTTGATTCCTTTATTATGCAGCCAACCTTTGGCAGTGATGGTCACAGTGAGCATTGATGGGGCTGACATTCGGAATAATTTAATGAACACTTCTTTTTTGGCGTAGACACAGTATGAACCATTTAAAAAAAAAAAATATTGTCCATTTATTTTGTTTTTATGTGTCTTATAAACAATGTTATATTGCAAAGTGTTTATCAATGAAGCATATTTTATTATCAAAAAGTTGCAAACTTACATTCTTAGATAGGTTATACATGTTTTTGTTGTGGACTCTGTAGCCAGTAATAGTTTGTGTTTTGTGGCGAATAGAGTTTGTGTTGGATGATGAAGGATGACAAGTTTTATTTTATTTTATTTTTGCTCATTTCATGGTGCTGGGAAACCTTTTAAAATGGTGAAAGATTAACTGTTGGACCTCAAAGCAATGGTTATATTCCATGCAGGAACTACTAATTTTAAGAAGGGCAAAATTGTCATTTCAATTATATTATTATGTACCAAATTGTTGTAAGAAAAGTGTTGCAACTCTTCTTTTGCTTTGAAAAGGGAATATATTCCTATCACTAAAATGTTCCAGTATTATTTCGTTCTTCAATTAATTAATTTATTTGTGTCAAAACCACTTTCATAAGTTGCGGGACTTTCAACTTCTATGTATTGAATTCAATTAATTCAATTCCTGCTGAATTACAAACTGACAATTTCAATCTTCCATCACTTGCATTTTATCAAATTAAAAGAGGAATGTGAAAGATCTGTACTGCATACATTAATTGAATGCATGTGAATCATCCTTATTTTATTAATACCAATAAGCAGCAAACACGGGGACTAATTAATGACATCCTAAATGACAATCATATAACGATTCTCAGTAATCTTTAAACATAAAAACCCGATTAAAAAAAAAAAAAGAACAATAACAAAATATTATATTATAATCAATATTTGACATATTTTTTTGTGAAACAATAGTCGTTTACAATTTCTTAAAATATAAAAATCCGATAATAAAATAAAAACAATATAATAAATAAACCAGCGCAACGCGCGGGCGTGCCATCTAGTATTTGCTTAATTGCCCCTCTTCATTTATTTTAACACCAAAAAATTAACGGTTGGGGGATTTTTGTTATTTATATAATGATAGGGGATTTTTGTTATTTATTTATACCTAAGGGGGATTCTTGTTATTAACCCTTTCATTAATTTTTAATAGTTATAAAAAAAAAAATTATCAGGTGCATTTGGTTTATTATTTTGGATAGGATTTTGGGAATAATATTGGGTAGTTGAATAGGGGAGTTTTACGAGGTAAAATTTAAAAATTTCTAAAAAACCCCCTAGGTTTGCTAATTTAACTAAACACCCAAATATATAAAAATTTTCTAAAATGACAAAAACACCCCCATCACCCGCAGTGCCAGATTCCGGCCACCATCGCTGGAATCTGGCCGAAAAATTACGTTACAACACAGACTGGTCGGATATGTGTTGTAACGCGTCGATATGGTCTTTTCCGGCCAAATCCACAACAGATCTGGCCAGAAAAGGCCAGATCTACGGCCAGATGTGGCCGTCGACGGCCGCAAAAGTCCATCTTTGGTCGTCAGCAACGGCCAAAGATACGGTCGTCATTTTCGGTCAGCAACGACCATTTCTTTGGCCGTTGCTGACGGCCAGAAAAGGCCAGATCAGTGAATTACCAGCCAGTTCTGGTCGTGGTGTAGGCCGTTGTGACAGATTCCAGCTATCACCGATAGTGGTTGCCAGAATCTGGCAAGTATGTATGGGTGGGGGTGTTTTTGCTAATTTTTAAACTTTTTTCTGGGGGTATTTAATGAAATTAATAAACTTAAGAGATCTAAAAGTAATTAAAAAAATATACTAATATTTCTTAAATAATGTGCCAAACAACATTTGAGGAATAGGATTGGGAATATGGGTAGAAGTATTGAACCAAACGCGCCCTCATTTCCCTTTACCCTTTTTACTATTAAAACGAACGAAATAGTCCTACCGGTAACAATAGGCGGGTGTAGAGTTTATTACTGAAACTTCAGGGGTTTTTTTGGAAGTAGGCAAATCTTGGGGGTTTAAATAAGTATTCCTTTAATTAAGTAAGATTACGAAATACCTACCCTGGCCTGAGTTGAAAATATGGTTTGATGAAGGGTATTTTGGTCTATTCGGTGAAAATATGGCTTGATATTCAATAATTTAGTATGGCCCAAAATATGGTTATTTCAACCCGCCCCCTTCTTTTTCTTTTTGAGTTATCAGTATCTGACTCAAACTCCATTAAGGAAGTTGTTCATTCTCCTGCAAATCATCTCTTCTCTTACGGCATGTATGTTTCACTCCTCTCTGGATTCTAATCCCAATGCATCAAATTTGCTTTTCAGTTAAGCAAGCCAATATCTTTTTAATTCCGTTGGTATAATCTTCCATAATATCAGTATTAGGGTTTGCTGTTGTTTTGAGTTTCCTTTAGCATTTGAATCCCATGCTAAAATTATAGTGCTTAGTAGTATTCTGTGGGTTTTTTCTTCTTTTTTATGTTTAAATTTGTGAGTAACGATTGTGCAGAAGTTTTCTTGTCAAAACATCTCCCGTGCTTAAGTTTTATTTTTTGGAACTAAAGTTTTTAATGCAATCTTATGCAAATTTTGTTGTAAAGGGCTTGGAATTCAGTTTCAGTTTATGGATTTTTGGTCGTACTTTATTAGAGTTCTTATACAGATGACAGATGTTTGAATCCATCCTGGCATTTCGTATAATGTTCATTTGGGGAGGATTTTCCTTGATTATATTTGAGTTTCTGGCCATCTGAGCATGCTTGACATGTGATTCAAAAGATTCTTGTTCATACAGGCTAGTTATTTAGTTTTATTGTGCGGTAGTAACTTTTTATTAAAAAAAAGTCTATTCATCAAGTAGAATCTCTGTAAATTTCACTGTTCATGAACTGATTGGGATATATTTTAGTTGAGTGCTTTTGTTTTTGAACTGTTCCATTAGGAGGCATGTCTGTGAATCCAGGAGGGAAATAAGTTTTCTTGAAAGTTATGTCTTTATTGAATTAATTTCCTATTTTCATGTAGAAACTATATCAGACTTGCTCTAAATATCTCACACATGTATTTAAAATAGTTTGTTGCCCTGCAGATCTGAGATCAAACACAATAGCTTTGTGTGGTGAGATTGATTGACCGACATGATTCTGCTCATGGTTTGTAACAGATTAACTGATTAATTGAGTCTTGCTCCTCAATTAATTGCCAGTTAGTAACAATCAATGTCCAGTGCTACCCCAGCGTACAGACCCTACCGCCATTTAAAAACCCTAACGGCTCACAGTCGTGCTGTTTCGTGCGTGAAATTCTCCAATGATGGAACCCTGCTTGCCTCTGCCTCTCTTGATAAAACATTGATAATATGGTCGGCCTCGACACTCTCCCTTATCCACTGCCTTGTTGGTCACTCCGACGGCATATCGGACCTTGCATGGTCTTCTGATTCTCACTACATCTGCTCAGCTTCTGATGATCGCACCCTACGCATCTGGGATGCACGTGCCCCCTTTGACTGCCTAAAGACTCTTCGTGGGCACTCGGACTTTGTCTTCTGTGTGAATTTTAATCCTCAGTCTAATCTGATCGTATCAGGATCATTTGATGAAACAATTCGTGTTTGGGAGGTGAAGACAGGGAAATGTATGCGCATGATTCAGGCTCATGCAATGCCTGTTACTTCTGTGCATTTTAACAGGGATGGTTCACTGATCGTGACTGGGAGTCATGATGGATCTTGTAAGATTTGGGATGCAGGGGAAGGCACATGCTTGAAGACGCTTATTGATGATAAGGATCCTGCTGTGTCCTTTGCTAAATTTTCTCCCAATGGGAAGTTCATTCTTGTTGGCACTCTCGACAGCACTCTTGTAAGTTCTATTGTTATCATATTTCAAAACTGAAATTTTATTTTTAAAGTTGTGAAAATTTAATATTAATAAAAGTTTTAGATCAAGCAAGTCTATTACTTCTCTGATAAGCATAAAATTCAAATTGTCTATAGCTTTTTTTTTAATTTTATTATTATTATTATTATCAGTTATGTGTGGAGCATTATAAGCAGGGTTTGAAGGCGTAATGATTTTATGAGTTCATGCATAGTTTTTCTTTCTGATATTTTCCCTTTATTTGTTGAGTGCAGAAGCTGTGGAATTACTCAGCGGGTAAGTTCTTGAAAGTCTATACAGGTCATACAAACAGAGCTTATTGTATAACATCCACGTTCTCTGTAACAAACGGGAAGTATATTGTTAGTGGATCAGAGGACAAGTGTGTTTACTTATGGGATCTGCAGCAAAAAACTATGCTTCAAAAGCTTGAAGGCCACACTGACACAGTGATTTCTGTAACCTGTCACCCCACTGAAAACAAAATTGCTTCTGCCGGCCTTGATGGTGATAGAACAGTGAGGATCTGGGTTCAAGATGCATGAGTTGTTTGAAATGATATATGAATTAGTTATTTGTGGTGAGACATGTAGATGTTGTCTCTGAACATGTTATTTCATTTCTATTAAAAAAAAAAAAAAAAAAAAAAAAATTGCATGTCAATTCTGTTTGTTTGAGATGCCTGGTTAACATATAAGTAGAATTTGTTATGATAATGTGGTTTACATGGGAATGGGATAATCACATATAATGTATCCTTCTTACAGAATAGCTTCAAAAATGTATGGTGAGGTGAGGTTTGGAGTTACATGGTAATGTTATTGGCAACAAAGTCAGTAACTGATCACATTAATGTTGCTGTGTTTTCTTGTATCTAATAAGGTGTTAGTTATATTTTATGCTGTTTTCTTCAGTTATTGTTTTGGGTGAATCCTCTGCAATTTAAGCTACGCGAAGGGTCCATTGGGGCATTTCGTTTCAGATTTAAATGAAGGATGTGATTTTTACATTTGTCAGTAAGCTCAACAAGCCAATTTCAGCTCCTTGTAGCCAGAAAATTTCTTGTGCAATGTTGGATTTTTAGTAGGGGTGTTCGGTTTCGGGTACCTTGCACTTTTAGAAGGAACCAGAACCGATAGTTCCTTGAAATTTGGAACCAGAACCAGAACCGACGGTTCCGGTTTCTAGGTACCCAGAACTAGAACCTGTAACAACAGTTCAGGTTCTGGGTACCCTGTAAAATTTCATGATCCCCCAAAAGTTTTTAAAATGGCAAAAAAACCCTTAAAAACTTACAAATACCTCCCCACCTGGTAGGGGTGTTCGGTTCTGGGTACCCTACACTTTTTGAAGGAACCGAACCGGAACCGACGGTTCCTTGAAATTTGGAACCAAAACCAGAACCGAAGGTTCCGGTTCCGGTTCCTAGGTACCCAGAACCAGAACCTGTAACAACGGTTCAGGTTTCGGTTTTGGATATCCTGTAAAATTCATGACCCCCCAAAAGTTTTTAAAATGGCAAAAAAGCCTTTAAAAACTTACAAATACCCCCTTTGCACTTGTTAACAAAAATAAAATTACAAATTATAAATTTAAAATTACAAACTCCATTACTTTGTAAAGATAGATTCTCAAAAGTCAAACTAACTTACTTTAAATATTATGGAATATAAATATAAATGTATTCACATTACTTTTTCTACAGAAGTTTTTATTAACTCCCCTAATATTTAATTTTATTTTATATTAGTCTTGGTTCCTGGTTCCGATTCCTAACTATTGGAACCGGAACCGGAACTGCACAGTAACGGTTCCAAAAATTTGGAATCGGAACCTACCCATTGATGATTGGTTCTGGCTAGGAACCGGAACCAAACCCAGGGTACCCACCGGTTCCGGTTCCAACGGGTTCTTTTGAACACCCCTACCACCTGGCACTTGTTAACAAAAATAAAATTATAAATTATAAATTCAAAATTACAAACTGCATTACTTTGTAAAGGTAGATTCTTAAAAGTCAAATCAACTTACTTTAAATGTTATGAAATATAAATATAAATGTATTCACATTACTTTTTCTACAAAAGTTTTTATTAACCCCCATAATATTTAATTTTATTTTATATTAGTCTCGGTTTCTGGTTCCGGTTTCGGTTCTTAACTATAGGAACCGGAACCAGAACCGCATGATGCGTGATTTCATAAACATGCAAATGTAGCAAGTATACTAGTCGTACAAAGTAATAAATTGATGAGTAGGTATCGTTCCCACGAGGATAGTGTTACTANCGGTACGTGAGCTGTGTTGAAAACGTCGACGGATGGTTAAGTTGATATCGCTTTTTGCTGGCGTTTGGGAGGGAGATAGCCGCTTTACCGCCTTTGTTTTCATCTAGTTTCCCTCCAAATTTCTTTATAAAGTGAATTTTGGTATTTGAAAAGACGCGCGGCACGTGGCGTGTGCTTGCTCCGTGTGGAATTGGCGGGAAGATGACGTGGCAGCTGAGTTGAATCAAATATTGCGTAAGAGATGGGAGATACCATTAACTAGGTGGAAGGCCCGCCCACTTGTATTTCCAGTATTGTTGTTTATACTTTATATGTAATACTATATTTATTTGAAGAATTTGATGTTTACTGATATCTATTGTAGAGTTACAATATCATGTAGGTAGAAAACGATGCACTAAATCTCCTCGGGTTTATTTGTTTTAGTATTTTGGATAGTATTTTGGATAGTATTTTTGAAAAAGTAAGTTGGGTGGGAATAACGAGATAAGATTTAAAACTTAGCAAAAACATCCCTTAGGTTTGCTAATTTACTAAACACCCATATAATAAAAACATTGAAAATTATAAAAATACTCTCACCCATTGATTAAGTACCGACAACTGGCCACCACCGCCGAAGGGTGGTCTGAGTCACCGTATCGATGCACGACCGACTGAATCTATTCGGTCGTGCACCGAGATGGCCTTTTCTAGCTAGATCCACCATGGATCTGGCCGGAAAAGGCCAGATCTGGCCATGTTTGGTTGTCAATGATGACCATATCTTGGTCGTCGTTGACGACTAACAACGGCTAGATCTTTGGCAGTAGATCTGACATTTTCCTACCAGATCCACGATGAATCTGCCCAGAAAATGATAGATCGGTGCATTACTGGCCAAATCCAGCCGGTAGTATGCCATTATACCAAATTTCGGCCAGTCGGCCACCTTCTGACGGTGGTGGTCAGAATCTGGAAAATGTGAGTGGGTGGGGGTGTTTTTGTCAATTTTTAAACTTTTTTTTTTTTTTTTTGTGTTTATTTAAATTAACAAACTTAGGAGGTTTAAAAATAATTGAATAAAATAAAATAGGATTTTCAGAATAGGAAAACAAATGTGTATTTTGGGTAAGATAAAGATAGGATAGTGGAAAAATAATTAAACAAACGGACCCCTAATCATGTCAGTTACAGATTACACAATATAATATCATAATTAGGAGATTACATAATATAGAAAGCATCCTAAGACTGACAAAAATAGAAGATTATAAAATATTTGTGATAATATTTGTGTGAATGTGCACGGTTTGTATTGAAGTTAATTTATTGTTGAATTGATAATTAAAGCAATAAATAATAAACAATTTAAGAATAGGAATTTGATATAAATATTACATGTGTAAAATATATATTTAAATTGACTATAGGTGTAAGGCTCGCGCATTGCACGGGTAAGTTTATTGCTTGTATTTCAAGTATTGTCGTTTGTAAATAATATAGTACTGTTTATGAAAGTGGCTTTGGTGTCATGTTTGTTTGAAGAATTTGATGTTTCCATTGGTTGATACCTACTACAAAGTTATAGGCATTAGTAGGTAGAAAACGATTAATTGAATCTCCTAATTTTGTTAGTTACAGATTACACAATATATTGACATAACTAAAAGATTACACAATATAAAAAGTTTTCTAAGACTGACAAAAATAATAGACTAGAAAATAGTTGTGATAATAGTTATATTAATGTGAATGGTTTGTATTGAAGTTAATTTAATGTTGAATTAATAATTAAAGCAATAAATAATACAAAAATTAAGAATAGCAAGTTGATATAAATATTACATGTGTGAAATATACATTTAAATAATTACACAAGATTCAATGTGCACCAATTTAATCCAAATAAGTAATATTAAATAGTATGAATAATATTTTTTTTGTAATTAACCCCTTTTGACTCACGGTTGGATCGGTGTCATGGTGCTAAACCACCAGTGCGATCGATTTTGTTCGAAAACCGGGTTAACACTTTTCTAGGGTTCCCTTTTTTTTTTTTTTTTTAATTTCATTTCACTATAATTCCTTTACAAAGTTTTAGTGTGCTAACCCACCGATCTAACCAATTTTGTGCGAAAACTGATTTTTTTTTTTTTTTTAAGGGTTCCTTTCTTTTTCTTTATTTCATTTCTCTCTAATTCCTATACCAATTTCTCTCCTCGTTAGCTTTGTCTTTTGGTGTTGTTGACAATTCTTTCAAAGGCACTTGCAGTGTTTGTTTCGAGCCTTTTTCCACTACCGACCTAGCCCCTGTATAACTCATCTTTCTTTTTAATATATCAAATTAAAGTTTTGTCTGTCTAGTTTCCAAAGCTTCAATTCGTTTATAAATGAGACTTTTATTAAGCAACTTATAGTTAATTTACTATTGATTGTTCAGTGAAAACCAAGAAATAGACAAAAGCGAAATCTTTGTATATTTTGGTGATAGAAACATCCTCGATTTGATTCCATTTCAATACATGAATCTTTTCCTTGTAAATAACAGCAACAAAAATTAATTGATTTTGATATTAACATTGTGAAGAGATATGCTTACCGAATTGTTGAGACCAACCGTATTGTTGAAACCAAGTAACATAATGCGGCAATAGGCAGCCAACAATGTCATGGTGGAATGGTATCATATCACATAAATATAGATAGATATTTAATGAGAATGTGAAATGTTTGTATTTATATGAATATGAAGGGACAAATATAAATCTACAAGCATGAATCAATAAATCTTCTAATATGAATAAACAAAGTTTTAAGTAGACCTCTAGGATGCCACTATTTGATATCCATCTTTTCGACTAAAACTTTAAGGGTATACAATTATCCAAATTCAACATATAATATATAAAATTAAAATCATGTCTGTGTAGTTTCCAATGCTTCAATCCATTCATCAATTAGACTTTTATTGAGTAAGTTATGGCCAATTTACTACCGACTGTTCAGTGAAAACCTCCATAACCTCAATTATTATTAACTTATTCAGATAAATGGTTTGGCAGCAAGACAGATTCCATATCAAAGGTAGCATATATTATATCAAATTAAAGTCCTGTCTATCTAGTTTACAATGCTTCATCCGTTCGTCAATTGAACTTTTATTAAGTAAGTTATAGTCAATTTACTACTGACTGTTCAGTGGAAACCGCCATAACCTATCCTCAATTATTATTAACTTATTCAGATAAATGGTTTGGCAGTAAGGCAAATTCCATATTAAAGAGATGATATAATACATCAAATTAAAGCTCTGGCTATCTAATTTCCAATGCTTTAATCCTTTCATTAATTGGATTTTTATTAAGCAAGTTATGACCAATTTACTACTGACTGCTCAGTGAAAACCGTCACAACCTCAATTATTATTAACTTATTCAAATAATTGGTTCGGTAGCAAGGGAGATTCCATATCAAAGGCAACACATAATAAATGAAATTAAAGTTCTGTCTGTCTAATTTCTAATGCTTCAATCCATTCATAAATTTGACTTTTATTGATCAAGTTATGATCAATTTACTACTGATTGTTCAGTGGAAATCGTCATAACCTCAATTATTATTAACTTATTCAGATAAATGGTTCGGTAGCAAGGCTGATTCCATATCAAAGGTAGCATATAATACATCAAATTAAAGCCTTGTATGTCTAGTTCTAATGCTTCAATCCATTCATCAATTGGACTTTTAGTGAGCAAGATATAACCATTTTACTATTGACTGTTCAGTTAAAACCGCCATAACTTTAATTATTATTAACTTATTCAGATAAATGGTTTGGCAATAAGGCAGATTCCATATCAAAGATGACATATAATATATCAAATTAAAGTCCTAATTGTCTAGTTTCCAATGCTTCAATCCGTTCATCAATTGGACTTTTATTGAGCAAGTTATGACCAATTTACTATTAACTGTTCAGTGAAAATTGAGAAACAAAATAGTCAAATGCCGAACCATTTGATTCGACATCTAACTTTATCTCTAATGGGTTGCTTTGTCGCTTGTTTTGGTTCATCCAAAGATGCCCAACATTGCAAACTTAGATACAAGGTTCACTCTTAAATCAAAATTAAGGTGAATGGTTCGCCATTCATCTAAAAGAGATAGTCAGATATTGAACCATTCTTCAGATGTCTAACCATTTGGTTTGGCATCTAACTTAAATCAAAATTAAAGAAGATACACGGTTTGAAGATAAACTTAAGAGCAAATAACTAAATTAAGATGTTTGGCATTTGACATCATTAAATGAATTATGATGAATGGTTCAACATGCAATTTTCTTGACATATCTTTAAAGTAAAAAATATTGACAATAATGGTTGAATGGTTCGACATACAATTTTTGTGATAGTTGGTATTATTGTCAATGTTTGGCATACAATTATACGATCCAAATTTCACAACTGACAATGACATGGTAAAGCAACACAATCCGTAAAACATATATCATAACAATAATCATAATAATACCTTCCATAAAAGTAAATTACCAAATATGTTCAACAGAGACTTCCAACATAACAAAAAATAACAAAACCGAAAGAAAGTACGTCAGAGACATGGCATTTTATTACAAACCATCCATGGCTTCATACCAATGATATATATAATGAATTTAATTAGACATTTGGGATGCCCAGTAAAGTATAAATGGTGGAATGGTATCATATCACATAAATATATATAGATATTTAATGTGGATGTGAAGAGCTTATATTTGTGAATGTGAAAGGGACTAAACACATCCACCAAACATCAATCTATATATCTTCTTATTTGAAGTATACCTTTGGGATGCTACTATTTGATATCATATCTTTTTGACCAGAATGTGAAGGGTCTAACGTTATCTAAATTTAGAATATAATATATCAAATTAAAGCCCTATCTATATAGTTTCCAATGCTTCAATCCATTCATCAATTGGACTTTTATTGAGCAAATTATGGTCAATTTACTACTGACTGTTCAATAGAAACCAAGATTGATATTGTATATTTTCGACCAAAATGTGAAGGGTCTACAGTTATCCAAACTCAGCATAATATATCAAATTACAGTCTTGTCTGACTAGTTTTTAATTCTTCAATCTGTTCTTCAACTGGACTATTATTGAGAAAATTATAGTCAATTTACTACTGACTGTTTAATGCAATATATGTCATTAATACAAAAAAATATCAAACACTAATTAAATTAAGTCACATGTAACCAAAAATTATACTCATTCACATATCTCACAGTATCACCAACCACATTCAACCAAATGTACATATCTCACATCATCACCAATCACATGTAGTCACATGTCAAACAATTACCTAACATGTCAAAATGAAGCAATTCTAAAACTTAAAAAATCTTACATGTCAATCAAATAGAGTATGTCTCAGCATTATATAGATATAGATAAATTATATAGTTATATAGATTATTAACCATGTGATTTTCAAAATAGAAATTTTTTTCCAAATATTAAAGACCAATATGAGTGTTGGATTAAAAAAATTATTTATCTATTTAATTCATTATATATATGTGTGTGTGTGTGTGTGTAGTATCCGAATCTTACGCTTAATATTATTAAGATATTTTACATAATATATCAGTTACAAGCTAAATCTATTTTGGTCCTTGAGGTATAGTTTAAGTAACAATAAGGTCCAATAGAATTTAATAATAAATACTTTAAGTCTTTGTAAATTCGAAGTTTTTTAAATGTAAATGGAATTAGCAATTATAGAATCTAGGGGTGTTAACGAGCCGAGCCGAGCCGAGTTTTCGGCTTAATGAGCTCGGCTCGTGAGAGAAGAAGATTGATCAAGCCGAGCTCGAGCCGAGCTGAGTTATAAAATTTGCGGCTCGACTCGACTCGAGAAAGAGTTTAGGATATATCGAGTCAGCTCTCAAAAATTCAATTTTTTTAGAAAAAAATCAAAATTTTTTTAGCCAAGCTCGGCTCGCGAGCCTAACGAGCCGAGTCGGGCATGGCTCGAACTCGGCTCGTTCTGGCTCACGAACAGAGCCGAGCCGGCTCGTTATATAACGAGCCGAGTCGTTAACGAGCCAGACTCGAGTCGGCTCGCGAGCGGCTCGGCCCGTTAACCACCCCTAATAGAATCTATATATTTATATAATGCTGAAGCAGACTGCTTCTTCTAACGCTACGTAGGATTGATATATGATCGTCATGTAGGATGTCGTTAATTGGTCCACGTGTTTGCTATTTATTGGGCTTGCTATAATAAAGATTATTCACACACATTCAATTAATGTATTCAATACAAATCTTTCACATTCCTTTTTTAATTTGAGATCTTTCACATTTTTCTTTTAATTTGATAAATTATTAATGATTTGCTTGTGTGTTATTGATTTCCATGAATATTAAGAGATTACTATAATAGAAATTATTCACATGCATTCAATTAATGTATTCAATATAAATTTTTCACATTCCTCTTTTAATTTGAGATTTTTTACATTCCTCTTTTAATTTGATAAAGATACAACATATCTTTTCACATTCATGAAATTCAACAATACACTTTATTAATCCATTAATATTCAATGTTCATTCATGCATATTAATTATTATTATTAATTAATATTAATATTTTTGTACCCCTTCACATTCAATTAATTATTATTAATATTAATAATTTAATATATCTTTACGCCTTCACATTCAATTAAACAAAAATATCAAACATAATAACAAAAAATGTTTTTTTATAAAATGTATTATCATTTAACATTTAATATAAATCTGAAAATTTTAAACTCATCCAATAACAATAAAACATTTAAATCAAAATAACCATAACTAATAACATGCAAACACTTACTAAAAAATATCAAAAGTCATATTAATTAGCAATAATCCAATTACATTAAACATAGCACGAACAATTGTTGTAATCATTAATTATCATATAATAATACTTAATGACATCTAAAGCTATATAAGAGTAGAGAATTCAACAATCCATACACCTTCAAATATTTCTTTCATTTCACACAGATACCATTAACAAATGGAAGACAAAAGACCAACTATTGTCAATCCAAAATCCAAACAAACAAAAGCATGCGGTAAATAACATCAACTGATTACTCTTATATTCCCTCTACATATCTACTTTTACATGTCCATTTTTTTATTTTTAGCAGGTCAAGCAGCAATGTCAGATGGTTCGCCTGAACTGAAAGGTATTCTACAAAACCTTAAAGTCATGCTAGACAAACTCAACACTGCTAGAGTGATGAACAGAGTTATAATGAATGCTTTGTTAGAAATAACAGGCTTAACCATACATGTAATATTCAATTTACAGAAACACGAATCCCTAATTATTGCCAAAGAAAAGGAACTTGGTATTCCTCAAGGAAAAAAAAAAGAGAACTATATATATATATATAAACAGTTCTATTATTAATAAAATCGATAAAAGATTCACAGTATATTGTTCCCACTGAATGATGATAGCGGAAGCTAATATAAATAATAAATACTGTTTATTCTACAGTTAGCGCATAATTCTACATTACTATTTTACACCTTTTAATCCATTTCTTAAAGATTCCATTTCATTGTATAACTTAATGGGTTGGATTTAAATTTTAAAAGTTTTTTAATTAAGTAGTGAATAAGTTTCTCAACAATTGAACTTAAACTTATTCTATATGTGTTGAATGATTCATTTCTTTGTATAATTCAATGACTTAGATTTAAATATTGATTTTTTTTTATATGTTCCTTAAAATGACATGAGAACTAAACGTCTATAGTTGTTTTTGTTCTCAGAATGATCCAAAATTGTCTTTTTGCAGATTGGCTATATGGCGATATGTGAGATTGGTTCCAGTCTGGGTTTGGAGGGTGTTGAGAGATGGAGTTTAAGTGGGAATTTGTCAACAAGGCTGATTAGTAGGCAATTTGTGGGAAGTCAAAGTCATTTGTGATGTTTCAGAGGAGAAGTTTGGGAGTTCAATGTTCATCTTCGAGGAAAGTTTTTTCTCGAGTTGAATCTGAGGTGGTTTCTGTGGAGGAAGAAGAGTCAGGGCATGTTATGAGGTTCAAGATGTCTGATTTCAAGATTCTTGATTGTGTTAGCCTTGGCCTTGCTAGGTGGGTATGTTTGTGTGAAGAATTCAAATGTTTATTGGAAATTTGATGGCGGTGTTTGATTGTTCTTGTGATTTAATTGAATTGGGATTTCCTGTAAGTTGATGAGGTTGTTTTTGAAGCCATTGTGAATGATTCTAATAGGTTTCATTTCTTTTTTGTTTCCTTCTCATTATTTTCTTATGATATGTTAGACTGAGGAGTGAACTTATGATGTTTGTATTGTGAGATTGCAGCCCTTTGTATAACACAAGAGTTGTGCTAGAAAACTAGATGAAACATAAGATCAATTGAGGAGTGAGTAACTTCTATTGCTACTAGTAGTGCTTTTGGGAACCAGCATGGTTATTAGTGATGGCATTCTAACTTCGTCAATGTCTGGTATTATTTCTTTCATACATTACATATATTTTCCATGTGAAGTTATAGATTGATTATGGTACACAGCATAATGGTATGGTTTTGTCCATAAATCTCCATCAAATTTGATATGATATGTTTGAGCTACTGCACAATGTATTAGCTTCCAAGAATTGCACAACTTTTTCTTACTTTGTCACATTTAATGCATATACAGTATGTGTTTATGTGTGCGCATGTGCATGTGTGTGTGATGGGATATATGAGTAACATCCTTTTAATTGTTTTTTTTTTTTTTTCCTTGGTGCTTTTATGCAACCAAACTAAATTTAGAAACCTATTATTTTCTTTGAGTATAAACTCAAACTTCTTGCATAAAGAGTTTTTCAAATAGAAATTTTTAAGTTTTTAGTGAACTTTTGCGTAGAACTTAAGTTTGGATTAAAACATATGCGGATGTTTGACAAATTCTTGGATATTCATATTCATATTTGGCTAATTTGACTAACCTCTTGACTTGAGGACGAACTAAGCTCTAGCATCAAGCTCTTTGGAGAATCAATGATATCTGTTTCATTATCAGTTTTTGATATATTCATGGAGCTTGGAAATATAGTTCCCATCTTTCTCTTTGTGCTTGACTAAGAGTTGTTTCACCTACAATAACAACATATACACCACCTGTTGAGCAACTGGAAGTGGTCATTTCAAATGTAGCCAGCCATTGCCCCACTCATAGTTGCTTACTTTAAACGCTTGTTTGTTTATGAAATTTCATATTATTACTGATTTATTTCTTAACGTAAATTGATTCAGTTTTGATTCCTTTATTATGCAACCAACCTTTGGCAGTGATGGTCACAGTGAGCATTGATGGGGGTGACATTCAGAATAATTTAATGAACACTTCTTTTTTGGCGTAGACACAGTATGAACCATTTAAAAAAATATATATATATTGTCCATTTATTTTGTTTTTCTGTATCTTATAAACAATGATATATTGCAAAGTGTTTATCAATGAAGCATATTTTATTATCAAAAAGTTGCAAACTTACATTCTTAGATAGGTTATACATGTTTTTGTTGTGGACTCTGTAGCTAATAATAGTTTGTGTTTTGTGGCGAATAGAGTTTGTGTTGGATGATGAAGGATGACAAGTTTTATTTTATTTTATTTTTGCTCATTTCATGGTGCTGGGCATCCTTTTAAAATGGTGAAAGATTAACCGTTGGACCTCAAAGCAATGATTATATTCCATGCAAGAACTACTAATTTTAAGAAGGGCAAAATTGTCATTTTGATTATATTATTATGTACCAAATTGTTGTAAGAAAAGTGTTGCAACTCTTATTTTGCTTTGAAAACAGAATGTATTCCTATCACTAAAATGTTCTAGTATTATTTCATTCTTTAATTAATTTATTTATTTGTGTCAAAACCACTTTCATAAGTTGCGGGACTTTCAACTTCTATGTATTGAATGTAATTAATTAAATTCCTGCTGAATTACAAACTGACCATTTCAATCTTTCATCACTTGCATTTTATCAAATTAGAAGAGGAATGTGAAAGATATGTAATGCATACATTAATTGAATGCATGTGAATATCCTTATTTTATCAACACCAATAAGCAACAAACAGGGGCACCAATTAACGACATCCTAAATGGCAATCATATAACGATTCTCAGTAATCTTTAAACATAAAAACCCGATTAACAAAAAAAAAAGAACAATAACAAAATGTTCTATTATAATCAATATTTGACATATTTTTTTGTGAAACAATAATCGTTTACAATTTCTTAAAATATAACAATTCGATAATAAAATAAAAACAATATATATAATAAATAAACCTGTGTAACGCGCGGGCGTGCCATCTAGTTATAAAAGATAAATGGCTGCTAATCGATAATTCTGGTAAATTTTAGAACAATTTCATTAATTATAAAAATAATAAAAAAAATAGATTAAGGATATTGTAANATAATATGGCTATTTAGTAAAATTTTAAAACTTGGTAGCCTTTTAATTAAATTCAAACTTGAAAGGTTGTTTTAATAAACTACCCCGGGTAGACTATCCCATTATATAAAGGACTAGGCGCTGCCATTTTCCCGCCTTCAAAATTATGCTATATAATACTCGTTGCGGTGTGGTTTAAATTCGACTTTAAGTAAGGCGGTTATGCGTATTTAAAAGTTAAAACGCAAGCTCATATCATTTTGATAATGGAATATAATTAGGCCGAAATACATGCACCCACCCATAGTTTTCCGTAAAGACCTTGGTACCCAAAAGGTTTAGAAATGACAAACAGGCACTTCCCGTCAACATCTGTTAGTGAATTCCACCCATAGTTTTCCGTAAGACGTTAGTACCCAAAAGGTTTAGAAATGACAAACAACTACTTCCCGTCAACATCTATTAGTGAATTTCGTTTGAAGAAGCACAGTATGTTAATTTTGCAACTTTCCTCTCTTTTCTTTCTGTTCTTTTCTTCAATTTTTTCTACTATGTCGCCTGCAAAGGAAGCAGCAGAATTTTACATCCTCCTTCTCTCTTCTTTTTTCTTTCTTCTTCTCTTCCTCTTCAATTTTTTTGTTCTCTTTTGCAGATCTGGCCAACTACTTCTCCTTTTTCTCTTTCCTTCCTTCTCCTCCCTTTTTCTTATTTCTTTGGCCAACCGCTTCTCCTTTTTCATCTTTTGCAGATCTGGCCAGCCGCTTCTCCCTTCTCCTTTCTTTTGTTGGAATCGTTGAACTCGTCCATCAACACTCTATCAAGAAGTTTTTTATGGGAGCAGTAGCAAACAAACACTATGCAGAGTAACAATTACTATTTGTTTCTAGCCCTGTGTGTTAGTGTCTATCTTTATTAAAATCTGGAGTTTTGATGGTGTTTTTATTTATATTTTTATAAATTCAAGAAAAGGGAGGTTTCTTGTAATGGTAAAAGAATTTCTTGTGAAATGTCAACTACTTGGACAATGCATATTTATCATCAAATAGGAACTATTTGGTGGAGTAGATGGTGTTTGTGGTGGAGGTGAAGCTTTTGGTGGATCAGATGGTGGTGATGGAGATGAATTTGAGGGTGAAGGAGGACTTGTTGGTAGATTGGCCACTGGTGGTGGTGGAGGGGAATTCGTTGGTGGAGTAAATACTGGTGGTGGTGAAGGTGAACTCCTTGGTGGATTAGATACTAGCAATGGTGGGGGCGATGAACTCATTGGTGGATTGGATGCTATTGGTGGTGGTGGTGGTGGTCGAGATGAACTAGTTGGTGGATTAGATATAGGTGGAGATGGTGGTGGTGATGTAGGTGAAATGGATTGTTGAGGAGGAGGGGGAGAAGGTGTAGATGTCAATGGGGGGTGGAGATGTATTTTGAGGAGGTCGTGGTGAGCCAGGTGGTTGTGCAGGAGGTGATGGAGTAGAAGGTGTGGACGGGTCAGATTGATTTACATTAGGCTCAGGAGGTGAGGAGGTTGTAGGAGGTGGAGAAGATGGCTGTGATGATGGTGGTGGACTGGTGTTAGATGGTGGTGGACTGGTGGTGGAGGGTGGTGAAGTTGGCACTGCAGTGGGAGATGAATTTGGAGGCTCACAGCAATAAAGAAAAAGAAAGAAGAAAAGAGAGGAAAGTGGCCGCCTTTTTTGCTGAATGCAAAATTACCACACTTTCATTCTCCAAACGGAATTTACTAACAGAATCTAACAGAAAGTGGCTATTTGTCATTTTCAAACTTTTTGGGTACCACTTTATCTTTACGGCAAATTATGGGTGGGTGCATGTCCTTGGGCCAATATAATTAAAGGGAATAAAATAGTAATTTTTGGCCAATACCAAATCCAATATCAAACAATATTGAATCTTGAATATTAATTTGATAAAACAAGGTGTTCTAATATTGATATTTCAAGTCATAAACATAGTTTCCGTTTTTCTATCCTTTTCATTTTTTTGTTGCATAAAGTTCAATCATTTCCAAAAGTTTAACGTGTACAAAACAACATAAAACAATCCTTATTTACACCTCGCAAACATCCCCTTGCGAGATTGGCAATTGACAAGCGACACCACTCCTCTTTAGGTAAAGTATGACTTATGAAATACTCCTTGCCATTAAAATGGTATCAAAAAAAGTCAACTAAGATAAATATGCAAAATGTCACTCTTGCACCGTTCCTTCTATTTCTAACTCATTTTCTATCTTGTTTCACAATGAATTCTATGTTAAAAATGTCAATGTTGTTAAGGTGTCATTAAATTTAACATACAAACTAGGTAAATGCTTGTTTTTTTTCCAAATTTGCAAAGACAAATGGGATCACATAGATAAAGTTCAATTGTTAAACAATGTCAAACTCTGTATTTTTAGTACATCCTGAACACGAATGTAAAAGATAGCATCATAAATGAATGAAGAATCAACAATAAAGAGCTCAAATTACATAGCGACGCAAAAAGTGATATTTTTTTCTGGGTTGAAAGATGCCAGATCCATATGTAGAGTGATACATTTGGACAAACAATGG